>NC_041751.1:9507033-9813281 GCF_004115215.2 Ornithorhynchus anatinus | reverse complement strand
TCTACAAACCTTTTTCCATGTGGCAGTGTATAGTTGAGTATTCTGGATATAGCACCTTCATTGTAGGTCACTAGTTCAAGATCTTTGTTAGTTTAAAAGTGATTCATATTTACCATCTGTGTTAGTTGTGCCATGGGTTAAAATGAATTGAGTATTTTCAGAGCAAACAAGAGTGACTCTCACAAGGAGTGATGTCGCATTTGGCAGCAATTGGTACTCTTTGAAACAGTTTCCACAGAGATTAGCTTTGGCTATCAATGAGTCTGGAGAGAAACACCATTTTTCATTCTCAAAAGCAATCTACGCCTCTGGAAATTGCTGACTCATATTAGTGCACAGCAGGGACGTCTTTTAAAGCGTATTTTAGTATCGGATGTCATTTCTCATCAATGGGTAAAAAACACAAATTGAACAATATTTTGCAGGATTTGTTATATGAGTTTAAACTGAAATTGGGCAAACCGAAATGCAATTCTTTTGAGAGGAGAATTACTAAGATTGTAAATTTCCCTACAGTCTCATTTACCCTGCAATTTGAAAATTAGCTGCAACGTCCTCTTGAAATCGGTATATCCTTATGGAAGGGGCTGGCATGAATATTATCGTGGACAATAAATGAGTATTTTAAAATTAAATCAAATTGAAATGTAAGCATTTTTCAGATGCTTTAAAAAATAAACTGTATTTAAAGGAAAAATAAAATTATTTGACAAATCACCTTTCAGCCGGGACCAATCTCATTTGATTAGTAAACAAAGACAGAAAACCTTCACCTTCGCTGCTCTGTCTCAAAGATCCCATTAAGCATTTCTAAGATATTTTCTGTACTTTTGTGTCTCCAGAAATTTGGGATTTTTGAGTTAAGTTGCAGTGAAATTTTTTTCCTCCCCATGTTTTCAGTTTGATTTGTTAGAAAATAAAGGTTTAGGCTTTTAACTGTAGGGGTACAAAAGGCCAACGTCATGCTTACGTATTTAAAATGCCAATTTTAGTATATTTCAAATAATGAAAACCTATGTACTACCTGAAAATAAATTTATTAGGAAACATGGAAGAACTTGAAGTGGCTTGTTTCATGTGCAGGTTTCCATAGAAACCCACTTCTTATTTTTAGACCATGAAACATACTTCACTTTACCCTTGAGATTTCATTAGTTCTTAGAATCGTAATTAAGATTGCCTCAGTGATAATAGGTTTGATAGAACCAGAATAAGAAAGCTAATATTGAATTAAGTTTGCTGTCTTTTCATGGTGTTTCTCTATGCAGGTGTGTGGATTGTGCTTGGTGTGCTACCATTGTACAATTTTTCTTTAGGGTTATTAAATAAGAATCAATCAGTGGTATATATTGAGTGCTCACTCTCTGTAGAGCACTGTACTCAGCTCTTGAGAGAGTACAGTACAACAGAATTAGCAGACACGTTCCCTTCCCCTAATGAGTTTACAGTCTACTAGGAGAACTATCAAGCAATATTGTTTAAAGCTGCACTACGTATCTAATATTTGCTCTACCCTCAACCCCATAGCACTTATGTATCTATCCCTAATTTACTCATTTATCATAATGTCTGGCTCCCCCTCTAGACTGTAAACTCTAGACAGGAAACATGTCTATCAGCTCTGTAGTACACTCTTCCAAGCACTTAGTACAGTGCTCTGGCACACGATGAGCATTCAAATACTGATGATGATGGTGATGGAAAGGCTAACTAATTGTGGTATCAAGGGCCTACTATCTGCTAAGCACGGTACTGAGCACTGGACTAGGCACAAGAGAATCAGTTTGGACATGGTACCTAACCCACAGAAGGCTCCCAATTCTAAGTAAGGAGAACAGATTTTGAACCCCCATTTTACAGACGAGGTAGTGGAAGTACAGAGAAGTTAGTGGCTTGTCTAAGGTCACACAACAGTAAGATAATTAAACAGGATTAAAACCCAGGTCCCAGACTGTGCTCTTTCCACTAGGCCACCCTACTTCCCACCAACAAGATAGGGTGGACCTTGTTGTCTTGGGCTGCGTTGGAGGCAATCTGTTGAGAGGGCTGTCAGATCAGAGGGAGGGAATTCTCTCAGTGTAGCTCTGAACCTGCCTGCCCTTTGTCACTCCCTGATTGTGCATCTTTAGAACCTCCACACGTTATCAGTGTTGATCCCCAAATAGTCTTTCCAGGTAATCAACCCTCTTTGCCCCACAGCACTTACGTATATATCTGCAGTTTATTTGTTGATATTAATGTCTGTCTGCCCCTCTCGACTAAATTCAATGTGGGCGGGAAATGTGTCCGTTTATTGTTATATTGTACTCTCCCAAGCCCCTAATAAAGTGGTCAGCACATAGTAAGCATTCAGTAAATACAATTGAGTGATTTAATTGATTAATGGAAAAGGGACTGTCTCTTTATATCTCACTTTGGAAACTTGGGTGTCTTTGACAAAGGAGATGTACCATAGAGAGAGATGGGTAAAGCTACACTTAGTCTACCAGAATGTAAGCTCCCATCAGGTGTTTCAGCTAGAATGGGACTGGAGAATTAGGGATTTGTGCTTCCAGCAGCGCTCGTCCATAGAAATGGGTACACACAATCTTGGAAACAAGTGTTAGAGCTACAATGTGAGTTTCCCTTAATGCTGTGTTCTATAAAATTGCACCCTCATTTGGGGGAGAACTGAGTTAAGGTACCAAATTGGCTGCTGTTAAAGAGGAGACCAAAGAGGAGTTGTTGAAAAATGTGTTAGCCTTGGCTTTCTCCAGATAAATGTCAAGGAAAACAAATTTAGGGATGACAAGGCCCACCCCCAAGCACCAATTATGGCCCATTTATTCTTCCAAAAGCAATTTATACAATTAGTTGTATGACTGGAAGGACCTTCTCTCGGTCATTTAATTTATCTTCGCCTTCAGGCAGGATTGAATTCAGTTGAAGTTTAGATGAATAGAAGGCTCCCTTTTATGAAGATCTCTGGGGAAGAAGAGTACACATCCCTTGATAAAGGGTAATCTACTTCACTGTTGAAGGGAGAGGGACATTTTTGCGATTATAAATCCAACATGATATATTTGAAAAATTAAGTTTGAGAAAACTTTTAGGTAGTCATTAATCTCTAATCTCGTTAAAGAATAAAAGAGCTGCGTGTGCACTTCTGAGGTTTTAAATGTGTAAGATCTCAGTGGCCTTTCAGCTAAATTTTCTATTTATATTTGGACAGTTCCAGCTTCAAGCACAGGTGACAAATATGTGCATGTGTAAATTGATGTGTTTGATAAGCACACAATCTGAAAGGTGACTCATGTTTGGGAATGAGAGTTAACACTGAGGTGCCCCAGAGGAGGGGAGGTTTACAGTTCCCAGGTGACCAACTCCCCAAGATAATGTCAGGAAAGCTTATTGTGTGCAGAGCACTCAGGATGCCTGGTGACTGTGCTGGAAGGACTAGCTGAAACCAGTTGAAAACTGACTAGAAGTCCCACCTAAAAACTGACCTGTGATCTCATGGGACACAACATGTACTGAGGCAAAGATGCTGACTTTTACATTGGAAGGGGCTCATTTTCAGGGTCACGTTAAGCCTGCCCAATAGGCCATGTGGGAGCAGGAAGGCAGTTGACCAACATCTCTCTGTCTCTGGATGCTCACGTGAACTGTCAGAAATAAGGCTCAGAGCCCGGCTGTGGGACAGGCCTCTGCAGACGGTTTTGATGCAGTAATAAACTTTCCATTCAGTCAGTCAATCAATCAATTGATTTATTGAGCCCTTAGTGTGTGCAGAGCGCTGTATTAAGCACTTGGGAGAATACAAGACTGAAAACTCCCCTCTAGAAAACTCCCCTCTAGATTTTAAATGCGTTGTGGGCAGGGAACATGTCTACCAGTTCTGTTATACTGTACTCTGCCAAGCACTTAGTACAGTCCTTGGCCCATAGTAAGTGTTCAATAATAAATATGATTGATTACAATATAACAGAGTTGGTAGAAACACTTCCCGCCCACAACAAGCTTACACCCATGTTCCTTCCTTCTAATGGTCCTCTCAGTGGGTAAGGCCCAAGGATTATGGGACACGGGTGTTGGAGAGCACAAGGATTTGGTCACAAAGATTGAAGCTTTAGAAAAGTTGTAACAACCAAAAATAGGCACCCTACTCCTACACTAGACTTAATAAAGGGGCATGCAGTGTGCGAAAATCATTTTATTCAGATTTAGAATACTGCTACAATTGGAAAATTAAAAAAAAAAATATTCAGGTGGGACTGAAATTACATACACTAATCATGTGATAATAATGGCCATGATTTCTATTGATCAGAATCTGTTTTTGAGATCTAGATCTGCCACATACCATTAAACTCCCATATTGTATAGTTAGAAAATTCCAATTTTGACAGCATATGCAATATGAAACATACGCAGCTAAATATTTTACAAAAATATTCTATTTCCACATTTTATTAAAATGTTAGTATTTTTGCATAACTCTTCTATTTGTTTAGTAGAAATATGCCATCTCTCTTATGCCTTTTGAAAATTAATAAAGTACTACATGTATTCTGTAAGCTTATAAAAATGATTTTTCAAACTTTGGATAAGTTGACAAACGCAACTTCCTCTGGTTATATGTTTATCCCTCATGTGAAGTGTTTCCCTTTGTTTGCCTTGAACCTACTCTTTCCAAGTTGCAGTGGGCTCTCTTCATCCTGCCTTGTGCGATTTAGTGAACAGTTTGTGTTTTCCCTGTTGACATTTTTCAGGATTTTGAAAACATGCATAAATAAAATCAAAGTAACTTCAGGATTAATCCACATCCACTATGTTCTTGCATATGATAATTGAGAATACCTCTGAAATATGATTTATGGTGGACCCATGAGGGCAGAGATCATATCTACCAACTCTGTTTGCGTCATACTCCGACGAGCGCTTAGTACAGTACTCTGCATCCACTAAACGTTCAATAAATACAATCTGTCTGTTGCCCAAGATGCCCAGATCCATTTAATATGGATTTTTTAACACTTTGAGATCATATTTAATGTTTCCCAAATAATGTTTTAAAAGAAAAATTGTGTTTTTTAAATCAATTCCCAAACCATATGTTAATTTCTTCATGCAGAAGTGACAGCTTTGTTTTGGTTGCCAAATCATTGTACATAAATGCATTTCAGTGTGTTGCCTTGTAGATTAAACCAGTAAGGAAACCACTGGGGTCTATTTGGCACTCCAGTTTCTGTAAGTTACTTAAAGAATAAATGTGGTGTGGGATAATGAAAATAAATGTTGGGGAAATGTATTGTTATTTGCCATGATGATAAATAATTAAGAGATAAGAAGCTATCCTCTCCAGGCTTGTAACTGAGAAAGCACCCATTAGCATTCTTTTTTGGATGCATTGGGGAGCATGTATTTATGTGCCATTTAGATGAATTTCCAATTCTATTGTAGTTAGAATTGTGGGCAAAACGTGCGCAAAACTGTTACCAACCCCTTCAAGGTGCTGTTGAGAAGCTGTAGGCTTTTAGTTTAGTCTCAAGGTCGATCCCCTTTGGTGATGTAAACGTTTTGGGGGCAGAGAACCTGTCTTGCGCATCTAGTGTTGTAGGCCAAGTGCCAATGCAGTGTGTTGCATGCACCAGTCACTCAAATAACAATACTCCTCCTACTCTCCTCCTCTTCCTCATTCTCCTCTTCCTTGTCCTTCTCCTCATCCTCTTCCTTATCCTCCTTCTCCTCGTGTAGCGGATAGAGCATGGGCCTGGGAGTCAGAAGGTCGTGGGTTCTAATCCCAACTACACTCCTTGTCTGCTGTGTGACCATGGGCAAATCACTTAATTTCTCTTGGTCTCAGTTGCCTCATCTATAAAATGATGATTGAGACTGTGAGCCCCATGTGAGACAGGGACTGTGCACAACCCGATTTGCTTGTGTCCACCCCAGTGCTTAATACAGTGCCTGGCACAAAGTAAGTGCTCAACAAATACCGTTAATAGTATTATTACTACACAGGTAATCCATCTTCAAGTCATAGAAAATTGCTCTCTGGTGTTCACTTGCATGTGTCTGCTAGAGCAAATTATTCAGCAGACTTGTGCTTTCTAAGCAGAACTTTCATGATAGAGAAGCAGCTTGGCTCAGTGGAAAGAGCACGGGCTTGGGAGTCAGAGGTTATGGATTCAAATCCTGGTTCAGACGCGTGTCAGCTGTGTGACTTTGGGCAAGTCACTTGACTTCTCTGTGCCTCAGTTACCTCATCTGTAAAATGGAGATTAAGACTGTAAGCCTCATGTGGGACAATATTTCCCCCCCCCCCGCAACCCTTAACTACCTTAAGGAAATTCACATCCTACCTTAAGGAAATTCACATCCCATACTTTTTTTAAAAATGGGAAGGGGAGAGTTGTAAAGTTATCTATAACTTTGAAAATCAGTTTTTTCAACAATGTTCCTTGGACTTAAACAAAAATTGCATTACTTGAGTTATAAAAAAAAAATTATGAAGCCATATGGCACAAGTGGATAGAGCACAGGTCTGGGAATCCGAGGACCTGGGTTCTAGTCCAGGCTCTGCCATGTGTCTACTCCGTGACCTTGAGCAAGTCACTTTCTTTGTGTCTCAGTTACCTCATCGGTCAAATGGAGATTAAGACTGTGAAGCTCAAATGGGACATGAACTGTTTCCAACCCTATTAGTTTGTATCCACCCCAGTTCTTAGTAATCATAATAACAATAATTGTATTTGTTAAGCACTTATTATGTGCCAAGAACTGTTCTAAGCGCTGGGGTAGATTCAGGATAATCAGGTTGTCCCACTTGGGGCACACAGTCTTTATTCCCATTTTACAGACAAGGTAACTGAGGCACAGAGAAGTTAAGTGGCTTGCCCAAGGTCACACCACAGACAAGTGTTGGAGCCAGGATTAGAACTCACAGCCTTTGACTCCCAAGCCTGTGCTCTTGCCACTAAACCACACAGTAAGTACTTAACAAATACTACATATAGGTATAAATATATTTGCATTCATATATATGTATATATATATTATATATATATATATATATACACACACACATATAGTATTTATCACGCCTAAACTCAAACGAGTTTCTTTTCCAAAATTAGAGTAGCGGTATAGCTGGTTATCATACTAACGACTATTCATATCTCCTATAGCACTTAATATCATTTCAGTTTCCTCTGTTTTGAGAAGATGGGTGAAGTCAGCCTAATAGTTTCTCATTTTAAAATTCTAAATGAGATATGCATCTTTGGGATATGGCAACAACACTGTCTTTCAGAGTAAAATCACCAACTTATGTTCTTATTCATTGGCTACTCAAGTATACTAAAATAGGTCTTGTCAAGTAGTAAACCAAGGAGGTTTTATCTTCCGGAAACAAGATCTTGGCATCTTTAACCGAGGATTTCAATTCACAAATTGTCTTTATTGTTTAATAAATGTTTTATTCATGTCCTAGCCACACTGCTAAAATAGTTTATCTGTTTCCAAATGCAAAAATGTGTAAATGAATAAAAGGCATAGAGCTAATGAATGAAAAGCAAACTTTTTTGATGCGTTTCTGTAATTGGTTAGCCTAACATACTTGGAGTTGAGGTCCATAGCTAATTTCTATAGATTGCAGCCTAAGAGCATGCAATATACTGAATAGGATAAAAATTCCTATCAATATTTATAATATCTTATAAGGTTAATTTTAGAATGTGGAAAGGGAGCACGGTGACTTTCAAGAAACAGTCTTGTTGTTAAGGTCTTGTTGTGTTAAGGTTCCGTAGTAAGTAGTCTTGTCTCTAACACCTCACTGGCCTGTCACAAGATATTTCATCTATTTCAGAGAGGTCACATCAATTTGAAGCATTTGATCTCTGTTGGAGTGAAAAATCCCTCTGCTAACTTATTTTGAAGGAAAACGTAGATGCAACCTTCATGAGAAATGCAAGTTATTTTAAAATTTGTTTTAGGAGGCAGTTTTGTGATACTTGGACTCAATCACTCAGTGGTATTGCTTGAACATTTACTGTTTGCAGAGAGCTTAGGTAAGTACAGGTGTGTAGATAGACATGATCCCTGTTCTTCAAGGAGTTTACAATTTACCAGAAGCCATTGGTGAGGCCATTTTCTCTCAATCCCACTTCCAGCACTAAGGTAATCTGTTGTCATTATGAAAAATAGAAAAATTTCATTTTTATATGGTTTTAGTAATCATCTCTACTTATTTTATGGGGGATTGTATGTCTAAATTAGGTACAGAGTCAAGCCTTTTAGTACTCAGTTTTTTGTTGTTACTGCTAGATTTTGAACTCTTGGAAAGCAGAGATAATTTGCCTATTATATTGTACTCTCCCAAGTGCTTAATACAGTGCTCTGCATACAGTGAGTGCTCAATATAATACCATTGAATTGAGCAGAACTTAAAGACAAATCAACCCCTTCAGGTCTAAGTGCTTACTATGTGCTAGGCACCGTACTAAACGCTGCCATCAATACAAGCTAATCAGATGGGACACAGTCTTAATCCCTGTTTTTCAGGTGAGGTATCTGAGGTCTGGAGCAGTTAAGTGACTTGCCCAAGGTCACACAGCAGACAGGTGGCGGAGCCAGGATTAGAACTCAGGCCCTTCTAACTCCCAGGCCTTTGCTCTATTCACTAGGTGACGCAAGCAGCCACTTGCCTGCTGTGTGATGTTGAGTAAGTCACTTAATTTTCCTCTGCCTCAATATTGTCATTTGAGAATGGGGATTTAATACATAGTCTGCTTGAACCTGATTACCTTCTGCCTACCCCAGCACTTAGTTAAGTGCTTAGGCCATAGTAAAACTTAACAAATGCCACTTATTACATTGTGTAACTTATTTTTGATATAATTGTATTGTTTTAGTCACTTTGGACCCACAGTGTGAATGGGGACAGACAAACATAGAAAAATGATTGAAAACTGTAATTTTCCCAAAAACAGTAATCTGAGCAAGCAGTATAAAACTAAGTCGTAGATGTGATTCTAAGACAGAGATATCCTTCGGACCTTTCATTGCTCCAGGTACACTTTTTGCTAAATAAAACTGCCATTGTCTATGTTAAATTAAACTGGCCCTAAAGTCAGTCAAAATGCATCAAAGGTTGAAGAGGAGAGGATGGGAAGTGTTTTAAACAAAGTAAACTTTTCAGCATTATCTTGAAGCAGCTGGTTATACTGACATTAAAATTCAATGGCCTTAAAAGATAGGGACTATAACAGGGAACCCTTTTCTTAGACTCAGTTTGCCTAGATTTTGAAATGTGTCAGTTTGCTTCTATGGAGTAATACAGAGCAAAAGTGTTGCATTGATATATCCCCAGTATATTCTGGTTTATATACTTCTGCCTCACAGATTCTTATGTAAATGAAGGTCAAGTCCTTCATAAAGGAATCAAGCAAAATATATCTTGCCCACTGTGATTGCTCTGCCTACTTTCAGTTTTTAGGTCATTATAGAATTGTGGGTTGACCATTCTAAAGTTAGTTGTTTGCAGTTCCTTTTGAAGAGTTGAGAAGGCCAGAATGTCAAGAATAGGAATTCTTTCTTTGACCTTTGGGCATTTTTTTTGTGTTGTTTCCTCTATGCCCCACCAATTATACTATTCATCTCAAATAGAGTGACTTGTTAATATCAGGAAAGCAGGGGGGAGGGTTTTTGTATTCTGAGCTTTGTGGCAACTCATTCACTCTATTTTGCTGTGCATTCCTACTGCCTACTTTTATTCTTTTAAATAACTGTATTGTTAGTTGAAAAGCTATTTTGTCTTTCAAGGGAAGAAAGAGAAACCTCCACAAGTAAATTCACCCTGTTTTAACAAGGAGTTTCAAATAAGAAAAACTAAAAAGTATTTGATTTTGGTTTGTTGTATTCATTTTACAACTAGAGTTGTGATGATTTATAAATGTGCCAGGGTAAACTATCTTACTTTCTAATTCCTTCCAAAACCAGCCCTTCTGGGAAGTCTGAGCAGGATATCAAAATCTAGCCCTTTTATTTTGGTAATTTTTTTTTCTCCCCAGAAATACTCATTAGATTATTTTGAAGTTACTTGTGTGAACAAGAAACTCACATGGCATGATTGGTCGAAAACCACCAGCTTATTTTCCACAAGCCATTAAACAACTATTAGGTGTTAATGATTTTTGGTCAACTCTGGTCCAGACTGGATTGAACTAACAAATTAAGAGTTAAGGATGCCTTTTCCTTATTATTGTTATCCTAAGCTTCTGTCATCAGTCCACACTATAGTTCCCTATTTGGGGTGCCGCACAGTAAGCAACTATAGAGTTGTTTTGAAAGCCACAGGCAAAGGTGACAACAACCATTAGCATTTGGTTGATTGCTATAAATCCAGAGTAAAATAGAATATGTCTTAGACCTGTACAGATTTCACTAAAAGCCAGGCATCCATTCTCTAAGGGTCAAGTCCTCAATCAATCAATTGTATTTATTAAGTGGTTACTCTTGGGCTTCAAAGAGACAGGTGAGAAGTTAGGGTGGTGCAAAAGCCACATCGGGGAACAAGAAGTTAGCCAATTTCTCCCCCTTTCCCAGCAAGTCTAGGAGACTGAGAGAACGTGATGCCCCCGCTGTAGAGAGCAAAGGGAATGTGTCTACCAGTTCTGTTATATTGTACTCTCCCAAAGTGCTAAGTACAGTCCTCTGCACACAGTAAACACTCAATAAATACCATTAATTGATTCATTTGATTGAGACTGACATCTGGAGTGAACCAGCTTTCAGTAATGGCAAAGAGGTGCCGTGACGGTCAGAAATGGGTCTAGGATGAAGGGAAGCTTTCCCATACTGGCATGGAGATTCCCAGCCCACAGTTGGTTGAGGCTAGTGTTGGTGAGGCTCCCCTCACCAGGTGAGGGTACAGGGGCAGGTGATGATGGTGCAAGGGGTGATGATAGTAGCAAGGGCTGGATGATAATGAGCTGCTGGGGCCAGGGCAGGAAAGTGGGTGAGGGGTGATGTTTTGGAAAGAAGGACAGGGTTGGGGAGAGGGAGGGAATGGCATGGATGTGGGGAGAGATAGGGTGAAAGGGGCTTCTGAGAGGGAAGGCTAGGCATGGGCTGAATAGAGGGAGGGGTTTGAGGGAACATGGTGAGGTCAGAGAAGTTAAGGGTTATAGGAGAGGTTGAATAATATGATAATTCACTTATCATAATATTGGAGAGAAAAATGGAAGAAAAGCAGTTTAGGGGGTCCAAGGAGAAATGACAGTGAAGGAGCTCCAAAAGGAGCTGGGTCCTTTGAGAATTAATTGCTCTCACAACCTTTCTGGGTTGCTCTCGGTCTTCCTCCTGGGAGCAGAGCTTGGAAACACCAGCTCCAACTAAGGAGCTGGCTTCTTCTGCCTTTATTTTTTGTTTATTTTTGATCAGCAGTCTTTTTCCGAACACCTTTTTTTGTTACTTGCCCATGGTTATATAGCAAAGAAGTTGCCGAGCCAGGATTATTAGCAGGGGTCCCCTGACTCTTTGCTACTTGGTAACATGGCTGGTGCAATGCAATAAAGTCATGCCTGTCAGTATTATTTTGGATTGTACTTTCATTACCCAAACCAGATAACTTTTTTTTTATTGGAAACAGAAATTGAACATCAAGTCCCTAAAAAAAAAAAAAAAAAGAAAGTAATTCACAAAATTTCATATTGTCCTTTTTTTGAGTTCATATATAGCCATTGCTTTCTCTAAAAAAAAAACCCTACAATTCCCTCATAGAACTTGGTCTTTATTACATTTTAGAAAAGGCTAGGAGCAAGAAGTTAGAATGTATTAGAGTATGAACTGATGCTTTTGATATCTAAACATTTGAAAAAGAAAATTAAGAATGTTCTGGTGCAGATTCGCATCAGGCAAGAGTACCGGCAGTGTTTGTCTTTATGAGATTCCCTTGACGTTAAAAAAGATATAAAACATTCTTTTTAATTAAAAAAAAATCTTGGTTCCGGGCAGAGTGGCACATGAGAAGTTTACTCTATCTCGCCTTTTGGGTGAGACATGGGAGGTTGTCAACATTCACCGCTCAGCCTGTTTCTCCCTTTTGTTACCATGAGTCAGGATCGGAAGGGTGGTGTTAAGACTTCCATCCAGTGAGGGAGAAGAGAATATCATCCTTTCCACCCACCCTCCTGGGCTCTCCTTTTTAGTCACATTCAGAGAGGTGCTTCAGGACTTCAAGCCAAGTCACACAGTGCACTAATAATGAACCCATTGCCATAACTTGAATGTCCAGAATGCACAGCTCAGCTCTGGCTGAGCAGCCTGGTTAGACGTAAAATTTCTCAGGATTTTGGAGGAGATTTCCAACAAGGCAAAAACCGTTGTTCTTTTTGACCCTTTCTGGCACCAGGCTGAAGCCAACTTTAAAGCAGTTCGACCTGCCATTTTCTGAGTGGAAGGATAGGACCTTGAAATGGAGTCAATTATATGGATCAGTGGAATTCTCAGTTAATCAGAAAGATGAAGCCCTTCTCCGACATCAGATAGTTTAGAGCATCAGTTGATATGGATTAAACAGATACAACTGAACTTCATCCCACTTCTATGTCTCTTCTCATGCTCATCCAGAAGGATTAAGGGGCAAGGAAAATGTGCCCTTCCCCTCCTCTTCCCTTCACCAACACCTCTCCCTTCCCCCTTAAAAAAATAAAAACAGAAGGGAGGACGTGAGAAAGAGCGCCTGGGCAATCCATAATTGGATAAGCCACCCCTTTGGAAGGCATTCAGACACAAAACAATCCTCTGCATGTATTTATAAATATTATTTCCCTGCATTGTGTGAATGCATTGAGCACCTTAGTCAAATCTCATTCCTTCCTTTTCTTTTTCCTCCGTGGCATCTGAAAATTAATTACTGTTCACTGTAAGTGCTTTGCAATGTAGTACGTTTCTAATTTCCTGTGAGCCTTTTTGAAATATAGGAGACTCAATTCACTTCACAATCCTTTTTGCTCAACCATTCAAGGTGGGCACTCTTTTATTCAAAACAAGGCTGGCTTTGAGAAAATAAAAAGAATGAGGACACGAATCATTTATGTCTGTTTATTGTCCTTGGAGGGAAATAAATTGTTACTGGAACTAGGACATCCCTGCCGAGATTTCAACATGGGTGTCATAGGCTCGTGAAACTCATCCCTCTTTGAAAGGTTGTTACTTAAACTCTGATAGAAACAGAATTTGGGGGCACTTGCTTATGCACAATTCGGCAGCTCCACTTGGAAGCAGAACTAGCCATTGTGCAATTGTATAATCCATCCTGAAACCCTGCCCTGGTTTTTCCTCTGTAATTCAGTGTATAGTGAAAAGCTCTTGATAGCTGTTTTGACAGATGATGATGATGAAGAGGTTCCATATTGTTAAAATCTCAGAGCCTTGAGCTCTTTGGAGAAATAGAACGATATAAATCCGGTAAAAAATGAATGTCTAAAAATACCGATATATGCTTCATAGGTCAGTAGCGAAAATGTGTTAGGTTTCCAAATGAGCAACAGGGTAATGAACGCAGATATTTCTTGGGCTCCAACATTTTTCCTTAGGTGTTTTTACAATTAAACAAAATATTCCCCCCCCCCCCCCCCGACTCCTCTCCTTCTCCCTGCACCGACCCAGTCCCCCAATAGGCAGGGCAAAAGGAAACATCTTTATAGCGTGTTTCAATTGAAGAAATAAAGTTCCCACTGCTGAATCAGGTTGTTAAACACTGGTATGTGTTCCAGAGTTTGGGTGTGTTCCTTCCTGATGAGAAGTGGGTTGAATAGGCTCTCTGGATCCCTTCTACCTGGTTTTTTTTGTTGTTGGGTTTTTTTTTTTTGGTGGGGGGTTCATTTCTTTCATAAAACAAATCAATTTGCCAAGCTCCCAGAATGGAAAATAAATGCAAATGGGACAAACATGGAATAAAGAAAAGAGACATTCTGACCTGGCCTATTTCTGTCACCACTTCCTAATCTTCTCCCAGTAAGTATCCTCCTAGCTTCTTTTCTCCACTGCCATTTCTAGCCCCCACAACCCACCATTTTGCCAACAGAACATGTGATCCTTCAAGCAACCACTTACCTGTCTGCTATCCAGGTCATTTACAGCACTATTCTTTTTTCCCTGGTTTCCTGTTTTATACTCATGCTCACACCTGGGTATACAAGAAATTTTATTCCATATATCTTTGCTCTTTTAATCAGTATAGGAAGATTGCCAGACTGTGGCTCTAAAGGGAAGAGAAGGAACTGAGTTATAATATGCCCCAGATTTGATCCTTTGTCCAATTATCCTGAAGGAATGGAGATAAAGTTTAATGCTTTCCAAGTTTGACAAAAGTAATGCATTTCTCAAAGTAATACACTGTAGCATGCAGAATGTTCTGTTTTAATGTTCATATTTTGAGGAAATTAATTAGAATAGGAAAATTGGCCTTGTTTTACAGATTATGGTTTAAAATTATTGATCAGTTTTATTCTGGCTAGTTGCAAAGGAAGACATGGGCCCCCATACATGCATATATGCCCGAGGCATTTACTGTAATTATGTATTATCAATTCATTTATTCACCTGAGCTTATTATTCATGTCTACTCTCATTTTCATTTAGTTACTATATGTTTGTCAATTTGTTCACTGATCTTTTCATTTGATTTATACTCCTCAATGCTCATACTACATTTTTTTTCCCAGTTTTGTATGCATAAAACATTTAGAGCTTCCAATAAGCTAATTATACTTTTAATAATGATGAGTTCCTTTGAGAAGATTTTCATGGCAAGTTGAAGCTCAGCCTTCTAAACTCTGTACTCACTTCTGTCACACGAGAGTACTGTCAACTGAAATAGTGGCAATCAGAATGCTAGGGTGCAGCGTATTTGTTAGAGGTCGATGCATAGAAAATTCCTTTTACAGTTGAGAATGTTTCTCAAAGCAGAGGGCAAGCATAAAATGGGGATTGTTGCTATTGTTATCTTCATCATTAGTGCCATATAAATTTTAGTTTATTGACCCTGTCCTTAAGATGCTTAGAATCTAATGGTATTAAGTCACTAGTGCAATGTAGTGCAAAAACTACATGATTTATTGAGCACTCTCCTGATGACTACTGGAGTTTATCCCTTTTTAAAACAAAAATATGGTATTTCCTGAGCATTTACTAAGTTTCAGGCATAGTAGAAACAAGCTAACCAAGTTGGACAGAGTCTCTCATTAGACTCATAGCCTTAACCCCCATGTTGCAGATGAGGCACTGAGGCACAAGAAGTGAAATCAGTTCCCCAAGGTTACACAGCAGACATGAGCTGGGATTAGAACCCAGCTCCTTCTGAATCTTAGACTTATGCTCTATCCACTAGGCCATGCTGCTTCCCTGCAACTCGAAAATGAAGTGCAGAAGGAATGAAACTCCTTTGAACCAGTGTTTGCAAAAATAATTTCTACCATTTCAGGTTGTTTAGATCCTTGCAGTTATCCGAGATTGTCATCGTATAAATTTCCTTTAATGTGACCATGACCTGCATAGGGGTCCCAGATGAATAGATATAATAATGTTGGTATTTGTTAAGCGCTTACTATGTGCAGAATACTGTTCTAAGCGCTGGGGTAGACACAAGGGAATCAGATTGTCCCACGTGGGGCTCACAGTCTTAATCCCCATTTTACAGATGAGGTAACTGAGGCCCAGAGAAGTTAAGTGACTTGCCCACAGTCACACAGCTGACAAGTGGCAGAGCCGGGATTCGAACCCATGACCTCTGACTCCAAAGCCCGTGCTCTTTCCACTGAGCCACGCTGCTTCTCTAATGCACTCCGTGTCTCTGAAGATTATGGCATGTCGGGTGAAATATTGTATAACCAATTCTTGATACAATGCTCTTCTTTTAGCATTCTTTTACATTTGTGCTGTTTAATTTTCATGCTGGCATTATTTACCAGTATTCTCTCACTCAAAGCCAGTGTTTCAAAGCGGCTGAATTTAGGTTGGTTAATGCCCTTCCTTTGATGTATTTTGACTGACTTGATAGTTGTTAAAATCCATTTCAATGTAGCATAGATAATGACAACTATTTAGCATTCATGATGGCAGATCTGTTAGCACAAGGTGCCTTTTTGCTGAATAAAAAGTGCTTTTGTACAAAAAACACAGTTCAAAATGTCTCATTATTGGGACATATTTGCATTGTTATTTGGACAAGTAATTGTTGTTTTTATCATTTTTATAGTGCATCCATTTTGTTTCCGTCAATTTTCGGGGGATTTGGGGAACGCGGACATGCACCTTATACTATTTCCTATCGGAAACTATTAGCACTCCTTTTCATTTTCATGAAGCCAGTCAAGAATGTTTGATAGCAAACTTGGTAACAATAGTTACGGTTAACATTTAGCCTTGCCTAAAGCAAAAGAAGACTCAGTCCCTATCTGATTTAATAGTAATAATGCTTGTGGTATCAATTAAGTGCTTATTATGTGCAAGCACTTTTCTAAGCACTGGGGGAGATACAAGGCAATCAGTTTGGACACAGTCCCTGTCCCAAATGAGGCTCACCGTCTTCTTAAGTGACTTGCCCAAGGTCACATAGCAGACATGTGGCAGAGCTGGGATTAGAACTCACATCCTCTGATTTCCAGGCCCATTCTCTTTATTTTAGGCCACGCTGCTTCTTTACATATTGAATCTGGGTCTAGAGGTAGTGGTGAAATCCTTTGCTATGTGAATTACTAAATGGCTACTTTGCCTTTCAAGATTAAAGCGGCTTAATTCATTATACTGAATATCACACTTAGGCTATTTTCAATCTCTATGTTGAAGAGTACAAAAATACAACCTCTCTCAGCAGTCGTACAGAAATGATAAGGTCACGGAGAGAAGCTCTTGACCCAGCAGTGACCAGAAGAACACATTTTGTAAAGAAATTGGTCTTTTGCTGTAAAGTGTAAGCAGATGGAGTGGAAGTTAACAGACTTTATTTGAGTAGGGTGAGCCAGGCCATTTACTTGCTTGCTTTTGACACTGGGCCTCTGACTCCAATATTTGTTTCACTCTCATTAATTAAGGGGGGAGCGAAGTCATAGAAAATAGACTAACTTTCTAGAACTGTGTAGAGTATGGGGACTGAGATAAATGGGTGTTGCTTATCTTCCTTTTAGTTCGAGGTGCCAAAGCCCAGAAGTCATGCTATGTTGGGGGACAGTGTCAAAATTACACTCAATGAAGTAGTTTACTGTTCAGAAATTTTCTGAAACAGGTTTGAACTGTAGATTTAAAAAAAAAACAACCTCTGAAATATACAAAATTATGAAGTTGTTTGAAGTGTTTGTAGCAAAGACCACAATATTGAACTAAGATAAGTCTGAGTTTAGAAACAACTTCATAATTATACATATTGGAGAGTTTTAAAAGATTTTTACAGTTCAAACCTGCATTTGTGCAACATTCTTAATGGTAGGGAGCTACTTCATTGAGTGTGCAGTTTCCTCTTTACCACTATGAGTCGCACTCCCCGCTAATCATTACATCAGGGAACACTACAAATAAGATGCTTCCCCTTCCCCCCTTCACCTTCTGAGTTTCAAAATTTTAAGCTATAAACGTGAAAGATAGTTTTAACACGCCTGGTTTTATTCAGTTGTAGTAAAACAAACTGAAATTATTGAAATTTACCTTGTGTTTTATATCTACCTTTTCTTAAATCATTGCTTTTAGATCATTTCAAACCCAATTTCCTTCTAATGGATTGGTTAAGCCATTAACTTGCTTCATGAAAGGAAAGTGACTTTAAAAGGAAAGCCCCTATATGCATTAATGTCAAACATACATTTCTGAAACACAGGTTCAGAGATTTACAATCCTATTTTTTAATGAGTTTATTCAGTTTGTGCCTCGAAATGCTTTTGCATTCGTGAAATAGATGATTTATTCCCCTCAGCTTCTTGAAAAGAGAAACAGATGTGCTAAAATAATTGTACCTAGATTATTATCTAAGCAATACTCATTGCTGACAGAGTATAATTTCTTTCCAGTCACTGATATACAGAAAGGGAGAATGGATGTAGCATATGCATATTATAAGAAAATTTCTTAATTCTCATTACTCACCATGCATTGATATGATTATACAGAAATAAATCCAAACTCTCAACCAAATTTCTGTTGGACACTTAAACCAGTTTTCAAGCATACTTTTCTATTTGTATTTTTAAAGATAGGCATGGTTATGAATGGTAACATAGGGCTAAAGTTTAATGGCAAGGCTTAGTGCACTCAGCACTTAGTACAGTGTCTAAGTAAACACTTCAATAACACTTGATTAATTGCAAGACTAAACAGGCTAAAGAGTGCTTAATACTGCATTCTGCACAGAGCAAGTGCTCGGTAAGTACTACTGATTCATTCTCCTCATTTTCAAAACCCTTCTGAAGTCACATCTTCAGGAGGATTTTCCTGATTAATTTCTTAATTCCCAACCCTACTTTCCCAATAATGGCACCTCAGCATTTCCATATCACCTTAACGCTTAGGTAGTCACTCTCCTTCCAGCCCTAAAAATGCTTATATTTGTGCTTTTAAATTCTATTTCTTCCCCCTACTTTTCATATATTTTAATGTCTGTCTCTCCTAGATTATAAGCTCTTTGAAGGCAGGGATCTTGTCTACTAACTCTACTGTACTCTCCAAAGTACACAGGACAGTGCTCTGCACAGAGTAAGCTCTTAATAAATACCACTGATTGCTCATTTGCCCATATCCCCAGGTATCTGATTTAAGCTCCCTCAGACCAGTAATGGTCAGGCATATTTCATACTTGTTACACCCGATTGAAAGGACACGTTAATGAATTTTTACTGTAAAAATTTTTTTGCATAAGGACAACTTCATATGACATATATAAAGGATTTGACATGAGAATAAAGTACTTTCTAAATCTTCTTTACCATTATCGTTGGTATTCACTGAGCATTTACTATCTTTATTATTATTATTGTATCTGTTAAGCACTTACTTTGGGTCAAGGACTGTTCTAAGCACTGAGGTAGATGCAAGTTAGTCGGTTAAGAGACAGTCCCTGTCCCACATAGTACTCCCAGTCTAAGTAGGAGGGAGAACAGTTA
The DNA here is from genome assembly GCF_004115215.2 of Ornithorhynchus anatinus. NCBI lineage: Eukaryota > Metazoa > Chordata > Mammalia > Monotremata > Ornithorhynchidae > Ornithorhynchus > Ornithorhynchus anatinus. The sequence goes on along the minus strand of NC_041751.1, from coordinate 9,794,148 downwards.
TTGCATCCCCATTTTACAGTTGAGGAAACTGAGGCACAGAGAAGTTGTGTCTTGCCTAAGGGCACACGATAAGCAAGTGGCAAAGCTGGGATTAGAACCCTCTTTATCTGATTCCCAGGCCCATGCTTTTTCCACCAGACCACTTACTTGTGGTCTTACCGTGTGCCATACAACAGAAATGAGGGACACATTCCATGCCCACAGGGAACTAACAGGTTGCAGGAGCTTACAAACATTAAAATACATTACAAATTTGTACATAATTGCCGTGAAGCTTAGGGTGGGGTGAATATCAAGTGTTTACAGGATACAGAACCCAGTGTCTAGGTGACACAGAAGGGAGAGGGAGTAGAAGAAATGAGGGCTTAGGCAGTGAAAGACTTGTGGAGCAGTTGTAATTTTCATAAAGCTTTCAAGGAGGGGAGAGTGGCCATCTGTTGTACATGAATGGGGAGGAAGTTCCATGCCTGAGGGAGGATGTGGACAAGGGGTTGGTGGTGATGTGAGGGGAATGGAGTTTGCAGACTGTGTTGTGAGATGAAATCAGCAAAGGCAAGAAAGGGTGAGCTGCTGGAGTGCTTTGAAACAGATGAGGAGTTTCTGTTTGATGCGGAAGTGGATGGGTAGCGCTTGGAGGTTTTCGAGGAGTAGGGAGATGTGGACTGAATTGTATTTTTTTTTTTTTTGGAAAAATGATCCGTGCAGAAGAGTGAAGGATAAACTCACTAGAGTGGGGAGATACAAGAGAAAGCGAGATCGACAAGGAGACTGATACAGTTTGAATATATTGGCTTTTGAGATAGGGAAGATGGTTGTGTTGTCTACAATAATGGGAAAGTTTGGGGGCATAATAAAACTATACTTATAAATAAAACTATAAATAAAAAAGTAGGAAGATGAGGAGTTCTATTTTGGACATGCTTAGTTTGAGATGTCGGTGGGACATCCAGCTAGAGATGTCCTGAAGGCAGGAGGAAATGCAAGACTGCAGAGGAGGGAGGTCAAGGCTGCATCGGTTCTTTCTCAGTATTCCTTGGCAAAGCCTATAAGACAAATTTCAAACTCTCGTTTCAAAAAATAATTGCAGCAGTGTAAGGAGTCCTATTCAAATGCTGGCAATGTGTGATAGGAAATATTTTTGATGAGCATACTTTTTCCACTCTTGTTCTTCTACCCTTGGTAATTGTTGAACAAGCACAAAAATAATTTTAGTGCATCCAGTGAGGATTGATATATTCTATATTTATTAGTTCTATTCATAAGATGTAAATTCCTAAAAATTAATTTTGATAAAATCAGGTCACTTTCCAGAGCGTTTTGAATAAAAGCCAATGGTTCCTCGCTGATCAATTTTTCCATAACATACTTTATTGTCACGTAATCGCGCCTCAGTTCTTCAGACAAATATACTATCATTTTGTTTCTGTTTTTTATTTTCAGCTCCACAGAAGAGCAGTTTCACTGGCAAACACAAGGTAAGGCACAAATGCTGGTAAGAATTTAAATTCTTCTTGTTAAGGAAGATAGACAATAAATAGCATGAGTTGATATTGACATACTTGGACTTAATCAGTACCTTTCTACTCTTTAGGAGTTTTGTGATTTGGAAAGTCCTTGGTCAGGTCTTTGGCAATTTTTATTAGTCCCAGTATGAAATTAATTGTCACTGGCTTAAATGCTTGTGAAGTAGGGAGTGCAATAGATTTATGATTGTAATCAGAGAAACATTGCTGAATTTTCTAGGCATGTATCTACAATTCTGTGGTCTTTCTAAATATTAATCAATCATGTATAATTGATTAATAATAATCATCCAATCAATGGTATTTATTGAGTGCTTATAATGTGCACGGCACTTTTCTAAGCATTTGGGAGAGTACACTACAACAGAGTTGGTAGATGCAAAACCTGCCCCCAAATAGTAATTTGTCATGTGTACACTTAACCGTAATAAAATGTGTTACAGATGGCCAGAAGGACATAGAGGATGAGCTCACAACCGGTCTTGAGCTGGTGGACTCCTGTATTAGATCCCTGCAGGAGTCAGGAATACTTGATCAACAGGACTATTCAGCTAGCGAAAGTAAGCTTTGAAAATCCTTTCTTTGACCTATAATCATGTGGTTAAGAAAATAAGGCATAAAGTCAATATGGCTATTTCAGTAGATATAACTAGCAATAGAGCATGATCATTGAATAGCTATTGTTAATTAAAGTTCTCACCTTGTTTATTTAGGTGATGATCTTTAAAGATTTTCTGAATACGTTACAAGTTGTGATTATAGAAGAGAATGAATATTTTATAAAGGTAGCCAACATGCCTCTGAAAACGGTCAACTATTCAAGAAAACATTTTTGGAAGACTGTGCTATTCCTTTGAGGAAATTCAAGACTTCCCCTGAAACCATGGAATTATGACTTTTGTCCACAAGCATTTCCTGCCTCCATGAAAAAAAAGAAAAAAACGAGTTAGAGTTACCAGCAGCATGAAGCAGTGTCTCTAGTGGAAAAAGCATGGTCCTAGGAGTCTGAAGGACCTAGATTCTAATTCCAGCTCCTCCACTTGTCTGCTGTGTGACCTTGAGCAAGTCACTTAACTTCTCTGAGACTCAGTTACCTCATCTGTGAAAAGGGAACTAAGACCATGAGCCCAATGTTCAGGCAGTGGAATGTAAAATAGACTGGTAAGGAGGTAATAGGACATAATATAGGTTGGTGGTCATGGAGTGAGAAGGGAAGGAGCCGAATTACCGTGGAAGAAAAGCTGACAGGATTTAGAAACAGACTGTATATGGGAGGACATGAACAAATGAAGCCAGAAACATAGATAATTAAATGCATACCCTTTCCACCCTCACAGAAATTTGGTTGATCACCATGTCAGAAATTTAAAAGTTTGTAGTGTTCTGTGCTTTTGAAACTTTTTGGTGCTTCCCTTCTCTGGTCCTATCTCAATTCAAAATACGTTTATTGCTTCAACATCTCTGACTGTAGTTCTCAATTGATCTATGTTTGAACTGCAGAGCTCATGCTTTGGAGTACTAAGATAGTTCTGCAAGAACTAGGGTTAAGTAATTGTGGTTAAGGGTTGATTGCAAATCATTTGTCTCCACATAGAGAAGATACTATTTTTTCCTCTTTGTAAGAGAGAATTCATCATTATCCAAGTGAAAAACAAATCATTTCCATCTCTGATGTGAAGGGTTTCTGAAATGAAGTCAAAGTTTAAAGGCTTAGAAAGATGAGTGGAGAATTCCATCTATGATTGTATTTCCTAACTGCCAAAGACACCAATCACCAAAATTACATGAAGTTATAGGGTCAGAATAAATCCAGAAGAGAGCTAGAATCCTGCAAGATGGTTAAGTTTTTGGAAGCATCACTATAGTTTTAGATTTAGTTTTGTCTAAAAGAAATCCCCTGGAGAGAGGGGAAAGTCACTGGCAAAGTTGTTGAGGTTTCAGTGTGATACAAAACGTTTGGAATCCAGCTTACTTCAGAGTGATTCATAGGGAGAGGAAATAAAGCAGAAAGTGAACCAGAGTCCTAAGGAATCCCACTTAGGTGGAAGTATCTGGAGTTGATCTGGTGCAGTTTAATTGTCCTGGTCCTCAAGATAATGGTGGGACCACTGACTAGAGATGAAAAGAACAAAATGAATGTATTTAATATCTCAGAGGAAATTTAATTATTTTTAGGATTCATGTTCAGTTTTTTTTCTTGTTTTACAGTTGGTTTGCATGAAATTTCTACCCCCTTTCCCAGTTATCCAGAGGGATGTAAATACAACTCTAATTTATATCTTCACATATTTTATTCCCCACTAAAGAAAAGACACGTTTCATTTTTGCCTGCCTTTGGCATGTATTATCAGAGAAGAGAGCAGGTAGAAATCTAGCAATTCAATTTGGCCTGGGAAAATAATTGTTCTCAGGTGAAAGTATCCATATATGACCAACCAGGCCCAGTCCTAGCTAAATTGAAGCATCTGGTGACAGTCCTTTCTAACACCCTTCCCCAGTTCCAAAACAAAGAGGTATAGAATAGGAGAATTGTATGCTTCCACTATTTCTGAAATTTTTAGATTCAGAAGCAGTCAGGGAGGTGAAGGCATGAGGTAACTGTTAGTGTTGGTGCCTGGAGTTTGTGCACCATCTGGGGCTCTGGGCTAGGGAAAGAAACCCTCCATTTCCTACCCATCTCCACCTCCAGTCTATTCTCTGGGAGTTCCTCTCTCCCTCTAGAACCATAGAATCAACAGGTTGCTGCTTTCTGGATAGAAAGTGTTGGAGGGGTGATGGTATATTGGACTTCTTTTTAAAAAAAAAACCTATGCTTTCTTTAAAACTAGGATTCTTCATTTATTAGGGATATAGAATGGGTTCCTTGAAGCAAACCTCTTGCACGATAATGTTGTCACTGTGACTAAGCCATCCTTGTCTCCTTGATCCTTCCAGTAACAATGATTCTACAACCTCCCTTGCACTCTCCTCCATTATCCTTGCAGAGAGATTTAAAAATGGTGTGCCATAAACGGGCTACTGGCCGTTTTAGTTGATCACCCAACTTGTCTGTGAGAAGCCAGTTTAATTTGCCCATGAGATGGTTCTGAGTGTGAGCGAAGTTGAAAACCCTCAGAATTCAGGATGTGGGGAAGAGAAGGGGAGATTTCCCCCCAAGTAAGTTTCATTTGACTCTGGTCCCCTAGCTGAATGCAGCTGTCTCAAAGGATAGAAATATTTCAATATATATTTCAAATGTTTGGTGGATCCCACCCTTACAGTTCTTCTAAGCTTTTTGAATTGATATCTTGGCTCAAGCCATTTATTTTTTTATCTCCCTTCCTTGACAAGTTGATTCTTATCATATTCATGGCATCTCAATTCAATTCCTTTTCTGCATTTAGACGGTGATATTTTTTTTTCACAATGTCCCCCCTCTTCTCCCCCTTCTTCATTCATGTATTTTACCTCCAAAGAGGCCCAATCTTGTCTCCTATTTCTGTTGTGCCTTTGATTTTTATCCTATCTGTTCCTAAAAAGAAAAGTGCAAAAGTTTAGAATTTATGTTCTCAGGCATATTTGTAGGTTATTCCCTCTCCACTCTACCCCCTCCTTTTGCTGTTCTAGAACTTCTATTATCATAATTTATTTCTTATAACTGTTTTGACAAGGGCATTTGAAATTAAAACAGCACATAATTAGTGTTTCTGAAGATGATCAAAATAAGTCAAGAAATAACTTGCTACTTGTCAAGAATGAGTCTTCAACTTGAGTTGTTTTTAAAGGGAAGAATTCTGCTCTGTTATTTTGTTGTTTCTCTGATTGTCATTTAGTTTCTTCACAAAACATTTACTGAGGGCAAAGAAAGTATTAGTTCTTCTTTTAAACATCCCTTCCTGATGGCATTTTAAAATATTCAGCATTTTACTGACTTCTAATTGAAATGTATGTCCTTTTGATGACTTGGGAATAGATGAAGAGTGGAATTTTGTCTCCAGTTAGATTTCTGAGCTTCTCAGCAGGAAGTTAGATCAACAGTGGTATTTGAGGGCTTACTGTGTGCAGAGCACTGTACTAAGCACTTGGGAGAGTACAATACAACATAGATGGTAGACATATCCCCTGCCCACAAGAAGCTTACAGTCTAGAGAGCAGGACAGACATTTAAATAAGTGCTGTGGGGCTGAGGGTAGGGCAAACATCAGGCATAACAGTATTATGTCATCTTACCCAGTATCAAATTCTAGTCTGTCAATCGTATTTATTGACCGCTTACTGTATGCAGCGCACTGTGTTAAGTGCTTGGGAGAGTACAATATTACAATAAACAGACACATTCGCTGCCCACAACAAATTTTCAGTGTAGAGTAACCAATGGTTGGTAGCTTTGGTGTTGGGAGGGATGGGGGATGATTTAGCATCAGGTGAACAATTGGATATAATTAAGGACATTAAAGCAAATGATGCAAAGTAAAACATCTACTTAGAATGAATTTAAATGCATTTGCTATGATCGGTATGAGAGGAGGAAATAATTTCTTATTTACTCATGAAAATTTTCTGTGAGTCAAATTGACTGATTACAAAAAAGATTCCTCACCAATTAAAAAAATTCATTTTGAGTTAAACTCTAGCATTGAAATGATATTTTACAGCCTGATGTGAATTACAAAAGTCAATGCATAGTTGGATTCATAATGTGTGTGCTATTGCTAGGCTACTCCTGATAAATAATACATGTCATTTCAGCTTCACTGACACTGTCTGTAACTGCTTCAAATTACTTTCAACACAGGGCCCAGCCTTCTCTCCCAGAGTGCACTTCAGCTCAATTCCAAACCTGAAGGGTCTTTCCAGTATTCATCCAGCTACCATAGCAATCAGACCCTTGCCCTGGGTGACACCCCACCATCTCAGCTCCCAGCCCGCAGCAGTCAAGCCAGAGCTGCCATCCAGAGCTTCAGCCAGGTACGTGAAGGAGGAACACATCTATGCGTCACGGTCTGTAAGACCATTTGTTTGGGGGAAAAGAGTCGGTTCATCTTTATCCATTTTAATGTTACCATAGTGCTATTCACTAAAGTGAGTTAGCAAAGACTAAAATACGGTCATTAGATTGTAATAAATTAGAGTCATACTATGACATGATCCAATATGGTAATAAAATAAAACTCAAATAAAAGAACAAGCATGCTCTAGTCATAGATCAATTGATAAATAGTTACCTATTTGAATAATACCTTTTACAAATAAATGTATTATGTACATTCTGAATATACAGTCATTCAGTTGCATTTATTGAGCACTTACTGCGTGTGCAAAGTACTGTACTAAGCTCTTGGGAGAGTACAATATAATAAGCAATAAACGGATACATCCCTGTCTACAATGAGTTTACAGCCTAGAAAGAGTGTGAAAGAAAAAGCAATATTTAACATGATGTTTCTGAACATGGAAATCATATTTCTAAAGGAAAGTTACTATTCTAAGAAGTGGTCTGTTGACATGTGGTGAAGGGACTAACCTAAAATATAGAGGTCAGTTGTATTATGTTGCTCTTTCATCAAACTTCATTGCAGCTTCATTTTGAAATGTGTTCTTTGATGGTATTATGTTTGCATTAAATGTGAATTGCTGAAGATTGAAGTGTGAAACTTTAGGCAAATGGTCAATTAATGCTAGTAGAGTATTTGCACAATGACAGGATAGACTGGCACAGAGATTATTGATCAGTAGAGGTGAAATACTGATACGAAGATAGATCACATTCAATAAAAACAGTCTACTATCTGATAACACATGGAAATAACATGAATTAGATGATCACTAACCTACTGTTATGCTGTGCAAGTTCAGCATGCCTTTACCAAGGCTTCTATCATTCTTTGTTTTTCTAGCGCAACAGCTAAGGTCAAGTCAAGCTGCACTGGAAAAATTTTAGGTAAAAGCATCGGGGACACAGGATGGGGTTAAGATGAATATTGATGACTGCAAAGTGTAGTAGGTTGAATGGGCACTTTGCAGCCTCAAAACTACTGTGGAGCTGTTGTGGACAAGAGAAGGCTCAGGAAGGAAAAGGTGGAAGAGAGTAGAACAGGATAGGAACTGCAAGTAAACACCAAAGATCATGAGTTTAGCTGTTAGTGTCCTAATTTTGCAGACCTTCCCCTCTGTCTTCACTTCCACCTCTACTTCCTTCATTACCACCACGTTTCTTCCCCCAGTACCATCCCAGTCCAAGCCTGGCCCTCAGGCTTCGCAGCTATGGAAGCAACTGGGGGGATGGAGTCAGGTAAGGGGTTGGGAACAGCAGCAGGGATTGTGAGATGCCCAGTGGAACCTAGCAGTGTTGAGCTATATAAGAAATAAAACACAGAAAAATAAATATAGAATAGAAGAGAGAAATGTAGGAGGACTGAAATAACAGGTTGGCAAGTTCTGTGTGAGGGGAGGAGGGGTAGGAAAGTGAAAAGCTGTGGGGACCCCAGAGGTAAGGGGGCGGGCTTGTGAAAGTGGAGACCAGAGCAGCAATCACTGGAGAAGAAGTAATTTCCATGGGGTTCAACATCAACCTCTCCACACCTCCCTCCTTCCTTTCCAGGAGCTTCTCTTATTTTCTTATATCTGAGCTGGGTCCAGCAAGCCTCCATCTACGGACGGGAGTGGTGGAAGAATTTTGTAGAAACCAGAATACAGGTCCGAATAGTGGAAAACACTCTTAAGGCTTTGATATAAAAATGAACTGTTATATTACTATTTTTTCTTGTACATAGTGCTTCTTCCCAGGAAAGTCCGGCAGTATTGTCAGCATGGTATGTAAAGAAGTTGGGTGTCCATCTCCTTAATTACAAGAATGAACTGTTGAGAGCAAGAGACACTATAAAGTTCCCACATGGATAGAAGTTATAATATCCCACTTGCTTATTAAGGAAACTGCATTTCTAGTTGTTTCTGGACCCGTTGACTCAGTTCTATGCTTTCCCTTTTGAAGATTTTTCTATTTTTTAACTCCCCATGACTTTACTTGAAATCTTCTTACAAATATCCCATCTACCATGGGCTAATGTTTTATCACTGATCAGGTAGGCAAGCATCTGTCAGAGAGATCGTAGGCAAGGTGAAAATATTCTTTGTAGAAGCTATAAAAAAATGGAAGGGTCTTTATTAGTAGGTGAAATAGGTAGGCATTTGGCATGACTCAACCTGAAACTTTTATTTTTAATAAAAGTATTTTGAGAGAAATCCTTTTTGAAATCCCAGTTTACCAACCACCTGGGCAAATACAAGATTGCAGAATTATTTTGAGAACCTTTCAGACTTTCATATCTTGTGGGATTTAGATTCATGAAAAGTAATTCAACATATTCCTACATTTGGCAGCCTTTAAAGGAGAAAATTCTGGGACCTGAAGAGTCCCAAATCCGTGCATCTGTTAGGTAAAAGTTGTGTGAATGGGAGGTGTAATTGGCTAAATTGGATCCCATCACACTTGGGTAGGTTCATCATTGTGCATCCCATGGGCATTAAGCTTATCACCACCCTTTAATTTATGAATGATGTGATTTTAATTATTCATAACATTTAATTAATTAAAATGTTATTCAACTAACGTTGAAACATAATACCTAATCTGAACCAATGATAGTGTCAAATGCTTACTTGAAATTGATGAAAATAATAGAGATCTGTTTCCAAAACTTCTGAATGTGATCTACTGCAAAGATCATGTCTGCTGTATTTCGCTGTTATCTAGAGATGCACTGTGATTCCAGTCACACTGACTCAACAGTATTCTTCAGTCAGTAGTATTCTTCAAACTCTGACTAGGTTCTTGCCAGCTGGGCACCTTTTAGCTTACATTGAGTGGGTCATCAGTAAAGACAGATGGGTTAATAGTGACTATTGAGTGCCTACACTCTTCAGAACATCGTACTAAGCTTGGGAGAGTCTGAACACACTGCTTTTGAAGAGTTTACCATCTACTGGGAGATGCTACCTGTAGCCATCTGTGACATTCTGAAAGGAACCATACTCATTCCACAAGGGAAAAATACAAGCCTTTAAAGATGGAGAGAACCACAATCTCAAATAATGAAGGTTAATTGACTGTCAACTTTTGGAGACCGGCACAGCAGTAGATCTGTCTGGTATGGAGCGGCTTGAGGCAGTAAGTATCCTCCTTGAGCAGAAACTTCATAGAGATGGTGCTATTCAGAGGCAGATTTTGGCGATGGGCCGTCCTTTAAGGGGCAAGCACATCTGTGCAGGAAGGCCTATCTTAACTTCACAAGAGTAACATATTTATTATTGACTGTGCATCAGCCTTTTCTGTTACATCCACAAACTTAGGCTCTGTCCATTAGTAGCAGCGTTCTTGGACATGATGAAAGACACAGAGCTGTGAAGTAAGATATGGTCGGAGAGGTCAGATAGGCCAATTGCAAAACTTCTAACTAAGGTTCACCAGGAGTACACTCCTTGTGGCAGAGAAGGCTTTAAGAAGTGAAATATTCCCTGCCACAGAGCCACTAGCGGTTGAGGATCATAAGTTTTCACTTAGCATTTGCAATACTTTTACTTCTGGTTAGAGACACTGTTTGGGCTCATTTGAAGCCAAGATTATTTAGAGATGATCAGGGTCCAAATTTTCCAGTGAACTGCTTGTAGGCAGTTAATTTTCTATACCACCAAATTGCTAGGAGATAAGCTTGCAATCAGTTTTTAAGCTCACTTCTTTTCACCATTTTCCTATACTCTGGTATTTGTCTTTGTCATGAAAGTCATAGAGGAATGAGATTGAAAAGAGTTCAGTATAGTTTTTCAGAGTTCAAATGACATACTTAACAGTTTGTGCAGCAACTTTAGGTTTGTAGTTTCAGCTAACTCCTTTTTTGATGCTTTGCATTTCATATATCCCATGGTTTCTAAGCATAAATTCAAAGAACCTTATAAATTCTAGCTCGCCAAGATAGCTGTTTAAAGTACAGCCCAGTAAACCGTTTGATGGTGGTTGGTTTTGTTTTTTTTTTTCCCTTTAGCTAAACAGAAATATTTATTTTAAAAATCAGTTGATCTTGTTGAACTAAAAGCAAGATAACACCAGAGGGGTACGGGGTGGGGGAAGGATCAGGCTGCATTTGTTAAGGGTCACACTTTTGATTTGATGGCTAGGTTTAAAGGCAGTCAGTAGAAGCCCAGTTGTCTTCCTAATAAACATTTGATCACCCTCTTTATGCAGTCACTACTCCTTTCCCAATCTACCCCAACCTTCAGTCATAGATGAGGGGGAAAATCTGCACAAGTCAGGAGGCTCAGGGACCCTGGCTCTGGGCAACATTTATAAAGTGCTGTGACCAAAGCACTGCACTAAATACTGGGAAAGAAGAACTTGGATGAACAAGACAAGGTTCTTGACCCTCAAGTACACACAATCTAAGAGCAAGGTTGGCAGAGGGTTGGCAACAGGCACATAAGAAAACATGACACAAAATTACTGGTATTTAAGTGTTACTAAGCACTTTACCAAACTCTGGGGTGGATACAAGTTTGTCGGGTTGGACACAGTCGCTGTCCCGCATGGGGCTCACAGTCTCAATCTCCGTTTTACAGTGGAGGTAACTGAGGCACAGAAAAGTGAAGTGACTTGTCCAAGGTCACACAGCAGGCAAGTGGTGGAGCTGGGATTAGAACCCCAGTCCTTCTGTCTCCCGGGCCTGTGCTCTATCCATTAGCCACACTGCTTCTTGTCTGCTTTGTGTCCTTGGGCAAGTCATTTAATTTCTCTGTGCCTAACCTCCTCTATAACATGGGGTTTAAGACTGTGAGTCTCATATGGGACATGGACTGTGTCCAAACTGATTATCTTTTACCTACCCCAGCGCTTAGTACAATGACTGGCACATAGTAAGCACTTAACAAATAGCAGTATTTTTGTTTCACCTTTCCTTCTGTATCTGTTGCCAACCCTCTGCCCATCGTGCTGTCAGACTGTGAGCCCTTTGAGGATCAAGATCCTTGTCTTTGCCCATTCAACTCTTTCCTGGGAGTTAGTGCTATGCTCTGAACACAGCACTTAATAAGTTCTACTACTGAGACCACCTCTCCTGAATAAACTTTGACAGCTCTTTCCCAGAAGACAATTTGGCCAGCTCTGACCCTCGCCTGGAGTTCAGATTTATGTTCCTAAGGCTACCAAGTGACCTGTTATGTATACAGCGATTTAAGCTTTAAAATAAATCCAGTGTGATAGAAACAAAAGAAAAAAGGAATCTGAAACTGGCAAAATTCTTTCAGTAGAGGGCTCAGCTACTTTTCCCTCCAGGGTGCCTATATTAGGGGATTTTAATATTATCAGATTAAGAGCCACAGTTGATCTCTTGAGCCCTGATAAAATTTTAAATGTTGTCTATGTGTGATGATAAGGGTTCAGTCTATTCTTTGCCATTCCAGACGGGACGCAGTGCATAATTGAAATTTTTAATAGGAAGCATCTGCTGAGGATTCTTTCTCTCCCTCTCCCTGCACGCTTGCCTTTCTCGTTCTCTCCTCTCCCTCCTTCTCTTTAGGAAAATGTTCACTCTAGACCAGGAAGATCTAAGTCCTCCTGCACAGAAGTGGCTGACAATTTACTGTTTCCATTCACATGCAAATTTTTTCTCTGGACTGGATTCAAGGAAAGTGCTCCCCTTCTGATTCTTCTCCACAGCTCCACCCTGGATCTCATTTTCTTTTGTGTCATTGTAAATAAATAAGAGGCAACTGGCTTTCAATCTAAAGACACAGCTGCAGGGGGGCCTTAAAAAGAGAGCAAGTAGGAGAGAAAGAGACACATTGGTATACACAAGCTTAGAAAGATGTGGAGCTGGGTTCTCAAATCTCAGGAAGTTTGTTCTTTTCCCCCATATGTTATGATTTTCTGATTTTTCTTGCAGTTTTTTGATATTAGAAGTTTCCATTTTAATCACTTTTCTAATGTTGTTTAATAGCAAAATGCATTCTAAGAAATATATTCATTATTAAGGTTGTCGAAGAATAAACAATGTAGCCGATTTAAAAGATAGAAGTTTTTCTGAGGAAAACTATCTCTGAAGTTTACTGCTTGTTGTGTCTGTTTTTCTTTTTGATAGAAAACAGATGAATACGTTAAAGGAGTTAGGTAAAATCAAGATATGAGTAACCTGTTCTATTTCAGTGCAGAGGGCCCAGTTATATATGGCTAATTTTGCCTTTGTATCACTTCTCAATTCAGGGGCCTCGGTTTGTGGACTATTTCATTTTCCTATTTCAAATTCCCAATGGAAATGCCTCAGCAGACTGTGAACTATTCTCCCTTCATTCCTACAAGCATTTGGTTTATCCTGATTTAGGATATACATTTTCCTCCTCTGGGAGCTGGAGATTCAGATGTAGCAGGGGTTAAAGGGATATGGCAGAATGTTTTCTTGTGTCCTGCTTATGTTTTTTTTTTCTTCCTCTTGTCTCTCTCTCTCTCTCTCTTTCTCTCTTCCCTTCACCCCCTCTCTGTCTCGACTGCAGGGCACAACTAGCCGAGCAGCCCATTTAGCTGGATCTGAACCTTCTCAATCACATGCTGCCTCTCAGTCAAGAGAGTCCTTTGTGCAGAGCCATGGGAGTGCGTTCCATTTGCCTGACTCCCAGCATTCTTCAGCACTTTATTATTCCAGCTCTACTCTGCCGGCACAGAGAGTGAGCTCTCCCTTGTCCATGCAGCAGGTAGGCTCTCCCACAAAGCTCCAGCGGGTGGGCTCGGCCTCCGAGAGCACCGGATACAGCACCACACAGCGGGTCTCCTCTCCTAAGCAGTCTCCTAGCCGGCTAGCCAAATCGTACAGCACCAGCTCCCCCATCAATATCGTCGTGTCTTCGGCTGGACTTTCTCCTTCCCCAATCCGGGTGACCTCTCCACCGACCATTCAGTCTAATATTTCATCCTCTCCAATACATCAGCTAAGCTCAACCATTGGCAATTACGCCACCCTCTCTCCTACCAAACGGCTAGTCCACACGGCAGATCAGTACAGCAAGCATTCCCAGGAACTCTATGCCACTGCTACGTTGCAGAGACCTGGCAGTCTAGCAGGTAAATCGATTTCACTTGGATTGTCATGCTTTACTGCTGCTTTTTTTCTGAAATACGTCTTTGATTTGGGACAGATGGTTTGTCTCTCAGGCAGTTTGTGAGTTTGCGTGAGTAGAAAATTGGGAACTGCTGAACTTCATTTTTGTTTTTTTTTCCACCCCTGTGCATCTGGTTTACCTGTCTATCTGCATTCAGTAGCTGCCGAGAACGTAGAATACCAGAACTCTGCTGTGTTCCTTACAGGCTGGGGCCATGGAGGCAGCGTAATATCTAGATGATTGGGGAGGGAAAGAATATAATGGATACAGTGGGGAAAGACAACCACACACTTAGGAAAAATCTGGTAAAATAAATAATAATAAATTGGTGATTTCAGTAGTTTCTCAGAAGCAAAATGTAATAGATTCCTCATCCTATTTTCTAAGCTGCTTATCTATGAATGCCGGTTACATCAACAATTCAGAAATTTTCAGTGTTGTATTTAAGTGACCTAGACATTGAATCTCAAGGTATTTAACTAGCAGTGAAAGAGAAATCAACTACAGTAAGTTCCTTCCCAACCTTGTTTTTGTTTTTATGCTGGTCTTTTGCTTTACAAACACATGAGATTGCTTGACTGGCTTACATCGCATGTGCTGATACGTTTGGTCATTATCAGACCACACTGGAGTCAGGGATTCACTCCGTCCAGAGATATATCTTCTGTAAGAGCAAAAGGCAAACATTTTGTATCCTGAAGCACCTGACAAACTCTTTCAGTGGTAACTTTTTTTTCTTTTATAAAATAATTTTATGGTCTTATCACTATAGTAACAGATGCTCTCATGTTTTCTTTCTTGACATAGAGAGATGAATGTGAAGATGAATAGGATAAAAAGGTATTTTCTCTAGACATCAGACAGGTGTACAAGAACCTTCTTTTCTTTATCACAGAACAGTTGTCAGCATGGACTGGTTTCTCGTAACAATGGGTAACCGGAGGATGTTACTGTCCAAAAATTAAGCTATGTCAACTGAAATGGAAATGTCCCCTCCTTCTTCTGGGCTTCTAAAGAAGAAAAGTTCAAAGATGTTTTCCTAATTTAAGAAATTCAGAGAAGCCAGCTGGAGGTTAGGGGATTATTATTCTGTGTCTCTGTACTTTATGGAATAGAAGTGCTGTTTTGACGAAGCTAAGATAGTGAACAACAAATATAATACTCAGGCCACTAGGCTCCCAGATACAGGTTACCCTTCATCAATAGGTATTTTATCAATCCACCACGATCTGATTTTCCTGCCTATCAAAAAAAGCAGTTGTTTCAAAAATGGGCCTTTGCGGTTTATGTTCCTTGGCATTTTTATAAGTAAAACAAAGTTGAAAATGCAGATGCCTTAGTAGCTGGGATGAGAGCAGGGAATTTCTCCCCTGTTCTAGGCCTGTAGCTGTATAACTGTGATGCCCAGGTAACATATTTATTTATATTAATGCCTGTCTTTTCCTCAATTGTAAGCTCTAGACTGTTTAGACTGTGAGCCCGCATTGGGCAGGGATTGTCTCTATCTGTTGCCGAATTGTACATTCCAAGCACTTAGTACAGTGCTCTGCACATAGTAAGCACTCAGTAAATACTAAAGAATGAAGCTCTCTGTGGGCAGGGAATATATCTGTTATATTGTTGTGCTCTCTCAAGGGCCTAATACACTCCTCTGACTGACCTGCTGCTGGGGAAGAACAGAGTTACTCTAGCTTATCTCTGGACTGGAGTCTCCATCGGTGTCCCCAACCTTTTCCAGCCATTCTCATGATTCCCATCAAATGCCCCCTGTATCTCTGTGCTCCTCCATTGGGGTGTACTTGCCTGCCTCAATAACTGGACTACCAGTTGAACCAGAAGTTTGGGCTTCAGTGCCAGGGTCACGGTTGATTCTTGGGAGCAGAGAGCAGCAGTAAGGTTGGCAGCAATAGGCACCCCGACATGGGTTCTGATCTCCATGGCCACACTAATAATCTCTCCATCTCTGGAAACCTGGAGAGAGAGACAATATTTTCCCTAGGGGCTGGAAAAAAACAAGACCAACTGCTCAGTGTTTAGCCAGTGTTCCCTTGGGAACCTACTGCCTTTCCTATAAACTACCCCGTTTGAATATTTACCTTCATGAGCCTCAGTGGATCATTCAACCCAAGGGTGTCTCTGTTGCTACTTTCTGTCATCCCCATCCCAAATTCTCCCTTTTCCCTAAATCAGCATCATTCATTGCTTTGCTGAGAGTAGCTATGTTGTTTTCTGGACTGACCAGCCAACAGTGAGGCATGACACTGAGGTTTTCAGGACAGTCGAAGCTCACATCTAGGGCCAGAGAGTGTTGAGAGCTTGGTCCCGACTGCTAGACCTTTAGAGTAACAGATGAGCCTGAAACACTGCAAACCATAATTTTGAGTTTCCTTTATTTCATTTGGGATTTTAATGTACCCAAATTGTACAGAGAATTCTCCTCTGGGGGTAGGATGTGATGTGGTAATGAAATCCCTCTTTAAGGGATCCCTCTTAGGCCAAAAGAATGTGGCAGTGTCACTGTGATTCTTAAGAATTTGTCTGGGTCCTCTCTTCTTACCCTGATCCCTGAAAGCTTAGGTCACATATGGCATTTCTTTTCTCACTGGCTCTGAGGTTTGAAAGTACTGTACATGCTGATCATTTTGGAAGTGTCTTTAAGTCATGTGCTGAGGTTTGCTGCTATGTAGACTATCTGAGCATTCTATGTCGGACATGCCTCTCTCTGAAGGAATAAGCAGGCCGGTGGCATCTTAGAATTGTTCCCTGTTTGTCAATAATGCAATAAGTCCTTTCAAGATCCATGCTTCAAATTGAACAATGTGAAAAAATGCTGAATATTTTGGTAATTTACTGGGTTTTAGAAGAATGAACATATATTGCTTGTTAAAAAGATATGAGGCTTTTTTGAGTTTTATAAATGCATAGCAAGTACACATGACTATTAAAATTGATTTTAGGTTTTTTCCTTCTGAGTGTTAGGCATGATGTCAGAATAATTCAAGATGCACTTCTTTTAGATTCAGTGGCAGTTTTGTATGGCAAAGTTATTAGTATGTCCAGAGTTTTGTCCTTTCTGAATAGCTTGCAGTGCTTTCTAATAGTCTGAAGCACTTACTGTTTGCCAAATGCTGAACTATGCACTGGTAGGTACAAGACGGTCAAGTTGTACAGTCCCTGTCCCACTGTAAGAAGGAAGTATGATTTTATCCCCATTTTACAGATGAGGTAACTGAGACCCGGAGATGTTAAGTGTCTTCCCCAAGGTCACACAGCAGACAAGTGAAGGACTTGGGATTAGAACCCGGATCTTGGATTCCCAGGCCTCTCTCCACTAGGCCATACTCACTTCCCTCTCAACTGTGGCATTTGGCAAGAACAAAGAATCCTCATTTTGCCCTTTATATTTGGCTCACATTTGAAAACATTATGAAAAAAAGGCAGATCACATCTTTATATAGTCAGAAGGGAATAAATGCTCTAAAGTATATGGCGTATAGTGAATGTGATTTTCTAAGTGATGAATTTTTAAATTGTTATTGTACACATTTGCAAAATGTGCTATTTCTTAGTGATTGATATTTAAAATTCCAGTTTCCAAATAGGTCAGGACAGTTCATTTGGATTCAGAAAACATAATTTAGGAATAATGTATTGACTCATACTGGGGAATGTTTAATGAACTACTAGCATAGAATGGCATTAAATTATTATGATCATTAATAATTGTTATGTGTGCTTAGTGTTTTGTACCAAGAAATGGGAAAAGTACAAGGATATAACTTCAGATGTGGTCTTGCCTTATTTTTGAATTTAAGGTTTCGAATGCAACTACAGTAGCATCAGAGGTGAATCAATGTACAAGGGATTTGCAATAGCAGTACAGATGGCTATAAAATCCTCATCTATAGAAAAATGAATAAAACTTTGAGAGGATGAAGAGTGGAGTTGGGAATTGGAAGATGTAGTCCCAATACCTTATTAACTGAATGCCTTGGCCAGGTGTTTTTTATTTAATTTACTGAAGATATTTCCCATGAAAATAGCTGGTGTTGCTCCAGATCACCTTGGGAAAAGCAAACACTCGAGAGCAAAAGCATATTCCATAGGTAGCTGTCTGGATCATTTCCAGCCTTCTGGCATCCTGTTATTTATGCTATAAGTTAGATTTCATACTGCTTCCCCCCAACTGCTTCCTCCCATCTCCATTCGGGTGTGTGGTCTCTCTCTCTCTCTTCTGTCTCCTCTCTCTTCTCTGCCTCCTCTCTCTCCTCTCTCTCTTTCTCTCCTCTCTCCTCCCCCACTCCCCCCCAGTCATGCAAATAAGAATGGACTTGAGCCCCCAGGTCTCAAATAATTGAGTTTGTAGGCCAACACCCTTTCTGTCATAATTTAGCTAAAGCACCAACATTTGTGCAGGTTATATATGTGAATTAATGGGTCAATCATAGGTGGTGTTTTTAGCTTGCTAACCATATGGACTTTGATCATATAGTTAGATACCAGGATTCGTTAAAAAAAGTTTAGGAAAATTACTTGAACTTTTACAAAAGATAATTACCTGAGTTTTTCTCAGGCAGCTCCAAGGCAATGGCTTAGTTCAATCTCCCTGTTTTAATTTAACTAAACATATAACTTTTTCCCTACTTCCATTTGTTGATTAGCTCTTTTTGGGCAGGGAAGGTGTCCACTAATTCTGTCGTATTGTACTCTCTCAAGTGTTTAGTTCAGTGCTCTGCAGATAATAAGAGCTCAATAGGTGCTATTGATTGACTAAATATAATTTATATCAACTATAATCTCTTGCTTAAAATGATCAGAAATTGAAACCAGAGAAGTTGATCTTTAAAGCAGTTGCTTTTCCTTGCAGGCAACCTCAGTGCAGAAACTAAAAGGCTCAATGGAATATTGAAGCTGGAATTACAAAAGATAAATTTCATGTGAAATTGATGCATGGCAATTGTAGTCCACAAAAACATGCTTACAGTGGAATCTAATTTTTAAAGTTAATATTAAAGATTCTGAGATATGAGTTTTGCTTCCGTGTATTCCTACTAATTTTGAATTTGTCTTGTAAAGGTATTTGCAATGGAAAAAATCAATCAGTCATATTTATTAAGCACTTTTGCAGAGGACTGTACTAAGTGCTTAGTAGAGAACACTATAAGAGAGTTGGTAGGCACATTCCCTGGCCACTACAAGTATAAAGGCTAGAGGATACCTCAAAATGATACCCATTATCTTCTTTTATCTGCATGTCAAACCCAAATGGATAATATTTTAGAATTTTATATGCGCTCCTCAAAGGGCAATACCAGGTGATCACAAAGGGAAACATAACATATTCAGCACAAATTAACACTTAAAAAGATTGAGTGTGTGGTACAGTCTCTTTGAGATCACTGTGATAGGTCTGTATTGACTTGCAGCCGAATACCAAAAAAAAAAATGGTGCGTGTGACATCTAACTCTGGATTATCTTTCCTCCTAAGCAATAATACTTTCCAGATATATGGAAAAATGTTGTAGTCTAGAAGGCATCGTTGATGGATTTTCACTATTAAGTGAAAAGTGTACATTCTGGCATGAAACTAAAGGTTGGACAAAGAAAATGTGTATGTTTCCTTGATCTCTTCACTTCGTTGTGAACATGTAAAGTTTGAATTTTAAAGTTTGATAAACAAACAAGGAAATTATCACCACCTCTATGGGAATGTGCGTCAATTTGACTATATGATCATTTAATATTCAAAAAGGATAATTCTATCAAAGGTTACTGGATAACTAATCGGATTTTTTGAGCGCTTACTGTGTGCACAGTGCTGTACTAAGCTCTTGGGTGAGTACAATATCACAGTGTAAAAGACACATTCCCTGCCCACATTCCCTTCCCTGTTTGGGGGGGGTCGAGGACAGACATTAATATAAATAAATAATGGATGTTTAAGTACTGTGGGGTTGGGATGGGGGAATCAATCAATCATATTTATTGAGTGCTTACTATGTGCAGAAACCTGTACTAAATGATCAGGAGTACAATATTATAAGGGAATAAGATACCCTCCCCACCCTAATGAACTTACAGTATATGGGGGAGATGGACGTTAATATGAATGAATACATAATTTAAATACAATTTAAAGATATGTACGTAAGTGTTGTGGGTTGGAGTGGTGCAAATATAAAGTGTCCAAAGGATGAATAAACGGATGAATAAAGGGAGCAAGTCAGGGTGACTTGGTAATCATCCACATAGAGGTAGTAGTTGAAGCCAAGCAAATGACTTCTCCAGGGGAGTGGGTATAGATGGAGAATAGAAGGGAACCCAGAATGGAACCTTGAGGGTCACCCACAATTTTAGGAGGTGGGAGGCAGAGGTGGAGCCCATGAATGAGATT
Source organism: Ornithorhynchus anatinus (assembly GCF_004115215.2). Classification (NCBI taxonomy): domain Eukaryota; kingdom Metazoa; phylum Chordata; class Mammalia; order Monotremata; family Ornithorhynchidae; genus Ornithorhynchus; species Ornithorhynchus anatinus. The sequence continues at coordinate 9,774,113 of NC_041751.1, read as the reverse complement.
GAGAATGAGCGGCCAATGAGATCGGAGGAGAAACAAGAGAGGACAGTGTCAATTCAGCCGAGGTGGGGGCCTGATATCTATATTTCCGCCAGCAGCTCTCTGTGCCATGTGCACAAAAGCAAAGGAAGTGGACTGGAGGTGGAAAGTCTAAACATTTAGAGGAAAAAGATACGTATTTTTATTCATTCATTCAATAACATTTATTGAGCGCTTACTATGTGCAGAGCACTGTACTAAGCGCTTGGAATGTACAAATCGGTAACAGATAGAGACAGTCCCTGCCCTTTGACGGGCTTACAGTCTAATCGGGGGAGACGGACAGACAAGAACAATAGCAATAAATAGAATCTAAGGGATGAACATCTGTTTAAAACAATAGCAAATAAATAGAATTAAGGTGATGATTTTTAGGAGATTCAAGTTGGTTTAGATGATCACAGATTACATTTTGCCGAGTTAGAAGATAGATTTATTACATGATATTGTTTATCATAGGGGAGAGTTATTGATATTGGAAGACTTAAGTAGAATTTAGGTGGATTCACAGATGAGGAGTAGAATAGTGATTTGTATTCAATTTAATCTGATATATAGCTCCCAAATTTTTATTATTGTTAAACCCAAAGCACCAGGAAAAATTTCATAAAGCTTTAATATGTTTTAGCATTGAAAAATGGCAATTTACCAATCCATGGTCATTTTGCTCCTGTCACCTTAAGCCAGCTTAGTGCATTTGTGTGATGAATTGTCAATACCTCCACTTTTGCCAGTAGAATCGATGAGTATTTTTGGAATGTGATACCTGGATGTTTTAGGCATTTTTAAACATGACACTTTTTTTTCCCTTGGGGATTTCTATTATCCTACTCTGTAAAGCACTGGTATTTTATTGAGTAAGTGACATTGGTGTGTCTCTTGTGTCGTCATTTTTCTCACCTCAACGCCAGCATTTGATGATTATAAAATGTTACATTGATGCTTTCTCACCAAAGAAAACATGAAATATGGTCTGCTGCATATTAACAGTATTATTGGTTGCAAATTCAACAGTACTCGAGTTGTATAGAAGGAATTGCCAGTCTTGTATTCATCTTATCAGCACACTCGGCCATTCTATTGAAAAAAACAAGCTCATTACCAAAGGCATGATCTTCAAAATTGAAAGATTATATATTTGGCATTATGAAGAATGCATTTATACTTTAGGGTGCCAACTTCCCAAGGTATTTTATATGTTAGAATGAAAATAGGAGCTCAGTTCCATTATTTTCTTTTTGGTTGGTTCAGGGAAATGGGAATGTAATTTGGTTGAAGTGTAGGAAAGTGGAAATAGTCCTATTTAAAAAGTACTTAATAACCTGACTTGCAACCTCTTCAAGTAGAAAAACATTGAGCAGAAAAGACCTCAATGCCCTTGGTTTGGTGCAGTCCTTGATAACGTGGCGTAGCCTTGCCCTCTGGTTCTATGAGGTCTTTGGCACAACCCTCCATTCTCATATCCATATCTTCTGCTCTGAACATTTTCCTTATAGCTGCTGCAGCCAGGGAAAGTATTCAGGACCTACAAACTGTAGCTCTCTATACACACATGCTCCATAGGGATGTATGCATCCCAAGCCTGCCGTCAGAGTTTCCATCTGAGTGTCAGTCACCCTACTGAGAGTTCACCTCCTCCAAGAGGCCTTCCCAGACTGAGTTCCCCTTCCCTCTGCTTCCCCTCCCCCCCACTTTTTGCTCCGCCCCCTTCCCCTCCCCTCAGCACTGTGCTCATTTGTATATATTATTTATTACCCTTTTGTTAATGAGGTGTACATCCCCTTGATTCTGTTTATCTCGATGATGTCTTGTTTTTGTTTTGTTCTGTTTTGCTTTGCTGTCTCCCCCGTTTAGACTGTGAGCCCGTCATTGGGCAGGGATTGTCTCTTTTGCTGAGTTGTGAATTCCAACCTCTTAGTACAGTGCTCTGCAGATAGTAAGCGCTCAATAAATACTATTGAATGAATGAATGAATGTATCCACATCTCAGCTCCACATGTGGTCATCCATTGTGAGGAGGCTGCTGTGGTTTCTCTCATTCAACCGGGACTTTGGAGGGAGGCTCCCCTCATACCCAGTCCTAGAGTCCTATCAGACTAGGGCAGAGGGGTGACTCCAGCACCACAGTCTCATGAACCCAGAAGACCCCAGACCTTGTAATGCCTCCATGGCCACCCTAAGAGCTCCAGGTTTGCAGTCTCATGGATCTTGTGCCCCTGTGGTGGCCAGAAAACCATAAACCCAACTGATCCTCAAGAGCCTCTGTGGCCAGAGCTGAGAGGAGTACCTCCAGCCCAACCTCAGACCCCTAAGGCAGTGAAAAACTCCCTAATAGTGGCAATGTATATATATCTATAATGCCATTTATCTATTTTGATGCTATTGAAGCCTGTCTACTTGTTTTGTTGTGTTGTCAGTTTTCCCCTTCTAGACTGTGAGCCCGTCGATGGGTAGGGATTGTCTCTACCTGTTGCCGAATTGTACTTTCCAAGTGCTCAGTATAGTGCTCTGCACACAGTCAGTGCTCAATAAATATGACTGACTGAATGAATGACTGAACTGAGTGGTAAAGACAAGTCTTTAGCTTACCTGTCCCTTACCCTCCCCTTTTATCTCTGCTTCTTCCCCTTCATCCTTTCCATCTTCTTGGCCCCACTCTTCGATTCCCTCTCTTTTGTGCCCCTTCTCCTTCTTTTCTTCCCTTTCTCCACTCTTTTTCATCTTTAATCTTTTCTTGCATCTTTCCTCTTTTTCCCCTCTGTTTCTCTCTTCTTCCTCATCCCACTCCTGGTGTCTTCTGTAATGTCCTCCCCCACAGTGTTCTAAACCTTTCCTCCCTCCCTCAACACTCCACCCCAAGTTTTCCCGCATGCTTGAATTGAAACATTGCTTCCCCTGGGCACCACTGGTACTGAGAGTGCATCCTCCTCACAGTATACTTTTTAGCATAATTTTCCAAAAAAACAGTCAAGGTGACTCACAGAAGATAAACAGTTGCTTATTGAGGTGAATTTTTATCCTTCTGTTCAGCTAAGAGTTCGTTTTTTGGCATATCTGACTAGAGCAGCCTCAGTTTTGCAAGCTCTTAACTGATTTTTCAAGTAGGAGACCTCTTTCTGACTAAACACATAATAAGCCTTACATTTCAATGTGTTTTTCCACCTTAACCCTAAAGATAGAGGGGCCCCAGAGAAAATCAGTGAGAAAAACAGATATGACCTTGCCAAAGAAAACCACATAACTGGCTAGTGACCTTATTCTTTGTATTCTATTTCCACAGTTATATTACTCTCCACAGGTGTGACTGGCTGAGTTCTTAACAAAAGAAACCTGTTTTCAAGGGAGTCTAAAATAGAGAGAAGTGATGCTTATAGAAAACAGAAGCTGCACTTAGTCTTCTGATTTCAAATGTGTCCTTTCACTTGTAAATATACTGAATTTAAATGCATTTACATTGTATATTTAGATCTCACTCTTAATGTTGTTTTGTGTTTCTTAAAAAAAAAAAAAAACACCCCCAAAACTTTCAATCCAGTTTTCTAAATATATAACTTTGAATCCAGCATTGATGTGAAGGATTGAGGGAAAATAGAGCCAATTTTCATAATCAACACTTTTCTGGACTCTGTATTTGAGCTGTTAGAAATTAGGGGCTGCAAATCAAACTCAACCCTCCTGTGTGACCTTGGGCTGGTCACTTCACTTCTCTGTGCTTCAGTTTCCTCATCTGTAAAATGGGGAGTAAGACCGTGAGCCTCATGAGGGACAGGAGCTGCGTCCAACCCAATTAACTTATACCCACTACATTGCTTATTACAGTTCCTGGCACATAGTATGTGCTTAAGAAATACCACAATTTATTATTGTTACCATTATTATCATTATTGTTTGGGTATGGTGTTGGTATCTCAGCACTGGGTGAGTCAGATGGGCATAGTTGGCACATGGAAACGGTCTCTGGATGCATCTTTTTTTGGAGAAACTTCTCTTCATCAAAGTGATAATTTCTCATCATACAATTGTTAGATTTTAAATATGCTCAGAGATAGGAGTCTGGTAATGATACTGTGCACCTTGAAGCATCTACCCCTACCTACATATATCTCTGAGGGTCTGTCTAGTTGTGTGGCGGATGCTGGGGTTCTTTTGTTTGTTTTTGTGGTGGTTGCCATTCCTTCTGGGACTTATTGTTCATTGCTTTTCCCCCGATTTTCACAAGAAAATGGAAAAGACCTCCCCAACCCTGAAACTGAAGGATGGCTTACCGATGGATGGGGATAGAGTGATGCCCGCTGCTGCTGCTGCTGAGATATTAGAAATATTCTTTTCCATGACCCTTCCCAGGCTGCAGTGGTTCACCCCACAGATTTTTCTCACTGGGCAAGGAGTGATTGGATGAGGGAGTGTGGATGGTTCAGTGCTAACCATCACCACTACTGCAAAAAACATCTCAAGCGCACATCCTGCTGATGTTAAGACATTCCTCTGTCCTTTAAATAATTGATGTTTGAGCAGTGCTTACCTGAATAAGAGGCATTACTGTGTTCTTAGAGAAAGTGTACAAGAGATTCTCCCTGAAGGTATTCACATGAGAAGACGCAAAGATAATTATGAAGTGCCTTTTAGAAGCAGCTCAGCTATATGGACTGACAGCCTGAAGAAGTCTGTTTCAGCCTGCACCTGGAAAATCTACGTAGAGTAGTTACTAATCAACATCAGTAGCACCAAGGTGGATGTGATCACTTATTTCTGTTATCGGGGTTGCCAGAATAGACGAGAAGGTGGAAAAACAAAAGAAATTCTTTTGGTAACTGAAAAAGAAGGGGTGAGGCCAACAGATTATCAATATTCAGAGCAGAATCGAGGCAATCACAGTTCAGACCTTCTTTATGACTGTGAACCCTGCACTGATTACAGATGTCATTGTGTTATTTGTTAGTTGCTTACTTTGGGTGAAGTACTGTTCTAAGCACTGGGGTAGGTACAAGTAAATCAGGTTGGATACAGTCCCTGTCCCACATGGGGCTCACAGCCTAAGTAGGAAGAGGAAAAGATGTTTAATCCGCATTTTACAGTTGAGGAGGTGGAAGCAGGGAGATGCTAAGTGACTTGCTTAAGGTCACAAAGCGAACAATTGGCAGAGTGATTAGAACCCAGGTCATCTGACTCCCAGTCCCATGCTCTTTCCACTAGGTCATGCTGCTTCTCAAACCATATCTTCTCAAGTCATATAGAAATTACATCTGACTTCTATAGTACTTTCAACAATAGAACATCAAAAGAAAAGACAGAATCACAAACAGTGGGGTCCTGGGGGTATGATCAGACTACTAACTTCCACACAATGCTTGTCACATGACACCACGGCTTAGTATGACATATGAGGTGAATGGAATACCATAGGATACTCAGGCAATTACTCTGTGGAAGGCTGAATTGGGAAAATTATAGAAAGGTGTACAGAAGAAATTATTTGAAGATATAATGAAGCCAGACTCAAATCTTGTGGCTTTAGCAGTTGCAGATGGGAGACAGAGCAGCTGAAAGTTAAGTCCAGGAAACAATGATTAGAAATGGGATAATTGTCTTGGAGCAGAAGCTTCCCCCACAGGGAAAAAGACTAAAATAGAATCAGACACTAAAGGTAACATGCAACAAGTGGAGCAAAGAGCAGCCGATATCCAATTTAGTTACTCTTTGGTCTTAACAGCTACACCTCTGCACACCAATAAAAATCTCATTATCAGTGGTAATATCTGATCTGGGTTACTCTCTGTTCTTAGACAAAACTCTGAAAATTCATTGAATTCGTTTTAAAAGTGTATATTTCAATGCATATATAGATAGAAAATAAATGAATGCCCTATGTGGGACAGGGACTGTGTCTGATCTGTAGGTACTTCAGTGCTTAGTACAGTATTTGGCACATAGTAAATACTATAATTTTATTAGTAGTAGTATTCTCACAGCTTGAAAAGAAAAATCTTATTAACTTTAAGGTCCAAAGAACTTGAGAAATGGTACTATTGGGACAGAAAAGAGGACCATTCTGGGTCCAAAAGTGACAATAATATGCTAGTGGAATCTAGAACTCTTAACGTTTTATTTGTGTGATGGTTGCAGTCTTGGACATTGAGCTAATGTTTACACATGTTGCTTCTGACATCCATTAACTTCTCTGTAGTAACCCAGTGTGGGTAACATCTCTATGAGTTTATCCAATTCCCACTTGAGCCTATTAATATTTTCATCTAACACAACTCCCTGTGGTAGCAAATTCCATATGCTTACTCATATTAGTTCTAATTTTGTCCTCATTCATTTTTTTTATTATTCCTGGGTTCTCTATTTTACCAAATGAAATCTGAACAAATGCAAAGATAACTTTTTTTCCCCCAAAATTCTAATTTCACAAAATAATTTCACTTTGCCATCAGAAGCTGTCAGAGTGCCAAACCATTGGTATGTGTTGATGCCTGACATTGTTGCCGAATAACACTACCATATGCATCGTGGAACTCAACCTTGAGTTAATACAGCCCGGGTTAGAAATGGTGATTTGCATGGGAAGATAATTTGCCTTGGTTTCTTGAAGCACAACACACCTTTTAAAGTTATTTTTCACTTCAAAAATTGACCTTCAGGAAAAAAGGGAGAATGAGCTGTTTATGCAATAAAACCTGTATGATTTTTATCTTTTCTTTTGCAACAGAAATATGTATTTTGGGTTCCATCCCACCCCCACCCCACCCTCTGAAAACAGGTCTTTATCGTGGAAATGAACTAGAAATTATCTCCCCAAATCTGCCTTCAGAATTTAAACTGCTGTCTGTGACTTGGCATCGTAGCTTTCTTTCTCCTTTTGGCTTGTAGTTTTTACCTCCCACCATTTTTAAAGAAATGCTTTTTGCTTAAATGCAAACATGCCTTAGAAATGAAAAGTATGTATAAATGAATTGATTGTTATATGAAGGCACCTGCTTATATTGAAATTGGAAGGAGCTAATGACTCATCAGGCAAAGGTCTGAAAGGAAGGGAAAAGGAATAGCTGAAGTATGAAAAATGTTTATTTGCTCTGTTGGGTTTTATTTTCATGTAAAACATTCAAACAGAGCAGCGCGAGACCCAATTTCAATAAAGTAAGAACATATCAAAATACACAACAGGACGGGTAACTTGGGGGAGTCTATTTTTATTATTTTGTTAGTTTTTTGTCTTCTCAAATTGATCTAGGGGCACAAAATGGAAAGGAAGTGAAATAACAACCGTCTGAACCAACTCAATCAGGAATACCAGAAATTCTATAAAGCAGTTGGAGTGAATACCAGTTAAACATTCCATAACTGTTTGAGTAAATGGGCCACCTTTGTGCCTGGTATTTTTCTTTTCAGAGCTGAGCACCTCCCTTAACTCTTTCTGTCGTAACTCAGAAGTTGAACCGAAATTCACAGGGGCCTAAAAGGGGAAAACTGCACTTACGTAGCAAACAAAGGTGTTAGAGACCCTCTCTAGGTCCTCTGGATTTCTGGGAAAGGCTCTTTATGAAACCAGGACTTTATGTTACATAACCTGAACAAAGCATAGGTTGGCAGTCTAAAACTTGTGAGTGACGCCAGTGGCCATCCCGAATTGTGAGCCTATTGTGGGACAGGACCTGTGGGTGACCCAACTATCTTGTATCTATCTCAGTGCATAACCCAGTGCTTAGTGAATAGTGTGCACTTCATAAATACCAATCAAAAAGTGTTTGAGTGCTTGCTTTGTGAGGAGCTCAGTTCTGAAAACTTGGGAGAGTACAGTAGAGGTGGTAGTCATGATCCCTGTCCAGAAAGAGGTTACAATTTAGTGGAGGAATTTATAGCCTATTATGAATTCAGTAACAAACTTGGAAAGGATGAAGACTTGAACCAACCTGAAAGAGCATAATTGGTAAAAGTAAGGGGATGGCTCCATCCCTATTTTCTCTCCCCCAAAAAATTTACCCTCAAATGAAATGTGTTTGAATATTTCAAAAGGTTTTACCCTTTTGAAATTTTGTCCTTTGATATTTGATAGTGCATAATTATCAAATGTCAATAGAAAAGGTTTTAATGACAATTTTTGACCCATCCAAACCATGAAGTTCACCTCAGATAAAATCCCATCTTAGTGTGATCTAATTTCCACATCGTAAAGGTTCGAGTGCCTTGAGGAAAAACACACAAAACAAAATATAGGGCACTTCTTAAATTGCGTAATTTGAGGTGAAATGTTTTTAATTAAAAGTCATTACTTACAATCCAATGAAAATCAAATTGAGTTATAGCATTAAATGTCTTTGGTATTTTGGGGGCTGGTGGGATTAGTGTTCATTATGTTATTAAAAAATGAAAACATGGGATTTTTGGAACATTCTGCCAGTTTGTCAAGAAACAAAATCCAAACAGTGAGGAGAGATGTGGAAATTGTAATGCACTGGTAACTTCAGAACTATTATGAAAAATGTCAGTGCAGGACACTCTTTTAAAAGAAACTCGAATTGCCTAGGGATTAAGCATAAGAAGAATTATAAACATGGTTTGCCATTTAAAATGCTGCTGGAGAAAGGAAGGTGTCCTCTGTCCTCTCAATAATCATAGAATGACACACCTCACCAAACAGGAATTTTGATTAATGAACTCAGTCTGTGGCAGTTCTGGGGATGTGAAATGAAACTCTCAGGCAGTGAATGTATCAACACCATTATTTGGCCCCATGGGTCTTACAGTTAATTCAATCATCTGTCATCCAAGCGTTTAAATAATTTCAAAAGATATATAATCAGATGCCTTAATTCATATTGGTCATTTCTTGCAAAAGGTATGTCTTGTTTAATCTAGCTGTCGCTTATCTCAGAGTAATTTAGTAACTTAATTAGCACTGCAGAATTCAGAAAATGATTCAGTGAAACTGCTGGAAGCAATGATAGCAATATTTTATTCGGAGCCCTTTTGAGGCAGCACTTTATTCCTACTTTGCAATGGTAAATTGAAGTGGAAAGAAGCAAGTGACCTTCTGAAACTTATCCAAGGCTCTAAAATGTGGGATTGTGTATCCCCAAATTCAAAGTTCCTGCTTGTTCAGTATTGTTTTTGGAAATCCCAGCTGAAAAGTCAAATCAGTTGGGCAAGTGAGTTAGAGAGTTATCGATTGCTGTTGAATGAAAAAGCTTTTGGGGTTTTTTTTTTGAGGCACTCTTCCCCAAGGAGGAGGGACCCTTTTTCCCCAAGACTGGAGAGGGGTGATCTAGCCTATCTTGGGAGTTGATCTGCTCACATCAAACCATGTACTTAAGCAGAAACTAAAAGATGTCTCAATTGAAAAAAAGAAATCAAGGAAGAATTTATTTGACATTTTATTTTTGCACGACAGCTGTATTTACTGCAGTAGAGATCCCAAAAGCTGAACAAACCTTTTGCCATTCTGGATAAAAAGGCAAAACTTTGTGAAGCATTAGAAGCCCATTAGTCCACACTGCTGAGTTTGTGTGGGCTGGGAATGTGTCTACCAATTCTGTTTTATTGTACTCTCCCAGTCTCTTAGTACAGTATTCTGCACTCAGTAAAATCAATCGTACTTATTGAGTACTGGATGCACAGCACTCTACTAAGCACTTGGGAGAGTCCAGTCTAACAGAGTTGGAAGGGATGTTCCCTGGCCACAACACGTGGACTGATAAAGTACATGTTTAGGTGTAGCGTGGCCTAGTGGAAAGAGCACAAAGCTGGAAGTCGGAAGAACTGTGTTCTAATCCCAGCTTCATTATTTGCCTGCTATGTGACCTTGAACAAGCCATTTAACTTCTCTTTGCTTCAGTTTCCTCATCTGTAAAATGCAGACTAAGTACATGTTCTCATGCCCCCTCAGACAGACCTACGGTCTACCCCAGCCCTTAGCACAACTCTTGGCAAACAGTAAGCACTTGAACAATATTATTATTAGTCTAAATATTGTTATTATATGATAGTGTCTTTTGGAATGGTTGTGAGGTGGTCACTCAGCCTCTGCGTTGACTTCACTTTACAGATTTAGCTTAGAAAAAGTGTCATCCAAATTGATTATAAGGAAAGTGAGTTATTCTTTATTTAGGTGTTCAGTTGTTAATAATAGGACCTCAATTATGGTCTCTCACAAACCCCAGGACTGTCCTAGGACCAGGTCACCATGCGTTCCATCTCTCTGACATCAGTGCATTCAGAGACAGAGATGTCAGCATGAGGAGCAGCACACTTGGGGCCAAGAGCCTCCAAGATGTGCTCAAACCTAGGCAGAGAAGCTGCATTGTCACATGAGACATATTTTGGCAATCCACGCTATACACTGCTCACCTAAAACTCACCTAAACTGCAGAAAAGCAGTCAAAGTAAGTCATGTGTGCTCTGATGGCTCCCACTAATACCCAGAATTTCTTAGTCAAGCACTCATTTGGCAGTCTAGATGGGATGACCAGAGCCAAGTCAGGTCCATTAGAGAAAACTTGCAACAGGCCATTGCGAGCCACCATTCCTTGATGAATGCTGTGTTTTGATTAATTGAGTGGTTTTCATTTTTGGGTGTGAAATGATATCCTTTCTTCTTGATGATGGTTAATGGTATTGGATTGGATGATAGTCTGTTCATTAGGCAATCATTGTCATAGAAATGCTTGGATGACTTCTTTGGAGATAAAGTGGAGCTTTTACTCCTTGGATTCTGTTTTTCTTTAAACCTTATCTTTTGAAATGGTACAAAATGTAAAAAAAAAAAAAAACAAAAAACAAAGCAGAAATCTAGCAAGGTGCTTGTATACTGATAGAGATACAAACATTAGTTCCTGCCCTCGCATATTTATAGGTTGGGCAAAGATTGGTCCTTTTAGAAAAGAGATTTAGATCTTTTTTGTTTATTTTCACCATTGCTCGTGCCTCCCAGAACCTGAATTCAAAGCTTCAAGTGGTTTGACTCCACTTAATGCTACAGCAGCAATTAGAGTCAAAAGCATACTTTTAAGGAGGCAGACCACTCAGTAAAGAAGTCAAACACAACCTCAACCAGCTGAAGCTTCCCATGATTTTCTCCCAATACTGCTTAGCTTATCCTGAATGTGCAGTGGCAACCACATCCGTGACCAGGCCAAAATAGGGCACCTTCCCTTATAAAAACCCAATGGAAATGATCTCATAACATTCAGGCAGGATGGAGCCAGCTTCCTGTGTTAGGTGACTGGGCACAATTTACTCAACACCTTGAGAATCTTGGAGTCCAAAACCAACTGGGAATATCCTAGTCATCACTTATTAATCCACTCCTGTTATCATGGCAATCACTGCTCCTGTCTAAACCTCATCCCTTTTTCTCTTCAGAGGAATTCAGAGTGCATCCCCCGGTGAAGATTGTTGACTGGGTAACAGAACAGAGGCTGCTGGGATGTGCTGTTTTTCCAGCCCTTGGGGGACAAATTTGAGGAAAGTTTCATTGAAGGAAAAAAAAACCCTGGAAACAGGTCTCTCTGGAGCAGGGGATGGTTCTTGAGAGGTGTATTCAAGGAGAAAGTCTTCTTTGGTCCTGACTCTATCCAAGGCAAATCAAATCTTTTACCTATTTAACATTGGTGGGGGTTGCTCAGGACAGCAAGAGCTTTGGAGTCGTTGACTCCACCTCTCACCCCATCCTAAAACACCCATTGTCAGCACCTCCACTTGATTGACAGGAATGTATTTAATGTATTACTTATGGTTGGAAAAGGTAAAAAAAAAAAACCCCTACCTATCCTATCCTTTTCCCTCACCCAAAGCAGCTGTAAGATTTGTGCATGATTTTTCTCTCTACCCCCATCAGCCCTCAGTCGGCTTTGCTCATCGGATTAAGTTTCCTATGCTCATCGGATTAATCTGTGAAATGTGGAGAAACGTAGGCTTTGAGTCAGAAGACCATAAGCAAAGCACCTTCCTCATCAGAAAAAAATCCTTATTCTTCAGAATTTTTGATGTCTTAACTCTAAAATTTTTTTTTGGAATACCTGCATAATGTAATCATCCTCTGGAGGTTTAGACGGCTGGAAGCCTAGCATTTTGACATAGAGAATCCATGAAAAAGTGCTGATGAGAATTAAATTCTGGATCATTTCTCAACCACATGGAGAAGATCTGTGCCTGGCACCATGGCTCGTGGGCTTGAACTTCTTTTCCTCCCAAATTTCCAGCCCAACCCCTTCACCTAACCCTCTGCAGTTTCCCCTGTAAGTTTTGCTTGTCCTATTGAGTTCTTCAGTGTGAGTTCCCCAGAGCCTGCGGCGATTTCTGTAAGGCGCTATGTAGAGAAAATGCCATTTATTGGCCATGCCCAATATGGATTTATCCCTGAAATATTTTCCTCCTTATGGGCAAATCAGGTTTTGGAGCAACAGCGGGACAGCTGGGTGATGCCGATAAGCTGATTAGCTTGACTCATTGCTGCCGTTTCATGTTATTTTCCGTGCATTTTAACAATTCTTTCTTGGGCTCTCTTTTTGTCCAAAGATTTGTTTTCAAGATTTATTTGTTTATGTATTTCAAATGAAACCAGTCCTGTTTGCGGTAGCTGCTTCTTAATATTCCTCTGTAAATCTATTTGCAGCTGGGTCGCGGGCATCTTACAGCAGCCAGCACAGCCACCTTGGCTCTGAGTTAAGGGCACTGCAGTCTCCAGAGCACCATATAGACCCTATTTACGAAGACAGAGTCTATCAGAAGCCCCCTATGAGGAGTCTCAGCCAGAGCCAGGGAGACACTCTGCAACCAGCACTCACAGGCACCTATCGCACGAGCACAGGTATGTTGGCTGTATTTTCTACAAGTTGCCTTTCTGGAACAGAATTCCTTGTTTCTCCATCAGGTGCCCAAATTACAGCATAGAGGTCAGAGAGCCTTGATCTAGGGCTAATGGTCCTTTCTGTTTTCTGACAAAGTCAGGATTTTCCAATGTTGTCACCCAGGTAGTACGGATATAACCACAGAATGTGTGGACAACTAGAGACAGTATTATGCAGTTGAACATCTGGATACATGGAGAACGAGCAGCAGTTTGAGGTGAATTTTGTCACTTAGCTGCGAAAGTGATACTAATCCGTACCGTTTTTATTGTGCCAGTTTGTATTGTTATAAATATTGTCCAGGTCTTTTTATAATGTACAAGAAAAGGGACTGCAAAGTGTTTTCTGATACTAGAAAAGACATTCTTACAAGATACTTTACTCTTCGGGTTGGTGGAGGAAAACAGCAAAAATGTTGATTTATGCCTTAATGAAATATCTTTCTAATGGATGTGTGTGTGTGTATACAATATGTGTATATATGTGTGTGTGTATATATGTATTGTATATATTGTATATTGTATATACATATTGTATACACACACACATATATACACATATATATATATACACACACACATATGTATACACACACACCCATTACATATATATATACCATACACCAATGTACATAAATATATTGGGTAGGTGAGTTATCTTTCATATATGCTCACTCAGGACACCTAACTAGAAAGCCATCATTTTATGAACTTGTCTATTGTGCCATGGCCCCAAAAAGGGAGAGAAAATGACAAATTGTCAGTTTCTGAGACCTACTTTCCATGAATGTTACTTTATCATGATCAGTTGGTGGGAGTAAGTCCTCTCCTACTAAAATTCCTTTTAAAAGTGCCTCGTGCCATCTGAAGTTTTGTAGTGCTGATCAAAGTCTGCCTTCCATATATGTTTCCCAGTCATTAGAACTTTTAATGTTTTTTTAATTAAACAGACACATTATTCCTGACAGGGGTATTGAAAATTATTTTTTAATTTCTATTTTAGTGCTTATATCTAAAAAATGCAGAGGCCTTCATTTTATAAGCCATTTTTATGTTTTTAAATGAGGTCCAGGCACTGAAAGAAACTGCCTAATAATACTAAATTACAGGTTTTACATTAAGCGTGGTCATATCATTTATGTTTGAATATGGATATATTGAACATGTGACTACATCACAGACAGAACAGTAAAAAAATATTTATTTTAGTGTTTTGTTTTTGACAATGCAGATGTCATTCATGGTCAATGTTCATCTGAAATTTATGGATAAATGAATAACTATTCCTCCCACAACTTCCCTAACCTGCTTTAGTCCAGCCCCCCAGAGGGCACATCTGGAAGGTGGTTTGTAACTGGTTTCTGAAAATAATCACAGTCACCATTCTTTTTTAAAATCTCTGTGCTTTACAATATTGTTTTAATAGTAATTGGTGAGCTTGACACCACGGGAAGCTAATGCCTTCTCCTGGCTCTTGTTAACAGGCCCTCTGTTGGCTTTTACCATGAGGGGTGAAGATACCGTCCTCTCCTGAGCAATAGTTAACTTCCACTCCTAGCCGGTCTTGGTGGCTTCATCCATTTTCCAGACACACACTGTCTGGAAAGTGTGGGAAGATGACGGGGAGAAGGAAGTCAAAGGAACAATATGGCTGACACCTTAGATTGGCGGACTCCCTTCTTCTTCCATTCTCGGCTTCTGTTGCCTTCTTGGAAACCAAATTTCCAAAGGCCAAATTTCAGCGCATGACAAAGGCATCACTCATTGAAGGAAAGAAGACTCAAATTCAATATTAATATGAAATAAATGGAATGACATAAGCAACATTTATTCAAAGGAAAAATTCATCTTAAATATGTCCTTTTTAGTGACTATGAGTGAGATTTATTTTAAACCTTTACACTTTTCTTTAAGAAACCGGTGGCTGTGATTTGTTTTGTGGAACTCCATACGGAATTTTAAAAAGCTATGCATTATGCTAGCAATTATGCTAGCAAATACTTATAACTATGAACTTTATTAATTTAGTAGTATCCCTCCAGGTTAAAATTAAATAGTAATAATAATTGGGGTATTTGTTGAGTGCTTACAATGTGCCAAGGGGTAGAGACAAGCAAATCAGTTTGGACCCAATCCCTGGCCCACATGGGTCTCACAGTCTTAAACCACATTTTACAGATGAGATAACTGAGGCCCCGAGAGGTGAAATGACTTGCCCAAGGTCACACAGCAGCCAAGTGGCAGAGTTGGGATTCGACCCAGTTCCTTATGCCTCTCGGACCTATGCTGTATCCACTAGGCCAACCTGCTTCTCTAAAGTACAAGCATCTTCCACTAAATGTTACATAGGGCTCTGAAGCAGTCATTTACCCTGGAAATTTAGGGGAATATTTTATATCAATTAAAATATTAATTGAGCGTAATCCCCACATCAGGGTTTTGAAGGCACAGCATGGCCCCATATCCACATGAGTATCAGAGATGGTGAGATCCTCTGGTGTCAGCAATGGCTATTTATAAATTAAGGACTAAATAAAATGCTATTAGCCTTAAAAGCAATACTTGGTTTCGAAGTATATTAGAGAGAGATCTAATTGCTATTTGGTGTGCAACTCTTAGCGTGAAACCCAGCAGCAGTAATGTTTGCTTATTTATTCCTGGGTTTTTAGTGAATTCTCCAAAGAAATCCCCTTCATTGACCAATTTCCCAAAAGCCAAAGAGAAGAAAATCTCAGCTTTTGTCCTTGCCTACTAATTTAGTGTTCCAAATAGTCATACTTCTTTTTAAAAATTTTGCAGTAAGTTTTGAGTCAAAATGATAGTGCAGATGTGTTTTTCTTGGGCCATTTCTAAGTTTTATGCATGTATTCTAAATCCTGAACATTGCTTCTTCTTGCCTGGGTTGTCTAGTGTTTTCTCTTTCGCTATGACATGACTACTTTCTTGGTAGCCATGTCCAAATTCAGCATTCCTCCACTAGCGTCTCTGGTACCTAAAGGTGGAGGTAAATGGAAAAGGGGAAGCACCGTCCCCAGCCTTAGGATGAATGGATTCCAGAGTCCCTACACAAAAACAACTCACAATCAGTCAATTAATTACTGGCATTTATTGAGTACTTACCCTGTGTAGAGCACTGTACTAAGCACTTGGGAGAGTAGAGAGTTGGTATTCATTCATTCATTCACTCAGTTGTATTTATTGAGCAATTATTGTGTGCAGAGCACTGTACTAAACACTTGGGAGAGTAAAGTACAACAATAATGGACACAAGGCACATTCTCTGCCCATAGTGAGTTTATCGTCTCATAACTCAAAGAGCAAGACTCTTCCAGCAGTCTTAACATGAAAAAGGAATTTTCAAAGTTAAAGTACCATTCTTAGATTTTGCAGCTTTGTCAAAATACCATGTTTCTGAAACCCAGTAGAATCAGACCTGTTGGACAGCAGAGATGGTGATTTGCCTCTAGTGTTTTTTGCCCACAGTGAAACATGTAAAGTTCTAAGAGCTTTGGTTTCAAATAATGCAATTTCCCTTTTTATCTCCTATAGGAAGGCATTCCTCTGTGTTCCACTGTTGGGTTGGGGAATCCATCCAATCAACAATTTCTACCCAGAGCTGCTAGCAGCTCTACACTGCTCCACTCAACACACTCCTCTGGGGGCCTGCTTCTCTGACACACCCCTGGTAGATGTGGTGTGGGGAGAGAAACAGAGAGAGAGAGATTGCTCAGATTTAGAAAAGTCCCAAATCCTGCCAGACAAGCCAGTGGGCTCCAGGGAATCTGAGTGAGATCAGCTATATGTGGCTCCTTAGCATCTGTCTCACCCACACGAGGCAATCTTCACTCCTCTTTGCCTGGTGTGCCACTTTTCGTTCTCCTTGTGCTAACCGGGGTCAAAAAATTCCATATAAAGTTGTGCTTGTCCTTTACAGACAAGACCTCTATGTTTGAGAAGAAATATTACTTTACATGCAATTTATTATTTTATACCATGCCAGTTTCTAAGCACCTAGTGCTGATTCTATCATATTTAATTTGTATTCCTGGGAAGGAAAACCATTAACTCTAACCCACAATTAAGACTTCAGTTAATAATGAGAGTCGGGTTGTGATTTAAATGGTACAAATGTTTTCGATACTAGAGTTCCAGTGTTCATTTTTTAGAAAAGCATCTCCAGCTGTAAAAGCGTGCATGCAGTACTTTTTGTTGGGTGTTGTTAACAGCATCCAAACTACTTGAAGGAACTCACCACTCTGAGAATCAGAGTGTACCTCGGGTTTGCGGTAAGGGTATAGCAACCCTGCTTCGGAGATTGGATCAAAAGGGGTGGTGGCTGCAGAGGAGGGGAACAGGGCAGAACTGTGCCCTTGTGCCTCCTGTAACTCTCTGATAGACATTGCCCCAAATCCTGTGAACTCTGTTAAAGTGTTAAAGATGTTTTTTGGAAGCAGGTGAAGGGCTGGAACATAGATCTTAGAAATGACCAGAGAAGGTCTTTCTCTTTCAGCCAAGAGGAGAGGGAAGAGGATGGCCAAGGCTCAGCTCCACTCTGATCACAATGCTGTCTGTGACCCTTTCAGGAGTGGTGGAGTTCAGGGTTAGAAGTCAGGGCCGAATCCCACACCCATTCCACCATGACCCTGATCCATCCTTCCAGCATGGCCACGGAAGAAGGAGGAGAAGGAGAGGACCTGGGATGGTGCCCATGTCCACAACCATTCCCCTTGGATGGGCCCTTTGAAACTCTGACACCCACCATTTCATTGAGTGTCTTGGACTCTCAGCCCACTCTTTCAGCTTCCAGACAAACCTGAGATGTACAGAAACACCCCTGATAGAGGCCAGCCTTCTTATAGCTCTTCTGGAACAGCTGGCGTAGCCACAACTACCCAGGAAACGCAGTCATGAGAAAGTCAGTCAGAGGGGCATGTGCTTCCTTCTTTGCCCAGGAAAAACCCACAGCCAAGTCTCTCACCTATACCTATAACTGCAGCGAAGACTGCCTTTAAAAAAAAAAAAGTCATAGGCTCATAGCCCTAGCCCCAGATTTCACGCTTCAGTGTCACACATTTACTATATGCTGTGGTGTGGGGTTGGATGGGAAAAGCCAAGAGGTGTGTGAATATGTCCTTCTCTTTTGATTTTTTTCCCTTCCGTTTTAACAGCTTAGAAAGAAAACAGATTAATCAAAATAGAGAGGAAAATGAGAGAGGAATATAGAAGAGGCAGAAAGCCAGGGAGAAACTGTAAGAGAAACATCATAAAGAGGAAATGTGTTTGTATGTACGGTTGTGTGTATGTATGTATGTGTGGAGTAGTAGGAGAAAATCACACACACACACACACACACACACATATAGATTATATGTATATGTATGTATATGTGTGTATATGTATATATGTGTATTTATATGGAGGGGGAAAGAAAGAGAGAGAATGGAGAAGAGTGGACCAGCTGAAAAAAGACAGGGACAGTCCGAAGCAGGCACGGACAGATGGGTAAGAGTGGAATAAAAAGGGAGGAGATCCTTCAAAATAATTGCAGTGACAGAGAGATAGAGCAAAAGATTGTGGAGACATAGAAATACTGAGGGAAGCATAGAGTGGCAGAGAGGAAAAAGTGAGAATAGGAAATGACAGGCCCTGAGAGGATATTTAAAGGGCCAGCAATTATTGGGACAGAAAATCGAAGACAGATCAAAGTTCAAATGAATTAGAATACAGGTAAATGGAGATGGGGGGTGGGGGTGCGTAGTAGCTTAGAAGAAGAGTGGTGGGACCCAGGTGAGAGGAGATTAATGGCCGAGAAAAAAGTGGGAAGAGCGGTAGACATTTACTGATATACCCTTTCCCAGTGCTTAGTAGAGTGCTCTATATACAGTAAGCACTTATTAAACACTACTGTCTCTGTTACAGGAAGAGTCAAAAGAAACTGGGCAGTGAGGGAGATGGAATGAAAACACCAGCTATCTAATATCAGCCTAAGGAAGGTACTCTCTGTGTGAGAGTGTGTGTTTCAGAAAAGTCCGTGTGTATGAGGAAGAGGTCAGTTTGTTCATACTCAGTGTATCATTCTCTTCTCAGCTCAAAATCCCATAAGAAGGTATTATTCTGCTTCCTCTTCCTCTCTGGTCTTTCAGTCAAATCCCTACTCCTTGACTGTGAACAAAAACTTTCAGGTCTCAGTTCCCTAATTTCCCATGCAGTTCTTTTCAAAATTCCAGTTGCCTTGGGTTTGCCCTTTTTCCTCACCTTGTTTGTCTTGTCATTTTATCAGTGTTCTTCTATAATGAAAGTTGAGCTTTTTCCTAACCTTAGACCTAATACATACAGTATTTTCTACGCTGTCCCCATGCTAGCTAATTTAACCTCTCCTTCCCAAATTGTAAACCATATTTCCAAGGCATCAGCAGCAGGGGTTTTGGATTATTCTTTCATAATAAGAAAAGTAGGCTTACCTAAAGCTACAGAGAGGTCCCTTTGGCATGGTCTATAGCGCTTAGCAAGGGTGGGAGGGAGTCCCCATTCCCCAGCTCTCTCCTGTTTCCCCATAAACATCTGGGCCCTGGGATTTGTGCTGACATTGTTTTGCTGCTTCTCCAGCTTTGTTTCCACATTTGGATGCAAGGGAGAGAGAATCACGCTGACAGTTTCAGTGCCTATATAAAATCCAATTAATCTTATAGAGGTAAATTCAAATAAACATATTTTTAGGCGTCCAATTCCTGAGTGACTTGGGCATGGTGATCACCCTTGCTCCCTTCTAAGGGGTGTTTGAAAATTAATTAGAGAGAGCTGTGGAGCTATTTTATATCAGTTTTCCTTAACCATCATTTGTGGGAAAATGCCTTTTTTAAAAAGTCTTGAGAGCAAAGTTATAAAACTTGGCTGCGTTTAGATTTTTTTTCCTTTCATCTGTTTTGAGTTGGTCTATCTTCAAATTCTTCTACAGTTAGTCTACCGTGACAATTTTATTTGTGTTTTAATTTTTCGTATGTTCCCCATTTTTATCAAAGGGGAGAAATACTACCTTTGCCTTGCCGTTTTAACCAAGTGATACTACTTAGAATTTCACTGGAGTTTGTGTGATTCATAGTCAGTATTTAATTGTTTTTTAGTACAACTAACTCATTACAATTGATCTTATCTTGACATTGGCTATAAGGTGTGTATTTTCACTTATGAAGGAAGCAAAAGGTAAATGTGTTGTCTTAAATTAGAACAGCCCCAGATGTTGGTGATTCTAGTTCTTGAATTAATCTCACTCGATTGGTGTGAAAGCGCTCACTCACTTCATTTAATTTGACTCTGGCATATCTGAAATCTAATTTCCTCTAGTATTGGTGATAATTAGTGTAGTATGAAATGGGCAATTGTATTTTTCAAGAAGAAAGGAAGGCCTTTTGAAATTCCCTTGGGTTTATATGTTATTCTCAATTTCTGAGGAGACGGGATAACAGAGAGTGAAGACATGTAAGCATGGTTTCTGAGTTGGGGAAATGAATCGATATACTGCGGAAATGTAATATCGAATTTGTATCCTATTAAAAGGTTTGGGTGCCATGTCACCACATAAAATGTGGAACCATGCCATTGACTCCTATGCATTTACTTCTGAACCCCATGGTTAGTTCTCAGATGACTTAGGCTTTATAATTGACAACACCTTGACGTGCCCAATGTATATATGATGCTGTTTTCTCTTTTTTCGTTCTTTTCAAACCCCTGTTTTTATGTCTGTATTTTTCCTCTGCCTAGACCTGGTTAATCATTTCTGTGAACAGGTCCTCAAATTTTTACTTTGTCCCTACTTTCCTGCCGTAGCCCCATCTTCCCCCGGTGTCGACTCCGTCCCCTTACAGCGCACAGGAAGTCAACACGGCTCACAGAATGCAACGGCGACCTTCCAGAGGGCCAGCTATGCTGCAGGCCCTGCCTCCAATTACGCAGACCCCTATCGACAGCTGCAGTATTGTCCTTCTGTCGAATCACCGTACAGCAAATCCGGGCCTGCCATTCCACCGGAGGGGACCCTGGCTAGGTCGCCTTCCATCGATAGCATTCAGAAAGATCCCAGGTGGGTGAAAACTTAATTTTTCCTACTGCTGAATTGTCACAAGGAGAGGATTCTGTCTGCTTTTCTCATTATTTTATATTATGTACTTCTTTTTTTCTGCGATGTCCCAAAGAGGTGACTTGCTTTTTGTTCCATCATTATTTGTTGGGATTGGAATTCTTTATCCATGAAACACACCATCCTGAGAAATGCAATGGCATGAATTGCACTCGGGTCCAAGTGTGTGGCATCCTACCTTTGGTAATGAGCGTAGGGATTCAGTGTAATACTATTGAAGTAGCTTCCTCATTAGCCTCAATTGCAAAGCACTGGCATTCCACATGTTTGACTTTTAATTGCATTGGTTGGACATTTATGTTTCTCGGTTGGAAATTTGCTGCTTATTCTTCATTTAGCAAAGTGGCACCTCCTGCAAGACTTGGGGAGTGATTTTTGTGGATCTGTTCAATGTTTCACATCTGTACATCAAAGAGAAACAGCAAGTAGATTCTTGAGTTGTAAAAACGTGAAAGACACTTGTTAGAGTAACCGTTCATATTAGAGAATGTTACATTTCTCTTTTTTGAGAGTGCCAGGAGAATTAGTAATCCAGCTTCAGAAGATGAAATTGAATTCATGCATAGTTACGCAATGTTTTATTCATAAACATTTTATTTTCCCAGCTATACCTATCATGAATATATATCAACATCTGATAATTCTGCAGACCTGTCTCATTTTCAATATTTCTTTATGGTGGGGTATTTATGTTCCGTCCAGGATTTGAATATGTAGGTTGAGTTTTACATTGGTAAGAAAGTATACTTCAGAGGATACTGTGGAGTCTTTTTAACTGATGACATATTACAGGACATTCTGAGATGACACATTGGTAAACACATTGAAATAATTCATTTTCTGGTATTTTGAGGGATCTGTTTTAGTGTAGTTTGAACCCACCAAGGAGGGTCAAATTTTGCTAATGACAGAACCCCTGAAAGCAGGGGTATGCCGCTCCAATCCCACGGCACTACCGGCTTCCCTGCGACTTCCTCTGCTCCTGGCATGGCATGTGCCCCTAGGTTATGGTACAGAGCCTATCCATTCTCAGAATTGGGAGGAGGAATGGAGTTCTTAGAGTGGCCCACTATTGGGATGTAACAATACTCTTCCCTCTTGAAAATATATAAGAAAACATTGGTTCTTCCACAGGAATACTACAGCCTTAAAAAGTCTATTACCACGAGACTTTCTTCTTGCCTGGGCCTTGTCTTGACTAGCTCTCTGCTTGGCCAATAATGTCTGAACTTTATTTGCTCCCTGGGTAACTTGTTAAATTGTTATAAACTCATGCAAGAGACACAATAAAGTAAAAGTACATTTTATTGATTTTGTTTTTAAACTGCCATTTCTATAAAGATCAGATCAAAGAAGGAGGTATTTGATCTATGATACTGTCAAGCCGCTGATGAACTGCCTGTGTATATTGTTAAGTTTAGAGAAGTGAAAAGCGTACTTAAAAGAAAAAAGTTCTAACTTGAATTGACAAAAATAGATGGTTAAATGGGGAATTGCATTTTAAAATGTATGGGGAAAGAGAGAGAGCATGCATGCTGATATGTGAAATTGAGCAACTGGCTCTCTGGGAGGTCTGTGCTCACTCAGATGAAATAAATTACAATCATTTTCTGGGCAATAATCTATCATTTATTGCCCCAAAGGAGGAGATTTCCTGAGTAGGACTCTGGCATCCTGAATCCATCTTTCTTCTTTCATAAATGACCAGGGTAGATTAGTGATCCCCACAGGGTAGTTTATTCAATAGAGGAATTGGCCCATCGTTAGTATAATACTATAATTATTGTTGTTGTCATTTTGCTGTCAGTAGGGCTGGGGCAGCCTTCCCAGTGACAGCTGAGGCCCCCTTTGACCCAAACAGCTGTCCCACTTGCTCAGTTCTTGGAATATGTAAAATCTTGGAGATGACTCTGAGAACAGCAGCAGCAGCAGGCAGAGGCTGATTCATCAGTCTTCTAGGGATTCACATATAGCCACAGTTCCTCTTCAGTGCCTTTGGGACCACACTGTTTATGGAGATAATGATGGGAACAACTTGTACATCTCCAGTTTGTACACCTGCTTCGTGTCAAATGGTCAGTTTCTAATCCTCGGTGATTTTCCATTTTCCATCGCCACATCAACGATGGAAATGTAATTCTGCTTCTTTTCCAAACTGTGTGGTTGATTAGCGAGAATAATGCAGTCGGTGATTATAGATTCCAGGAAGCTGGTTAGATTGTTGAGCACTTCAGCCGACTCGTTCTTATTACATGGGATTTTCCTTTGTGAACCAACTCTCCATCTTTGGCAGTCATCCAAAACACATCTTTTGCAACGTTAATGCGTTACGTATACATCAAATTTTCAGGCACCTGATGCTCACTGGCTACATGCTGAAGCATAAACATGTAATTTAGGAGAAATCCAAAGTCTGAAGCATTGAGCCCAGCCTAGAAATGCAATATAGTGGATGAATAAATATGTAATTGAAAATGTGACCCAAGGCCCTACCCAGCATCAGCACCAATTCATGTGCATCAGTATAGTTGTCTCTGTGACACTGGTAAATATGAGAGAAGCTGGTGAAAATGGTGTAAACTCAAGGTTTGTAGCCTAGAGGGTGAATGTTGCTCTGGCTATTCTGAGGTTCCTCAAAGCCAGTCATGCCAAAAATACTGTTCCCCAGAATCTGCTTCTTGTAGTCACTGTTTATTAATCACCACCAAGTCTCTGAGAGCTAAGAGATAACTGAGTTTTAAGAAAACTCTTACACTATATATCAATCACGTGGTTTATTCTCCACAATTATTGGAAGTAAGTATTGTGTGTCACTTAGGTAATCAGAAAACTAAGCTTTCAAAAATGGAGCAAATGATCGTTGTGTTTGTTGTAGGCTTTTTAATTTTTTTCTCATGTCTCTGAGTCCCCACCCCATATCAGTACATATGGCCAAGAAATGCAAGATGTAGGCTTGTCTACCTATCTCTAAGTGTCTGTCTAGATAGTACATTTCAGTCGTTTTCATAAGTAGGGTCAACCAGAATGGATGATGAATCGGTCTGTTAGAAAATGATTTCATCTTTTTGAGCCTAAGAATCAAAAGATTTGTGACCATTACAAATAATTCATATAATAATGTTGGTATTTGTTAAGCGCTTACTATGTGCCGAGCACTGTTCTAAGCGCTGGGGTAGACATAGGGGAATCAGGTTGTCCCACGTGGGGCTCACAGTCTTAATCCCCATTTTACAGATGAGGGAACTGAGGCACAGAGAAGTTAAGTGACTTGCCCACAGTCACACAGCCGACAAGTGGCAGAGCTGGGATTCGAACTCATGAGCCCTGACTCCAAAGCCCGTGCTCTTTCCACTGAGCCACGCTACAGAGCATAGAAGGAATGCAGTTGTCAGTCGTAAAGATCCCATTTATAACAGTAATATGTTTTTCAATCAAGCTTCTCGAGTGGCTTTTATTATGAATTGCTTTTAAGTGCATTTATTCTTCTATATGATAATATCAAAGCAGTTTTAATATTTTTGTAGGAAAATGTTTGGTTCGAGGAAGCAGGTAGAAATCCTGGGTTTTATCAATCAGTGCTGTTTGAACGCTTACTGTATACGGAGCACTGTACGAAACACTTGGGGGAGTCAATAGAATTGGTTGGGACGGTCTCTGCCCACGAGGAGCTTATGATCTAGTGGGGAAAACAGAAGTTGAAAAAAACTACTTAGAGGGGAAGCAACAGAATATTAAGCTATGAACATAAGTGCTGTCGAGGTGGGGCTGAGATGAGTAACAAAGTACATGGGGATATGGACTAAGACTAAGATGATGCTTAAAGAAGCGTGAATTGGGTGGGGAGGTGAGAGGGTAGTCAGGGAAGGCTTCCTAGAGGAGGTATACTTTTAGTAGGGCTTTGAAGCCCTTCAGGCCCCAAAGGACACCCAGCTAAGAGGGTCAAGGTGGGGACTAGAACAGGTGGTAGCTCGGGCCGCAGGTAAACATTTCTATTCTGAGTTCAGATCTCTTCTAAGCGACAGATATATAACTTGATAAGTGCCTTTTGCAAATGTCTGTGTACGGTGTACAACACTGTTATTCTGGAAATAAGAAGGATAAACTGGAAGAAAAGTGCAAATCTGCTACAAGTTGAGATCCTACTGTAGTGGGATATCAGTTGCATCAACAAAATATTTTCTTTTACGTAGAGGGAAACAATTTTTGCTAAGAAGTTTCTCCAAACTGTTTCGTGTGTGAATTATGAAACAACCGGCAATACTGAAGTATATCTAGTTGGATTAGTCCTCCAAGGGGATTTTTTTTTTATTGTGTTATTTTTTAAGTGCTTACTATGTCCCAAGTACTGTACTAAGCACTGGGGTTGATAGAAAATAATCAGGTCCCACCTGGGTCTCACAGTCTAAATTTGTAAATGTGTGGCTCAGTGGAAAGAGCACGGGCTTAGGAGTCAGAGGTCATGGGTTCAAATCCCAGCTCGGCCACTTGTCAGCTGTGTGACTTTGGGCAAGTCACTTAACTTCTCGGTGCCTCAGTTACCTCATCTATAAAATGGGGATTAAGACTGTGAGCCCCATGTGGGACAACCTGATTCCCCTCTGTCTACCCCAGCGCTTAGAACAGTGCTCGGCACATAGTAAGCGCTTAACAAATACCAACATTATTATTATTATTAAATTTGTTTATTGTATCAGAAATTCTATTTGAAGTCACACATGTGTGCTCTTTGTTTTATCCACAGTGGAAATATTTCTTCCTTTTCTACTGCTTTATGCGGTAGAATATTTCCAACTAAATCTAGGTAAATTAATTGGATGGTTTTTTCCCTGACACTTGGCTCTGAATTGATTTCCATTTTAAATCCAAAACATATCATTTTTGTTTGTCTTCCAAGAGGCTTATTCATTCTGCCCTGCAAGAAAAGGGTATATTTATGTGTATACCAAAGCTGTGTACTTTTCTTGGATGGTAGAACGAGTTGAGTTCTCAGAAGTAAAACTTAAATAATGCCACAAATAGTAATGTTAAAGAATCTAGGGTTATAAAAATCTTTCCAAAAAATCCCATGACACTCAGGGTATTGATTGAGCACTTAAAGAGCACTGTACAAAAGTGCATGGACCAGTAATAGAGAGTTAGTAGACACAATCTAATTCTTTGTGTGTTAAAGAACCTGGGCTTGGGAGTCAGAGGTCGTGGGTTCGAATCCTGGCTCTGCCACTCGTCAGCTGTGTGACTGTGGGCAAGTCACTTCACTTCTCTGTGCCTCAGTTCCCTCATCTGTAAAATGGGTATTAACTGTGAGGCTCACGTGGGGCAACCTGATAACCCTATATCTCCCCCAGCGCTTAGAACAGTGCTCTGCACATAGTAAGCGCTTAACAAATACCAACATTATTATACAAAGCCACATGTTGGTTTTACATTTCTGAATGGGCAGTTGCCTGAAGACAGTCTAGTCTGGATTACTGTAAAAAAAGTATGGATCACACACACAGAAAAATTGGATTGGTGCCTATGCATTAACCAAGCCCTATTATGTTTGGGGTTTTTTTTTGATTCAGCCTCAGTCCCAGCCAGGAGTTGCTCCCAATTAAGAAATTATCAGACAGCAAAGACCAGGATCTATCAGATTGATTACTTTCTCTCTGGTTCAGGACTATACTCCAGAAAGTCTCTGGAGCATTTAGTTGTGTCCTGAATACCCATCTGCTTGTGGTTATTCAAAGGAAGCTTTTTCTAGAATTTTCATCAGGGACATAGTCTCAGAGTTTGAGGACAGCCCAAATGGGCCAAAGGAAAATTCTCTGGGCTGTTAAAAGACATGTCCCTGATAAACTGGTAAGATATGGAAGTGATTCCTCAAACTCATTCCCAACTAATTCTTTGGAACTAGAATTATTGAGGCTCTAGCCCTCATTGCTGAAGCAGGTAAAACCCACATTTGAGACAAAAGAGGATGTTTGAAAGGGTTTTTAAAAAGAAATTGAGTGTTAAGGTGTTCATAGGGGATTCAAAGAAGGTAGACAGATAGAGGAAATTGCTTGAGTTAGGAACTCCTGCATTTTCTAAATGAAGAAACCCTACCGGCACATACCTTGGAAGCCCCCCAAAAAATAAGGGCTCAAAGTGAGTAAGTTGATGAATATAGACATTTATGCACATGACAAAAACATCCTTACTATAGAAATTTTTCCAAAGAGCGCATGTTTCCTTGTTTTGGTGTATTTATACTTCAGCCTTAAAGTTGTCTCTTCCTTGATTCTGAATGGGACTTTTTCAGTTTTCTTTTTTAAAAGGCAAAGGAACATTAAGTGGGAAGTTTATAGTGGATAAAACAAGGAAAAGGAGAGAGGCAAAAAGTTACAGATTGTTTGTTAGGGCTGCCTATAAATGTGTGTTCTGCAAAAGTGCCAGTAAGCCAAAATGAATATTAAAGTGCTTCCTGCAACCATTTGCCAGCAATAGAGTGCTCTGTACACAGCAAATGAAGCAGAGAGAATCATTTTGAGAAGAATTCAGTTATGTTATTTTGAATATTGTATTACTTTTCTGTCTGTTCATCACCTTCCCCACTGGCTATCAAGTGTTATTAGAATGCAGAAAAGTTCTGTGGTTTGAGTCACTGCCAGAAGACACCTATTTAAAATACACTTTTTCTCCCCTTTCTTGGGTGAAACATTTGATTTATAATCCATGATTTCAAGGGGGTTTTTTCTTTTTTAATCATATGAACTCTGTCTTATCGTAAATGTCCCATCAGCCTACTTAGTAACTTTCGCCCAAACCTGACATTGGTTAAGGTACAAATGGTTGTTTTAGTATCCTAAGGGTTTAGAAAGCTTGGGCTTTCTTGGGCTTTAAACAACTCCAGTGGTTGCCTATCGACCTCCGCTCCAAACAAAAACTCCTCACTCTAGGCTTCAAGGCTCTCCATCACCTTGCCCCTTCCTACCTCTCCTCCCTTCTCTCTTTCTACCGCCCACCCCGCACGCTCCGCTCCTCTGCCGCCCACCTCCTCACCGTCCCTCGGTCTCACCTATCCTGCCGTCGACCCCTGGGTCACGTCCTCCCACGGTCCTGGAACGCCCTCCCTCCTCACCTCCGCCAAACCGATTCTCTTTCCCTCTTCAAAACCCTACTTAAAAATCACCTCCTCCAAGAGGCGTTCCCAGACTGAGCTCCTCTTCCCCCTCTACTCCCTCTGCCATCCCCCCTTTACCTCTCCGCAGCTAAAGCCTCATTTTCCCCTTTTCCCTCTGCTCCTCCACCTCTCCCTTCCCATCCCCACAGCACTGTACTCGTCCGCTCAACTGTATATATTTTCGTTACCCTATTTATTTTGTTAATGAATTGTACATCGCCTCGATTCTATTTAGTTGCCATTGTTTTTACGAGATGTTCTTCCCCTCGACTCTGTTTATTGCCATTGTTCTTATCTGTCCGTCTCCCCCGATTAGACTGTAAGCCCGTCAAACGGCAGGGACTGTCTCTATCTGTTGCCGACTTGTTCATCCCAAGCGCTTAGTACAGTGCTCTGCACATAGTAAGCGCTCAATAAATACTATTGAATGAATGAATGAATGAATGAATTGGGCTCATGGTCGGTTGTGTTTATTGTGTGAAGAGTGCTGTACTGTGCACTTGGGAAGCGCAGGAGGCTGTAAGATCCTTGAGGGTAAGGATGTTCTCACCAACTCCATCGAAGTGTACTCTCCCCAGGGCAGTGCTCTGCACACACCAACATAATAAGTACTCTGTAAATACTACTGATTGATTGAGGTGGGCCCGATTTCTGGCCTTAAGGAACTTAGAGTAGATGTAAGCCTCCTCTACTCTCTGTGAGTACCCTAACACAAGTTTTTGTGAGCCAAAGTTTCTTCAGAAACACAACCCCGGCACTATGAGAACTATTTTTAGATTTATTTAAAAATTCTTAATCATGTTAAGAATCATCACAGATAGCCAAAGAGAAATGCACTCTTCTATCAATTTGGTGATTATGATATCATGGAATAACTGGTTGGACTAATGATGGCCTTTTTCCAAATACTCTGATTAGTAGAATGTGGTTAAAGAATTTACTTGACAACATTTGCGATGATTAAAATTTTAAATCCAAACCACATTAAATATCTGTTAACTTTTTGAACTGTCCAGGTAGAAGTCAACAGAGAAAGTGATTGGGTTGGCTGTTGCATAATTCAGTCATACTACCCACAGGCATTCCCACTGGGATTTTTGCCTTCAAAGTCAGAGTTACATTTCATTACCTCTACTGGGGTTAATTTCCCACCACACTGAGAATTAAGGCAGTGACTATTAAGGCAGTGACTTAGTGCCTTCAAAGCTCTTAAATCAGAAGCCTTTCATTGCACCAAAAATGAAACAGGCTGATAGCAAGGCATCCTATTTTCACTATATACTTTTTTAATCTTCCTCTACCAGAAAAGTGTTATATTTTTAAACAGGGCTTTTTATATATTAGACAAAAACTCATTAAGATAAGTAGCAATTAACATGTACACTGCAGTGAAAGTGCTTATGAGATTATAGCAGAAAGTATAAAACATGGGCTCTTTCAGATAAACTAAAATGGTTCTGCAGGGGTCCGTGTGATTTATTTGTTATGCTTTGTTTGGAAGATTATTGCAACATTAACAGATTTATACATACCATAAATTTATTTCAAAGTAACAGGCACTATTTGAAATGCTATGAAAGTGGCTATTAAGAGAAACATTGTATGCCTGTGTTCATCTGTGAATGGGCTGTATCAGAGTGTATTCATTGATTGCAGTGTCTCAAGCTTCTCTTAGTTTTCATTTCTCTCCCCCAAGGACACGGACAGTCTCTACTCACTTAATCACCTTATTATATATACACACAGCAGACAATTGAGTCCACACCGTCACAAAAGTAGTCATTTACCACTTGCAGAACTTGATGTTATTGTAAATCTCCCTCTTGGTATCTTGTCAAAGCTTCTGCTCTAAAATAACAACTCCTCTGATTGATGCAGGTCAGGATGGACTGACTGCTGCTGTGGCTGTCTAGTATTTCATCATCATACATTATAAATTATTTTTCTTAATACTGGTCTCCCACTCTAGACTGTAAGTTCGTGGAGACAGGGAACAGTTCTACCAAATCTGCTACATTGTACTCTCCCAAGGACTTAGCACAGTGCTCTGAGCACATGATGTGCCAACAACAGGTTTCAGGTTTCTCAAAGAACCCACTGACTGGCTGTCAAACCCAGACAAAATAAAGAAAAGCTATTTCAAGTCAGATGAGCTCTCAGTTGCTATGTCTGGTACAGGGATTTCACTCCATTTCTTAGTTGTACAGTGGATACAAGGAACAGTGATCTTTATATCATTAGTACTTACGTACATAGTACATATGTGCATGCACATATTCTCTCAGAATCAGGTCTGCACTCTTTGGAGTATTTAGTTGTGTTCTGAATACCTTTCTGCTTGTGGAGTATTCCGAGAAAAGCGTTTTCCAGGATTTTCAGCAAGCGCATAGTTTCAGATGAGCTTGGCATCGGCATAAATTGGTCCTGGATTCGCATTCTTATGTGAATATAACCTGAGCATTTACATACATATGAATGCTAGAGCTGTATGCTGGGTATTTTTGTTTTGTGCTTTAAGGAATAAGTGGAAATTGGAGGGATGATCCATTTGGATTTGTTCTTCAAGAAGTTGATTCAAGCCCAGAGAGACTATGGAGATGAGGGTAAGTTGAATTTGGGACGAGAGATAGGAGTAACTTGCCTTGACAATTCTAAAAACATGAAGGGTGGAGAAAAGTGGAGAGGGCATATGGAGGTGTGCTGGGAGAGATTTGATTTCCCCAATGGAAAGATTCTCCCTACAGAGATAAGAAAGTTAATATATTTATATTAATGTCCGTCTTGACCTCTACACTGTAAACTCGTTACGGGCAAAGGACATTTCTGCTGATTCCGTTGTATTGCACTCTCCCAAGCCCTTTGTACAGTGCTCTACACATAGTAAGAGCTCAATAAATACCACATTGATGGGTTGAAAAGAAGGAAGTTTAGGGGGAAAAATGAGGAGTGTGATTTTATACATATTTAGTGTAAAATAGTGTTCATCCATATAGATTTACCTAGGAGATTTTAAAGTTGTGTTCAGGCAGAAGAGATTAGTTGTAAATATCTGAGTGGATGAGCTCCCCAAATATGTGAGGGTAGAGGACCCCCACAAAAAGCCTGGCAGGACACTCTTAGTACATATTTTGGGAGGGATGAAGATCGAGCAAAGGAAACTGATGGGTCAGAGATGTAGGATGTCCAAAGCAGACAAGAAGTCAAATAAGATTTAGAAAGAATAGAGCTGTTAGATTTAGCCATTAAAAAAATGCCATTGGAACTCTTGGTGATCATCCTCCCTGTAGAAAGGAGAGGGGGAAATCTAGATTGTAGATTATTAAGACGTTAGTTGGTTGACAGCAAGTGAAGACAACAGCAAGTGCACTAGTCATAAAATATGTGATTTTTGCAAGTAACTTATTTCTATCTGTAACTTTATTAAGGGAGACTGCATATAGATGTATAACTGAAATTGCTGTCTATCCACAGGAATGTGTTGGCCTGCCTGATCTATAACTTCATTTTATATCCTTCAATGAATCATGACATGAAAATTGATTATGTATTCTAAGATATCAAGATATCTTCTTGGGTTATGGAAAGAATTAGTGTCAAATTGTCATGTTATGGGATTTGCGCCAAAATTGATTAAGGAAAAGGATATATGACATTTTTGTAGTACAAAGGAAACATGAATTTTAGCCCAATTGAGTTGAATTATTCATTAGTAGGGTTTGTACATTACATGGGTTAATGTAGCACAATCTAATATATGAACCCACCTCATATATTCATTATAAATCAATCTGAGTGAATAAAGCCATAGTCTTCACATTTTCTTAATGACATAAAATTCACAGTTTTTAAACAACCCGTTTTTAGAGGTGATTTCCTCGTCCAATAGGTGATGCCTTTCTGAGAGATGGGGAAGGGCATTCACCATCTACGACCACTATCTTCCAACCATCAACACTCATGTGGTAGGGCCCTGGTAGCTTTGATGGTAGGTTTGATGGGTCCCAAGTAATAATAATAATGATGATAATAATCAAGCACTTACTAGGTTGCTAACCACTGTACTCAGCACTGGGGTAGATAAAGGATAATCAAGTCCCTGTGCCACCTGGGCTCAGAGTTTAGTTAATTTCCAGATGAGGAAACTGAGACATGGATAAGTTTTTTTTGTTTTTTTAAATCATTGTATTTGTTAAATGAGGTATAAAAATATAGTATGACTAGTCTAAAACTAGCCCAGACTTAAAACTTAGGCTATGGGCTTCTGGGCTGTCCAAAACTCCTGGAAAAGCACATTTTGCAAAACTGTTTCTTTCAAATGATCTACACAGGTCCCTCTAGGATGGAATATTTTAATGTGAATGTTTTAGCATGTTCCTCTGCTTGACATTTCATTTGAGAGGAAGGACCTTGTCTGTAGTGGGCTTGACTAAGAAGCAGGCTGCCCAGGGTTTCTCAAGCATCTTTGCTCTCCTGAGCAAGAGCACAACTATCAGAGAGGCACCAAGCTGGGTGGTTACCCTGGCAACCCTGGCAGTTAGGAGGCCATGTGATGTCCTCAGGATCCCCCTTAAGCCCCAGTAGTTTTGCCCACAAAGAAACAGTCAGGGTCACAAAGGAACAACCAGCTTGCCAATTCACAACTTGAGATCCTGTCTTGGAGGTTCCTTCCACTCCCCCATTCTCAGAATTGTAATGCAAAATATCAGAAAGAGATTCCTGTTTAGAAACCATGCACCAGGGCCCATGGCTGTGTTGTTCCACAGAGATTCTTGTATTGATTGAGTTCAGATCCTTTTTCTTTTACACTGAAGACAAGAAAAAGTCCAGAGAAGGCATTTAACTACTAAGAGTGGAGCAAGCTTCTTTGGATTTTAATGGTTTAGAGCAGGGGAATGGAAAATTTGGTTTGATACGATCAGACCTATAACTGTTAGGGAGAGATGCAAAGAGAAAATTGAAGAGGTGAAATGAATGTCTGGAGGTAAGGATATTTAGGAAAAGCTCTTATAATATGCCAGTTCAAACTTCTTATTGGTTCTGGTCCAGTCTGAGAGTAGGACTGGCTGTTCCATGTCTTCTGCCTTAACTCCCAGCTCCACTTCTGGAGCTGAGCCATTATTTCAGGTTATCCTTCATCCATTTTCCATATACAGAGTAGAGCAAAAAATAGCAGTTCACAGTGTGGAAAGTCATATCCATTAAGAAATATGGATGGCCATAGTACCAGTGGATTCACCCATAAGTCTGAAAGACCTACAGTTGCATGTGAAAATGACCAATTAATTATGTTGAATTTTCTCCCAAGTACTTGCCTGCAGGACACACTCTTTTGGCAATTAAATGCACACATTATAAAAATTATTTCTAAGTAACAGAGGGTGTAGTCTGTCAGATTCTCACACAGAGACATAGCATTTTCTTCAGGGAAATATAGAGCTATTTTCTGCCCAACTGAAGTCAACTCAGGAGAAATTAATCTTATGAAAGTGTAGGTGATATCTGCAGAATTTCCATTTTTCTTCTCATTTTCAGGTTCTTGTTAGATAGTTAAAAACAGGTCCCAAGTAGTTCCTTTCTAATTGGGCTTACTTCAGAATCAGCATTTTAGGGTATCACAACTCTGTGCCTTTCATTAAGCCTATAGAGAAACTCTCATTTCTGAAGATTAATGTTGAGGTTGACCTTAGAACCAGTTTCTCAAAGGTAAAGGGTGAAGAGATAGAGTCTTTGTTAAATATCAGTATGTGGAAAAAAGTGTTAGGTCTTGGGCTACAGCCTTTGATTTTTGTAAAAGGCTCTCATTCTTGAGAAGAAGGGTGATGCATTATATTGAAAGCTGAAAAAGTAAACTTGACCTTTGAAGGTTCTGGGAAGGCAATACCCATTTCATGAAGAAAACTCAGAAGGAATCCATTCTAAACCACACAAACGACAACTTCTCTCAGTTGATGACTCTAATATACCCTAAATGCTCTTCCGCCTCTGACTTCTTTCACTCGGAAAAGAGAAGTTTGAAATTCTATTCAACCCAAGCTGGAACACATTCTTTCCCTCTTTGTTTCCCTCTCTACCTTCAAAGACCCACTGTTTTAACACTGGCAAGCTTCCCTCTGGCTGGGAAGGCATGGACATTACATCCTTTAGGGCAAGCCAAAGTTTCTGCTTGCAAGTAGCCTTAAGTGCCCTCAACCTCCTTTGGACATAATAGTTAGTCATTTATTAGTTTGTTCCTTTAATTATGATATGGAAAGGAAAGGGAAAATCTTTTTTCCTAACCCAGCTCCCTCACATTTGTTTTGCAAAACAGTTAATATCATTTGTTGATTTTTTTTTTTTTATTTCTGAAGTGTCACAGCAATAGGTAGTGCGTAAGACTTGGGGCAATTCTCTTCCTTCCTTGAAAAACAGAATCAATCCTGGATTATCTCTGGATATGATATAGGGAGGGTAAGTAGGTTGGAAGAGAGAGGTGATTTGCCCAGCTTTGCTGAGGAAAAAAAAAAGACAGTTGAGAATAAAAGATGCTCTGAAAGGTAAAGAAATCTCTGTAGCAGAAAAGGCTTGCTGACAGTGGAGGAGGTGCAATTGATTTTTCTAGGATTTTGTTCATATTTTTAACAGATATAGCTTCTTCAACATTTTAATGTATCGATGACTTTTATAATGAATCTTGTCTATATATATCGATATAATTAAGATGGGTAGTATGTCTCTTTTGAAAGCAAATCCATTCTTTGGGGATGCATGATGAATCTTTCACCCTTACTCTTTTTTATTCTATTCATTTTTATGTTATTAGTTAAGCTTCATACTTTTAAGATGTTTTTCCTTTTGGGCCACATGTGAACAGTCGTATACATGATATTTATGCAAAGAAGTCAGCCAAACTGCAGAGTCTCCAGGTCACCCTTATAAAATGGCAATAATAGTGATAATGTTATTTCCTCTTAGCCTTCTGATCTAGAGGTTTTCATTATGTTCAGAACAGAAAAGAGTAATTTGGCTTTTCTCATGAATATTAATTCCATTACTGTCACTTGAGTGCAATTAAAAGCTATATTGAGGTAATTCTTGAAAAGATTGCTAAATAGATTCTATACTCTGGAAAATGGATAACTAATTTCTTTATTTACAATAGCATATCCGTGAGAATTAATATTAAATATATAAATCTACCCTCTCCATGTATATGAAAGATACTATAAATGCATACATGTCAAACTATAATACTAACTTTGGTATTTGTTAAGCCCTTACTATTTGCCAGGCACTGTATTAAGTTCTGGGGTGGATACTAGCAAAATGTCAGACACAGTTCCTATCCCGTGTGGGGCTCACAGCCTCAATCCCCATTTTATAGATGAGGTAACTGAGGCACAGAGAAGCTAAGTGACTTGCCCAAGGTCTCACAGCAGACAAGTGGCAGAGGAGGGATTAGAACCCATGAACTTCTGACTCACAGGCCTGTGCTCTATCCACTACACTACCCTCTGGACATTAAGCTCTTTGTGAGCAGGGAACATGTCTACCAACCCTATTGCATTGTACTCTCCCAAGCACTTAGTACAGTGCTCTGCACACAGTAAACATTCAGTAAATTCCTTTGATATACAGGTCTCCATTTATGAAGGTAACACTACATCCAGTGAGATCCTATCGTGGCCAAAAGTGTTGAAAAGATCAATGAGTAAGCTCCCTTCCCAATCCATGACTGACTGACATTCCCTTCTGCGGTGTGTACATCTTCAAGTTTTTGGGTCCAATCCGATTGTCCTCTATCTTCCCCAGCCTTTAGCACATTGCTCCGTATGTGTAGGAAACGTCTACCAACTCTGTGGTACTGTACTCTTCTGGTTAGAACAGTACTATGCATATGTAAACCCTCGATAAATACCCCCGATTGATTGCTTGGCTCATAGGAAGCACTTAAGCTATATTACAGTTATCATGAGATTGTAATGCCCTCTAGGGCAGGCGAGGACCATGTCTTTTAATGTTTTATATCTTCTCCCAAGTGCCTAGCATAGTGTTCTCTCACGATAGGTGTCCAGTAAATGCTCTAGAAATAATAAACGACTGAAGATAGTGCCATTTCTAAGGAACTCAAATGTGGTGTTCATTTTCACATTCTAGGGGGCTTGAGTACTATAGTTAAGTTTAAAAAAATTTAAACGCATCAGGAGATAGATTTGATATTTACAATACATTTTCAAAGTTTATATTGTTTTAAGAGGAAAAGGGCTTATTGCAGACTACCAGATTCTGAATTAATTGAATATAATTTGTGGCTAAGGACACTGGAGCCATCTTCATATTTGTCGTATGTGCATACCAAATCTATGTCTGTATACCTCTTCCAACCTGAGCTTCTTTGAATCAGAAATTGGCTGCTACCTAGATTTTCCTTTATTGGGTTCCTGAAGACTTCAATGGGATCACTGTTTAGAACTTAGCTTTATTGCTAATCTCTTCAATCATGCTTTTCAGCTATTCGTTGAGTACAAGCTTAGTATTCTGCCCTATTTCTTCCATCACATTTTTTTTTCTTTCAAGTCACAATATAACTGCCAGTTTGTCTAGGGTAAGGTCCCTGCCATATTCCCCCTCATTCGTTTTCATTTCAAAAAAGCCCACAACAAAAAGCCTACTCAGTTTTAGAAAATCACAGTTCATAAGAAAAGTACTGGAGCTACTAAAACATTTGGTTGCTTTTGTGTTTGTGAGTAAAAGAAAAAGACAGGAGTGCCACAATGCTTGCAATAGATCCTTTCCTAAAAGGTTGTCTATAAAGTGGAATTCCATAAAATAAACCTCTTTTCCCATTAAATTCAATTCTCTGCTGGTAGGTACATTTGTAAGAAATCAACTAGGAGATACTCATCATCTCCCCACATTAGTCTTGTATTGCTTTTCCCTCACAAGGGATTTACTTAACCCTTCCCAGAGCTTTTTCCTGAAGTGAGCACCAAGTCCAGGGAGCTAGTTCAGGGGCAGAAAAACAGTATCCTTGAAAAGTGGTCATTTTGGTATATCGTAGCAGGGATTCCTCTCTCCAATGGGGTATCTGTGACCGTGCAGTAGGGTTTCTGTAGGAGCTTGACATTGAGATCAGTTGTTAGATTGGATTACACTGGTCGTGTTCCTAATATGTCTGAAGTATTTTGGAGGATAGGAAGTCCTAATTTGCTGTTTGCAGTGGCTGGTGGGATCTGTGAAATTTCTCATTCTGCCTCCAGACAAAGATAGAATAATGATGGTATTTGTTAAGGGCTTACTATGTGCCAAGCACTGTTCTAAGCGCTGGCGTAAATATAGGGTAATCGAGTTGTCCCATGTGGGGCTCACAGTCTTAATCCCCATTTTAAAGGTGAGATAACCGAGGCACAGAGAAGCTAAGTGACTTGCCCAAGGTCACACAACAGACAAGTGGCAGAGGTGGGATTAGAACCCAAGTCCTCTGACTCCCAAACCTGTGCTCTTTCCACTAAGCCAAATCCATAACATGCATCAGTGATGCTTTTTTCTTTTATAAGAGCCTGACTGTGATTTTGCTAATTACGTGCTGAAGTTTCACACCTACCCTCAGTAATTGGGAATATAAACTGTGGTATTTGTTATGCCTCAGAGGCATCTTCTTGAAAATCTTTTCATTGTTTTTTCTTTTGTAAAAAATTCCCATCCATCTTAGCACAGCAGAATTACAGAAATGTTCACCTGACTTTATCCCAGTGGTTTCTCATGTGCCAAACCAAAAATATATTAGCATACTGAACAGGCTATCCAGTCTGAATTGCCCATCATCAGAAGAGTTATCATGCAGATCTAGACACGATGTGGCATTGATTGTTTATACATTTTGTATATTTAAATTCAGAATACTCATTAAAACGCTTATTTATTTTGGCAAGGCTGTCCTAGCCTTTCTCACTAAAATTGATCAGAATGGGTTTTCATCAACTAGCTGGTCCAAATATTTGCACTTGTCTTTCATGTGTAAACATCCTTGTCCCTTCATTGTAACTGTAATTCATCTGCCTGACTTATTTAGGTTGTAAGCCTGCTGAGCAGGAAATTGTGAGTATAAGTGTAAATGATTAAGTCCAATTTCACTATTCTGTTAGTCTTCATTGCTAGTGGTTTCACTTGGCAATTTTATAATCTCCTCTTTAAAGGAACTCAATTTATCAAACAAGAGCAAATCAAATAGTAGAACCAAAACTTCAAAAAAAAAACAAAAAACCTAGCAACTATTACAGTAATGTTCCCAAATCACAAAATTACACCCCACAATAACATTGCATAATGGAAAGGACATTAGAGAAAATAATGATAAGGATATGTTACCATTTCCTCTCACCTCCTAATAATGCCATCTTTCTCAAAGATTTAATGAAGCAGTGTACACAGCATGCTAGTAAAGAGTCATTGTTCTTAGAATAAAACAGATTTACCTTCAAAGGTAGTAAGAGATACACTAAATTAGCCCATCTTTTGTATCCCTCTTCTTCCTAACTGTGGTAGTGGAAATAATTTCCTGAAAGGTGCTGCTATCCTAAAGGGATAATAGATGCTTTGAATTCAGATTTCTCTAAGTGGCAACTTGGCATTGCAATCCTGTGCTTCAGGCTTGACCATACCTGATGTCGTGTTCACTTGAAGTCCAGTCAAAATGAATCCAAAGCCTCTCAAGAATCATATTTAGCAACCATATTGGGAATTCTTGCCATTCATGTGAGCAAAACTGTAGATGATTACAAATTCACAAATGTGATGTAGTTCTTTCATTGGTTGTCACCATATTTTGTAGAACTACAACCATGTGCAAGAAAATCTTTGTGGAAATATATCGTTGAAGGCATTCTCTGCCTAAAATTACTTTTTAATCCTCTAATTTCAGTGGCAACTAAACCTAGGACAGGATGAGCTTGAGATCAGGGGTCATGTCTATTATTTTACTCTCCCAAGATCTTTGTACAGTATTCTACACACAAC
Source organism: Ornithorhynchus anatinus (assembly GCF_004115215.2). Lineage (NCBI taxonomy): Eukaryota > Metazoa > Chordata > Mammalia > Monotremata > Ornithorhynchidae > Ornithorhynchus > Ornithorhynchus anatinus. The sequence continues at coordinate 9,734,957 of NC_041751.1, read as the reverse complement.
GTGTGCTCAATAAATCTTATTGATTCACTGGTTAAAATATGGTCCACAGGCTAAAAAGTTAATTCTTTCTGGCTCCCACTGTGTCGGACAGCTCCGGGATCCGAGGAGTCCAGAGATGGAGCACTGCATCCCGGCTGGGGCGTGGAGCTACCATCAGTCTTGAAGCCAAATAGAAATTGTAGCGAGTGGAAGTGCAGTCCCCTTCCGCCTCTCAAGCCCTGCCTCCTTTCTCTCCCCACTTTCTCCTTTACCTCCCTTCGCTGACTCATTCTGGCCTAGCCCTCCCTCCTCATTATGCTCTAGTTCCACTTACCACTTTACCCACTCTCTCAACTCTCCTCACTCTCTGTTTCCCCTTTTCTTAATTCTCCCTTGAGCATGTTTGCCGTAAGAAGTATGATAGTTTTTCAGTGTGAGTTTTTCAGTACCTGTGCATTTCTCCCATTACAATACTTGATATGTGCAGCCCTCAACAAACTAGGGAAGCCCATTGAATAGTCCTGTGATGCAGATAAACGCCTACTCTTGACCTAAGGATGAGCATGGTTGAGATTCAGGAGACTTGGATATTGTTTCTTTCTCCATCGTCACATGCCTCCTCCAGGATTTGCAAGTAATCCTGAGGCTGCCACCTGCCCAGTCAACAGAGAAGATGCATGCCCAGTTAGTAAGTGTGTGTGGGGGAATTGCCAGGGAAAACTAATACCGAAAACAATACCACTATAATGCTTAAAACGTTTCGATACTGCTGTTCCATGGCACGGAATCTTAAAAAAATCAGTGCAAAGCATTACAAGGGAAAATGAGTAATAATCTACTTGGAGACCCTTTTTTTTAAACATGTTCCTGTGCAAACATTTCCCTTTTTTTAGCAGAGGAAAAAGCAAACCTCTCAAGTGTTCTTAATTTGGACTTGCTTTGTCCATTCATGTTTCCTGTCTTCAGGTAGATTAGGTCCTGAAGGGCAGAGGTTGTTCTTTACTTAGTGTTTTGCACACAGCAGATGGTCAATAAATAATAAGTAGACATGGTTTAATCTTTATTTTAATAATGTATTCCATTATAATTGTTGCAAATAATAAATACCTCTGAAATGCATAGAGGATTACAAATTGCAGTACTAACCTGGGGAAAGTTTGAAGGCTATTGACTCTGAAACAGTTCCTAGCCTCAGGAAGCATCCAATTTGAGAAACAGGAGGAGAGCAGATAGAGGGAAAGAAGCAGAATGTTCTAAACTCTGGGGCAGATACAAGATAATTGGGTTGGACACAGTCCCTGACCCACATAGGGCTCACAGTCTTAATCCCCATTTTTACAGATGAGGGAACTGCAACACAGAGAAGTCAAATGACTTCGCCAAGGTCACAGAGGAGGCAAATGACAGACCAAGGGCCTTCTGACTCCCAGGGCCATGCTTTGTCCACTAGGCCGTGAACATTTATGAGCAGCCTGACCTGTTTTCAAGAGCGTGGGCTTGGGAGTCAGAGGACGTGTGTTCTAATCCCAGCTCTGCCACTTGTTTGCTGGGTGACCTTAGGGAAGTCACTTAACTTCTCTGTGCCTCAGTTACCTCATCTGGAAAATGGGGATTAAGACTGTGAGTCCCATGGGGGACAAGCTGATTACCTTGCATCTATCCCAATACTTAGAAGAGTGCTTGGCTTATAATAAGTGCTTAACAAATACCATAATAATAATAATTATTATTAATTATCACCATAGAGTAATGAGGATGATGGTGCTCTGATGAGTTCTTAAGTGGGACTTGCACCTAGAGTAATAGAAAGGCCGTGTTTTTTAATCTTATATATGTGATTTTCCTTCATAAGCGTGATACAGAAGATTGAGCTATTTTCATGGTGTTTTCTTTTAACATCTAAGGAATGTAAAATTAGTGCTAAATGTTTAAGGAATTGAAGTACAGTCTCTTGATAACCCATTCTTTAATAAAATAGTCCAATAAGGGGATGTTCCATAAATGCTAATCAAACTGTGCTTTGATCAGCTTGAGTTGCAGTATTTTATTTATTTGTTCCATAAAAAGGGCCCCAAGTTAAAACCCTTATCATCCAGGCACTAGCTGGACTATTAAAACAAACAGTGCATGAGAGGATTCAAAAAGTTTCCCTTAGAGAAATGTTTATTTACTTCATCCCCAGAAACCCAATTTCCAGAACTAATAAAACTAACCCAAGAAAAAGTACATTTTATGGAATGAGAAATAGAATTAGGCAGAAGGCAACCAGTAAAAATAATTGAGAGGAGAAAATTTGGATGGCCATTTATATAACACAAACCATGCCCAAGTTCCCTTGCCATAAACCTCAACCTGATTTTTAAAAGGCCAAAATATCCCCTAACCATTTATTTTTGGACAAATTAGAAAGTGATTTTTTTAAAGGCAGTGCTAAGTAAAACATCAGATCATGAATGGCCAAAACCTCTTCCCAAGCATGATTTATTTTACAACTTCCATCCTTCCATAAAGTTGGCCAGAACCTTTTGAAAAGAGAGAGTGTAACTCTTTTTAAATTATGCAGTATCTTGGGAAATGATGTATTTCAAAGCCACACTCATCCAGGCAGATTTTGTGCAGTATTAGCGGCACATAGGCGCACAGTGCTGGAAGAGAAACATGTGGTCCCTGGTCTTCCATGGGCTGACTCCAAAGATCACCCCTTTTGTTAACCCTCAGGTCCCAGGTGATCACCAGGGACATTGGCTTTCCTACAGTCCCTTGCTCCAAGCAGGTATTCATGTTCTTGGAGTCCAGTGCCGCAAGCCAGCTAAGGTCTTTTACATATCATTCTCAATTCGTGGATGAGTGTCAAGGCTGGTATACCCTGTTGTCCTGCATCTTGATTTTTATTAACATTAACTAGAATTTATTTTCCTCCAAATCGAGCGTTAAACAACAGTTGGAGTCAATGAATTTAGATAACTATGGGGTTTGGGGTTTTTTTTTGAGTTCCCAATGCCTAGGTCATCACTAGCATTTTAATTTTGGAGATTGGTGTTCTTAGAGTGTAACTCAAGTACCAGATATACATCAGTAAAACAGTGGCATTCACTGAATGCTGATTTGTGCAGAGCACTTCACAATAATACAACAGAGTTGGTAGACACGTTCCCTGTCCACAACAAGGCAATAGACTAGAAGGGGAAGCAGACATCAATATAAATGAATTATGGCTTTGTACATAAGTTCTGTGGGGCTGAGTGTGGAGTGAATTCCAAGTGCCCAAAGGATACAGAACCAGGTGTAACTTGGGGGCGACTGAGCATTCTTGAAGCACTGCAGGCTTGTTGGGTCCACCTCTCTATCTTTCCCAAAGGCCTAATACAGAAAGCTATTTATGAAGGCCAGTCTACTTTTCAGCTGTTCTTATATCTGATATTATTCCTATTAAGGCCCAATGGGACATGGTCCAGTCAGGGCTAGGTATACCACTGATCCCTCTAGACAATTAATACGCTTGTTGTGGGTGGAGAATGTGTCTGCTTATTGTTATATTGTAACAATATAGTGATACTGATATGGCACTGGACATCTTTATGTCTGTTCATTTTACTCTTAAACACCCAGCTTCCCCATCCTCTGCTCTTGCCACTAAACCCTGCAGCTCGGAAATGGGCCCCTCTATTTTCTGGAATCTTGTGAGCAGGGATCGACTCTATTTGTTGGTGAATTGCACTTTCCAACTGCTTAGTACAGTGCTCTGCAACAGTCACTTGGGACCTCTAATTCCCAGCCCCTCAACCACTGAACCGAAGTTTGCTCACAAGCTCATAATGAAAAGTTGACACCCCTTCTCCCTGCTAGAAAGTTGGCAACTTCTGAAGGTACATTAATTATTTCAGGTCTCTAAAGGGCCATTCAGTGCATCACTTCCTTATCAATTTGGTTATATTGCACTCTCCCAAGTGCTTAGTAAAGATCTCTGCTGAAAGAAAGTGCTCAATATGAAAAGTTTCCCCCTTTTAGACTGTGAGCCCGTTGTTGGGTAGGGATTGTCTCTATCTGTTGCCGAATTGCACATTCCAAGCGCTTAGTACAGTGTTCTGTGCACAGTAAGCACTCAATAAATATGATTGAATGAATGAATGGAATGAATGTTTGGGGGTGAAGTTTCCATCCTGCCTCTATTAGCAGTGGTGCAGGAAGTTTATGGAGAAAACATAGTCTCAGCCTTCATGGAGAATATTGACATTTGATCAAAGAAAGAATAATGTAGATTGTACTCAATCAGTGATATTAATTGAGCGCTTACTGGTTGCCAAGCACCGTTCTAACCTAAGTGTGAAAACAGTTCGGAAACTCAACGGACAAAATAACTCAGAGACATGTCTGCCCTTTTGGGGGGATCATTTGCAGTCATTTTTTCTTTGGCAGTGTTATTGCAGGTATCCTTTATCTAAAACACTGAAAAATGTAATGGGCTCAGATGTATTAAAGATGTAAAATGTACATAAAAGCAGCAGTATGATGTCTTTATGCCTTATTACACTTGAATTGTCCTTCTAGTGATTGTTCTCATATTGAGAAAATCACAAAACTGATGCTGTGACATTGTTGTTTAAAGCAGTGCCCTGCTTATTAACTTGGTACATCACTGAAGGCTTCATTGCTAGTGCCAAAGTACTAGGTATATGCTGGGAACACAGCTTGCTACCAGGCACAATAAGGCTGAATTTGGCAGTTCTGCTCTGCACTTTATTAAATTACAATTCCCTTTTGCCAGTTCCTTCTAACTTCCTAGAATCTTTTTTTTTTAATACCCAGAACGTGTCAAGAAAACAGGTAACAACTATACTTTATTTCCTAATGGGATTTTTGATCCTCAGGGAAAGATAAACTAATCACAATGCCTGTTTCTCATCACCACAAATAATTTCTATTTCTATTAAAAGTTCTGCACTTAAAGACAATCCCTGCAGAGAACTCTCCAAGGGCCCAAAAGCTTCAGCTCAATCACATGACTCCCTCTGAAATTAATCAGATGCTCCAGTAAGATTCTGTTATTAGATCCATGAATTTCATCTTGCCTTTTGCATTGTGCTCTAAGTACAAAATAGCTGATGGACGATACAAAATATCAGCTGATTTCTTGTGCAATTTTTTTAATGGCATTTGTTAAACACTTACTGTGTGTCAACAGCGCTAGATACACATCAGTCAGGTAAGACACAGTTCCACATGAGGATCACACTCTAAGTAGGAGGGAGAACGGGTCCTGATCCCCATTTTACAGTTCAGGAAACTGAGGTACAGAGAAACAAAGTGACTTGCCCAAGGTCACTCAGCAGACAAGTAGCAAAGCTAGGATTAGAACCCAGGTTCTCTGATTTCCAGGCTTGTGCACTTTCTTATATGATAATAATAATGCTATTTGTTAAGTGCTTACTATGTGCCAAAGCACCATACTAAGTGCTGGGAATGATATAATAATAATTCTGGTATTTAAGTGCTTTCTATGTGCCAAGCATTGTTCTAAGTGCTGGAGAAGATACAAGGTAATCAGGTTGTCCCATGTGGGGCTCACAGTCTCAATCTCCATTTTACAGATGAGGTAACTGAGATGCAGAAAAGTGAAGTGGCTTGTCCGAGGTCACACAGCAGACAAGTCGCAGAGTCAGGATTAGAACCCACGACCCCTGACTCCCAGCCTATGCTCTTTCCACTGAGCCACATCAGAGCCCACTTGGGGTTCACAGTCTAAGTAGGAGGGAGAACAGGTAATGAATCCCCATTTTGCAGGTGAGGGAACTGGGGCAGTTAAGTGACTTGCTTGAGGTCACACAGCAGATAAATGGCAGAGTTGGGATTAAGAGTCAGGTCCTCTGACTCCCGGGCCCTTGCTTTTTCCAATTCATTCATTCAATCGTATTTATTGAGCGCTTACTGTGTGCACTGTACTAAACAATTGGAAAGTACAGCAACAAATAGAGACAATTCCTGCCCAACAACAGCTCACAATCTAGAAGGAGATACTAAACCATACTGTTTGCCTACCAATAACTCAATGGTTTTTTTATTAAATACTTAGCATGTGTACAACACTTTACTATTTGGAAAAGTACATTGCAACAGAGTTGGTAGATGTGCTTCCTGGCCACAAGGAGTTTACCGTGTGTAGGGGGAGGCGGACATTAAAATAGATTAAAATGGATTGATTCTCCTTGGTAGTCAAGTTTATGCCCAGCAGTAGCCAGGGAAGCAGCACTTGAATCCACTCCCTCAACATCCAAAATGTGTTTGTGACAATAGGTAGTCCCAGGCCCAGGGGTTGGTGAAAAGCCCTCCTCGAACTAGCACTGCTGTTCACTTCCCAGCCACGACAGATGAGGAAGTTCATGCAATTGCCATGCTTTCAGGAAGACGTTTGAGTCACCTGGAGAGGTGAAAAGACATTTGGAAGAAGTGGAAGGCACCACACTTGAGGCTGGGTGTAAACTCATTTTTCAAGAACCCCTGGTCTCCCAGTCAACATTGCTTAGCTGGAAATGTAAAGGGAGAGTGGATTAGACATAGGGAAAAAAGGGAGAGAGAGAAGGAGAGAGTGTGTATGTGAGTCTGTCTCACTGTCCTGAGAAGGGAGGGACACTGCTGTTGCTAGATGGCCTGTGCCAGAACTTGCGGTTTTCATTATTCCTAAACCTGGATCTATCCTTTAGACCAAATTATTCTGAATGATAGATGGAATGCACCTGGAAATTTAGATAATCTCTGCAGTGACAACCAGAGAATTGTATTACTTCTCTAATGATACTACTACTATTAATAACAATGATAGAATTATGGCATTTTTATGGTATTTGTTAAGGACTTACTATGTGTTAGGCACCATACTAAGCACTGGGGTAGATACAAGCTAATCAGGCAAGACACCGTTCATGTCTCACATGGAACTCAGTCTTAAACCCCATTTTATAGATGAGATAACTGAAGCACAGAGAAGACCAAGGTCACATAGCAGATTAGTGGTAGAGCCAGGATTAGAACCCAGGTCCTTCTGAATTCCAGTCCCTTGTATTATCCATTAGGCAACACTGCTTCTTATTTAAGGACTTAGATTGGCCAAGCCAAAGTGTTGGGTTAGATACAAGTTAATTCCTTTGGGACTCAATCCTTATCCCACCTGGGCCTCACAACCTAAAAGGGAAGGAGGTGAGGTATTGAAATTCCATTTTATTGTTGAGGAAACTGAGGGAAAGAGAAATGAAGCAACTTTCCCAAAGTCCCAGACCAGGCAATTGGCAAAGCCAGGAGTAAAACTCTCCCACGTTATGATCTTTCCACTAAGCCCCACTGCATCCTACTGTTATGGACCACAGATTTATGGGGAAAGTTTGTTTAGAAGAGCTAAGCAAACCACAGAGCCTAGTTGGATGTTCTACTTCTACTGTGAGATGGAAGAGCCAGACCATGAAAATCTATTATTGGCAGAGACTTGGATTATAGTGTGCTATACTCCAGACTCTTCCTTAGCAAACTGATTTATCTCATCAGGTTCATCTGTGCCTAATCAGAATGCTGTAAGCGGGGCACAGCTGTGGCCCCTGCAGTCCTCACACAGTCAGGGCCACGCTAACTTTTCATTAGGTGCAGACTCCAGAAGACAAGGCTCTGCTTAGATGTGTAATCCATTAAATGAAGAATTTGACCAACTCTTTAGTAAGGTAACATGGAACTTTTATTACAAGTGTTAAAGGTCAATCTATTTTATTAGCATCTGACATCATTCATTTGGAATTTGACTTTAACAATATTGTCTTCTGAGGTTTATCTGAAGGTAACACATAAAGCTAAGCTGAGAAATTTGTTTTTCATGAAAGGCCCCTGTGCAATGCTCAGAATAGGAATCCAGGAGGTTGTGTTTTGTTTACAAACAAGATTTAATACTTCAGGATCATAGAACTTGAGATTTCAAATCTTGGCCTCTGTAAAGTAATAAGAGAAATGACCTGTAGCCATGAATCCAACTCTTTTTGCAATATATCTTCCAAGAAAATATCGAATTGTTTGTGTCATTCCTGACTGATGTCTGCTGTGCTCTGGAAACCACCTAACATTATATTTTCTTGATTCCACTGGATAAGACATTGTAAATTATGAAACTCATCAGGATGAAAATTAGTTGCAGTTTCACAATGTGAAATTATAGATCAGGGGAATGAGTAAGTTAACATTTGCCATGGCAGCTGAGTGATGTGAAGTTTTGGTCTGATTGTGTTTCTGTGTAGCTTTCAGTGTTTGCTTAATATTTTCTGTATACTGAAGCCACGCTGTGCGAGAGGTGTTCTTGTTTTAATATCGCAAATTCTTTGGTGTAGTCTAAAGTGAATCATTCATCTTTCCAAGGAAAATTTATTTTAACTTCAGTGTCTTTCCACTGATCAGGACAAATCATTTTGGGGGGTGAGGGGGGGTGCAGGTTGGTGTCCCTTGCCCCCATGCCTCTTGGCAAAGGTGGTATAGAACGTGAAGTTTATTGTTAAACTGGCTTAATCAGATGGGAGAAAAATTGAGGGGAGATGGGCAATGAGAGGTGCATCTGGCCATAAAAGGAAAAAGAAGTCTTTTCAGCCCCTAGACCCAGGATTAGCTAGCCAACGAGTCTCTTTTCTTCTGGGTGTTTTTTTTTTATCTTTGTGGGTCTGCACTCTCTTGGTCCAGAAAAGAATAATTATAATCACGGCAGTTTTGACTCTTCATCATCAGTGGAACCTGAGTGCATACAATAACAGAGCACACAGACTCTTGCAAGGGCTCCCTCCAATGAGTTTAATGATCAGTACACCACCAATCCAGTATTTTCTCCTCTTTTCCCTCTATCAGACCTGTGTAATTTAAAGAGGCTACAAAATACATAGCTCCTTGGCAAAATGTTCTGGGCACATTTGGAGGGTAGAGTTGTTCAGTGCTCTTGGGTCAGATTTAAACCATTTAAAATAAAAAGGTTAACAAAACTCCTAATGCTTTCTAAAATTGATCATTTTCAGCATGTCACCTGCTTGCTAATCTAAGAATGTAGTTGTGTTTCAAGGTAGGTTTCGAATCTTTCATTAAGACATTTCTTTTTAATAAGTGTGTGTTTGGTAGGGCAGAGCATGATATTGGAAAACTTTCACCTGAAACCATTCAGGATCTCATTTTGGACCCCCAGCTGCATTTTATAGGGCTAGCTAGTCACAAGTCATGGTTTAAAGACATCAAGTGGGCAAAAGTCAAAAGATTTGTATGTGCACTGTTGAATGAATACGGCAGTGGTTGAGAAATACCATTATTCTGTCTCCCAAGAATTGTAGGGTTATAGCAGAATATTAATTTCCCCCTAAATCTTGGTTATTTTTTGTGCATTAAGATGATGAGAAACATCCCTTTAAAATTCTAGAGTAATGATCAACTCTCTTTAGGGAGGATAGGTGAATGACGCTCCTTCAAAATTCTTTTTCTTTTAAATGTAAGATATGTGTATGTGTCTTGTGTGTTAAAATTCTGAGTTAATTTTATTTTGCCCCACCATTAAAACCAGACATAAAAGAATACTATATCTTTAGTCTTTGGTGTCCATTATTTTTCAGATATGGCTTAAGACTAATGAAAATAAAAAAGTTTTAAGGAACATAGGGATAACCCCTTCCTCTGAGTTCCCCATCTTCCCCTGCTTATATTTAATTTACCCCAGGGCTGAGTACAATGCTCTGCACAGAGTAAGCATTCCACAGATACCACAGTTATTATTGAATTCTCACCCCAAAACTTCCCTATTGCTATATCCATAATCCTCTGTTATCACTGATTTAAACTCAAGTGATTTAAACCTGTATTTTAAGGGGTAAACAAAGTGTTTCTTGTTAACTTAAGCATAGTAGCAGTGAACTTTGGGAAGCCTGCTTTTCACCTGTGATTGTTCTGACCAACTGACATTACCATTTCCATTCATTTCTCCTTGCCTTTTAATCACTTCTGAAGAAAATTCAGTCAGAATTCATCATCAGAACTTAACCTGGGATAATTATGGTTCTGAGGCATTTGAGCTTATGTTTGATGCTTCTACCACTCCCTTCTGCATCACCCTTGTCCTTGGATTGCTCCCTTTATTCAACCCTCCCTCAACCCCACAGCATTTTCACTCATTCGGTCATATCTGAACACTTACTGTCTGCAGACCACTGTACTAAGTGCTTAAAAGAGTGTAGTATAACAATAAAGAGACACATTTGCTGCCCACAATTAGCTCGCAGTACGGAGGGGGAGACAGACATTTATACATAAGTTACAGATATGTACATAAGTGTTGTGGGGGTGGGAGGAGGGAAGAATAAAGGGAGCAGGTCAGGATGACACAGATATGTACATATCCATAATGTATATTAATGTTTGTCTCCCTTTCTAGACTATAAGCTCATTATGGTCAGGGAACGTGTCTACCAACTCTGCTATATTGTACTCTCCCAAGCGCTTAGTACAGTGTTATGTATACAGTAAGCACTCAACAGGTACGATTGCTAGGATATGTTCTTTTGGTAATTGGACTCCCCCAAGAATCTTACAGATTACATCCCAAGGATGTTTATCAACCAGTAAGTCTTTTCTAAGTAATGATTAATAATGAGTTGCAAAGAAAAGTGTTCCTGAAAGAGTAGAGAGCCAACATGGCTTAAAGTTAGTACAAATTACATAGGTTAAATATCAAAACCCACTGTGTTTTTCTTCTAGTTAAAAAGTTTGCAACAGAAAAGTCCTGCCTAGAAAAATCACTTTAAATAGCTGCTTCTCTGTAGTCATTTTCTCTTACCAAAGTTCTACACTTTCATTATAAAGACAAATTTTTACCTAGGATTTCATGAAAACTACACAGCCAGCCTAAAATAAATTACCATGCTTCCTATTTCTATAGCATTTTTCGTTTGTGGGGAAACCTCTGTGTGAATTTAATGAAAGCAATCAACTTAATCAATGGTGTTTCTTGAGCACTTACTGTCTCCAGAATAGCAACTAAGCATTTGGAAAAGTGTAGTACAATACATATGGTAGACACAAACCATCTAATTATGACCTAGAGATAAGTGGCTCTTTTCAAGTCTAGGTAGCCACTTGCTCAGGACATGGCCTGAAAGAATTAATACATTTTTAAAATGTTGAGATTTATCCCCTGGTTGTAATTTATGCACCAGAGAATCATTATTAAATAGACTGAATTCCTTACAATCTGGGTAGAGCATAAGCATCTGAATAAGGGTCTGTTGGTTAGGTAAGGGATCCAGGCCTATTTCTTGTTGAATGTATGGAGTTTTCCAGAAGAAAAGCATTCCGGAAAATAATCTGGTATTACTCTGGGCAATATATTGTGAGCTGTAGAGCCACATTAGATCAAAAGCACTGTTGTCACATTAATACAGCTGAATTACCTGTCCCATACCAGGAAGAAGTTAAACCTGAAGTAAAATTATGTTATCCAAAATTTTAGGGGCCCCAATCAAATATCGTGGATTTATTTGTAGAGAGGTGTTCACAATTTCTAATGAATTTCCTTTTTTGAAAACCTGTTAAATTGAAAGTTGTTTCTTTTACTGGTGGTGTCATTTTCCATTTGGCAGATATTGATTTTTCCTTCCCTTTATCCCCATGTTTTCAGTAGAGAGGAAATGGATGTGCTTGTTTTAGTTTAACAACAACTTGTTCAACACAGACTGATGGGAAAGGTTCTCTGGCTTGCCACCCAGCGTGGGGACTGGTGTTAGGACAAATCCTAGGAAAATATTTGCTCCTTAGAAAGCTCTTGATGCTATGGTATGAATTAATTAATCGGATTATGTCTGTAAAATGCTTAGTTTCTCTAAGGCACTCTACAAAAGCTGTGTAAATGTTACTAATTTTTTTGGCTTACAGAACTAATAGAGGTAACAATTGTCAAGGATTTCCAGGGTCTAACAACTCCTTTAAATTAGAAAAAAATTTTGCTCTAAAAGAAGACTCTCTCTAACTCGGATGCTTAAGTAGTAAGGAATAACTTCGTGTAGCATGAAGGTAGCATACGTTCCTTGTGTGGACCACAGGAACAGCACAAGGAGGGAGAAGTAAATCCCCATAGGGCTTCTACAGTGACATAAGGTATCCCGTTCTGGTTCTATAAAAGAGTACAATTGGGCTCATTGATCGTTTAGCTACATGGTAGATTTAGAAAATAATTGAAATGGTAGGGGCCTTAGGCAATTATCTAGGCTAACCACTTACCTCCAAGACAGATGATTGTCTATCTCTTTTTAAGGGATCATCTCCTTGAGAAGAAAAAAAATCTCATTATGGCTACCCGAGACAGGAGATAATACAGTGCTTCTCCACTGAAACCCTAGCAAAGGGAATCACAGCAGGGGGGATGGATGATCACAAGCTGTAGGCTTGGGGGAATCCTCAGCCATTCTGTAGAGTCTGATTTAGACTTCTACCAGGCTACAGAAACCCAGCAAGGGTTCCCCCCCAGGAGGAGAGTCCACAAAGGCTCAGATTAATAACACTATCAACAGAAATTCCTGAGCGATTCCAAGGGGTAGAGCACTGCACTGGCCACTAAGTTGGGAACATACAATAGAAGTAAGAGATATGATCCCTGCCTTTGAGGAACCCACAGTCTAACTGGGGAAGCGAGCAGATCCAAATCTATCAATCAATGGTATTTATTGAGCACTTACTGTGTGCAGAGCTACGTACTTGGGAGAGTACAGTGTAATAAAATCAGTAGATCCGTTCTAATGACTACTCTACAGTTGTCCTTGTTATTCTTCATGATTCTAACTGCCTTGGTGGCTTTCTCAATAATTGCTTCAATGCCATATTTTCACCTGTTGGCAAGTTTTCTATAACTTTGGACAGTCTCACTTTTACAGGAGGAGAGAATCCATTGTTAGCCAAGATCAACTAAACTACAGGTCCCCAAACAGAAGTTTATACATAGAATAAGTCATTCATCTGCTCTGGCAGCCAGTTATCCTGTTCTGGACTTCAGCCTCATGAAAATTTACGTATTGATGTCATCCCACCCAATATGGATGTCCATGCCCCTCTGCTTCTGATGTCACAAAACAGGCCAAAGAATGGGTTTCTTAGGAATTAGGGTTCTTGGAGAAGTTATAAACCATGTTTCCATTAGCGCTAAGAGGTTTGTTGGGAGGCTTAGAGGTTTATTTTCATGAAGAAAGTTTCTGCTCTAGTTAGGCTGTAAGTTTATTTCATTTAGTTGGAAAGTGCATTATGGATTCAGGTCATTTAAGGTTTAGGCTTTTATGAAGTTTGGGGAGCATTTTGAAAGGAAGTCTAAAATTGACTTGGTAGGTTCTTATGTTTGCATTTATATAAAAAAATTGTAATTCCATTAGGTATCCAGAACTAATGACTACTCTACAGTTCATTTGAAAAACATTTAACAAAAGGATGTAAACAATTGTGTTTTTCTAAATCAGATTTTTACTCTTCATTGAAGAAGGAAATTACAAAATATGAAAATAGAGAAGCGGATATTAGCCTTCTGTTGTTAAAAGAAAGTTTTTAAATCTCCCATTTTCTTAAAAAAATGAATGCTATAAAACTCCTAGTGGTGGCCAGGTAAATCCTCTAGGAACATTCCTTTTGTACTATCATCGAGGACAACATGAAGACACTCTTCCTTCATCAGACTGCCCCAAAATTGTGGAGGGTAGACGAGCGTGTGTTCTCCTTGCATTAGACCATCACTCTTTCCCCTTTTAAACATTCTTGTCTGGACAGTGCTCACTCCAAAGTGGCAAAGGGACAGAAAAGAGACCCTACTATACTTCACAGACCAATTATGCACTGGCTCTCACACTCAGTCTACTCTATGGGAACAAAGTTAATTAAGGTATTATGAGCAAACGGCCACATCAAGTGATGGAGTCAGTGGGAGGAGAAAGATGGGCGCCTCAGAACCAGCTCAGTAAGAAAGAGCTCAGTGAAGGGGAGTGTGGGAAGAGAAGGCCAGGGACTGGAGAAACCTCTGGGGGAGAGTGACTTGAGTCTACTTCTGGCCCCCCAAAATATCCAGTCTGGATCTTTCCTGGGCACTTAGTTAAGAAAGTTGGAGTGGGTTTTACAATATTTTCTAAACCTTTTACTACAAGCCAACCACTGTGCTAAGCAACCGGCTAGATCCAGGATAATTTGATCGAACACAATCCGAGCTGCATTCAGGGTTCACAACCTAAAATTGTTTGGTCGGTGAGGAAATACTGTTGCATATAGAAGAGTTGCTAATAACCATCCTGAACCTGTGTGGTGTCATTCTCTGTAGTAAAAAATCTCTCTGGCAATCCAAGCATGTAGTTCCTTCTAAAACGAATGAGTTACCCATGCATACTAACAAAGTTATGCATACAATCGCAGTGTACCTATCCCTTCCATATCATTGATTAAAATGTATCTTATATAAACAAAGCATGAAGCATAAAAGGAGAAAAACGTTAACCAGGCCAATGTAGATTTCCAGCATTCTGTAATTCAATTTAAAATCCTCCTTTTGATAGCTCATCCATTTCACATGCTCAGAGACATAATTCTGTTGCACATGTAAGCCAGGATGAACCTAATGTAAGTATGATTCCAATGATCTGTAGAGGTGCCTTCTGGCTCATAAAATCAAATACATTGTCTAACTGTGCAGTGAATGACTTCACATACAACTTGGTGCATTTCACTTCTTAAAGGCTTGAGCTTGAAAGAAATCCCAAAACAGTCAAAGTGGTTTGATGTTTGTGATAATGGTAAATGATTTCTCCCTGAATGTGAAATAAGAAATCTCATGTTGCACCTGAGTGCCCAGAGGGGCAAAATTCAAAAAATGAATAACTCTAAGCAGGTGTGATGTTCTACCAGGCCCCAGTATTACTGTTAGTTATTAAGGACTAAGGAAAATGGCACACACACAGAAGCATAGCCGGTGTGACATTTTGTTTAGTCCTTAATAAATGATACCTTGACCATATAGAGCACTTAGTTTCCCTAAGTCCTTTCATCTCAGTTAAGTCATTTAATCTCCACAAATCCTTTTGAGGTAGGAAGAAGGAAGTATTATTATTCATATTTCAGAGATGAGGAAATTTAAGCACAGATAAGTTAAGCGACTTGTCCAAGGTCTCCCAGCAAGCAAGCAGCGGAGCTGGCATTAGAACCCAACTCTCCTGGGCACCATTCTCATGGTCCTTTCACCAGATCGTGTTGGATCTGCTACAGCAAGAGAAGTAACTTGGCTTAGTGGGTCAGGGAGTCAGAGGACCTGTGTTCTGATCAATAAATATGATTACTAATAGTAATAATATCCCTGTGCTATGAAATGTGCTCGGGAAATAGTGAGTGCTTAAATACCACGATTATAATTGTTTTTATTATTTCCCAACATGACATCACATTTCCTTAGAGTTATTCATTTTTTGAGTTTTGTCCCTCTGGATACTTAGGTGTGGTATATTTCTAATTTCAAATATAAGGAGAAACAATTTTTCATTATTATAAAAATATTAAAAGCAGCTTTGAATGAGTAGATGCACTAGCTAAAATCCCACTCTATCATATTGTCTCCTGCATTCCTCGTACTAATAGTATTTTTTGAGGGTCCTCTTGGGTGTAATGCACTGTACATTGCCTCTTATTCCAGCATTGTCCATGTTAATCCAAGTGCCAGGCTGCCTATTTTGCTCTGCCTTGTTATTACAGTCTTCCCAGAATCTGCTCCAAAATATCTGGCCTGTGTCTGAATCTTGATTTTCAAGCTGACATATCCCCTACTGTGGCTCCACTGCAAGCAGGATGACATAGTGGATAGAACATGGGACTGGGAGTGTAAAGGGCATGGGTGCTAATTCTGGATCCTCCACTTGCATGCTGTATGACCTTGGGGAAGTCACTTCACTTCTCTGTGCCTCAGTTACCTCATTTGGAAATCGCAGATTGAGACCGTGAGCCACACATGGGAGAGGGACTGTGTCCGACTCGATTTGCTTGAATCCACCCCAGCGTTTAGTTCAGTGCCTGACACACAATAAATGCTTAACATATACCGTCATATTACCTGATATTTTGCTTCAAGGTGTCTACCTCTTTCTGTCCCACTTTTCTAAGGTTGTCCTTTTCTGCTCTCTGTAGAGCATCCTTTGGGTGTCCCATGGTCTTCCCTTCTCCTCACCTCTCCAGTCCAGTGAAGGTGTGATATGAAAAACATTTCAGTGCTGGGACTAAGCACATTCCAGAATATCATTGTGTTCTATAATATGAGGAAACCAAAAGAGAGCTTTTAGGTAACAGTAAGACAGTATGCATTTCTAATTACTTATGTAAAACACCATCGATGTCATGCCACTCATAGAATCATTAATCTCAATCAATCAATGATATTGTGTGCTACGTTCAGAACACTGCAATAAGCGCTTGGAAGAGTACAGTGCAGCAGAATTTGCAGACACGTTCCCTGCCCATAACAAGCTCACAGTGTAAATGTCATGCCACTTAGTCAAATGGTAATTAAACTCACCACAAAGTCTTGGGCAGTCGAGTCATCTCCAACCCATAGCGATACCATGAACTCATCTCTCCCAGAATGCCCCACCTCCATCTACAATCCTTCTGGTAGTGTATCCAGAGAGTTTTCTTGGTAAAAATATGAAAGTGCCTTACCATTGCCTCCTTCCAAGGAGTGAACTTTAGTCTCCACCCTCGACTCTCTCCCGTGCCGCTGTAGCCCAGCACAGGTGAGTTTTGACTTGTAGCAGATTGCCTTCTACTCACTAGCCACTGCCCAAGCTAGGAATGGAAATGCCTCTGCTTGACTCTCCTTCCCATAGTCGAGAGAGGTAGAGAAATGGAAACTCCCCAGGTGTGACCCTGAGAGGGGAACCACAAGAGTACATGCTGAAAAATTGGTGGGGCCTCCCACTTTTGGTTCAAATAAAGAGAACAAGACACACTGACACATTGTTCTCCGATTGAAGACCTTTCTCCTGAGATGATTTGTGACTTCCTTGTCAAAGTAGGGTTTATTGAGAATATGTCTATTTGTTATTACATTGTACTCTTCCAAGCACTCAGCACAATGTTCTGCATATAGTAAGCTCTCAATAAATACGAGTGACTGGCAGACTAGCTGCTCTGAGACCTTGAGCAAATCACTTAACCTCTCTGTGCCCCAGGTTACTTACCTTTAAAATGGGGGTAAGATAACTGTTCTCCCTACTGTAATCCACGTGTGAGACAGAGAGTAAATTCAACCGGATTGTCTTATTTCTATCCCAACATTTAGCACAGTGCTTGGCACAAATATAACATTAAGACCCACTGAGTACTGCATGTACTGCAATGTACTTAATAAGTGCTTGCTCAGAGGAGTGGGTATAGAGTGGGTGTCTTCCCTGTCCTGTGTAGTTTGTATTCTAAATAGAGAAAACGTAGCACAAAACCTTCTCAGACTAGTCAGAGATGTCACGTGGAATAAATGGTTCTTCCTCTGAGAACTGCTCATATTTACTGAACTTTCCAAATGCCCTCTGTGTATTATTAGATCAAAAACTAAATGATGATAAGATTTATGAGCTCATTGTGGGCAGGAAATGTGTTTAACTCTGTTACGTTTTACTCTGTCAACTCTGTTTTACTCTTAGTGCACACAGTAATTGCACTTAGGAAGTTGGTGTATATATTGAGAGCAATATGAGTGATAAAGTGTTAATAATAATCATGGTATCTGTTCAGCACTTACTACGTGCCAGACACTAGGGTGGCTACAAGCAAATCAAGTTGGGCACAGTCCCTGTCCCACGTGAGGCACACAAGTCTCAATCCCCCCATCTTACAGATGAAATAACTGAGGCCCAGAGAAGTTGTTGACTTGCCCAAGGTCACAAAACAGACAAGTGGCAGAGCTGAGATTAGAACCCATCACCTTCTGACTCCCAGGCCCATTCTCTATCCACTAGGCCATGAGTTGAATGCTACCTGTTAAATGTTGATGAATGCTAAATACTGTTGCCTAGCTAGCACATTCAATCAACAGTATTTACTGAGCTCCCGCTGAGGGCGAAAAACAAAAATACCAAAAAACTCCACTAAGGCCTTGGGAATGATCAGTAAAATTAAAGGCATAAACCCTGCCCTCCTTATCTTATAGTGTGGCAGATTACAAGAAGGAGAAAGAAGGATGTATAAGGAAAATGGACTGTAGTAGGCTAGCTAAACAACTATTCTGTAGTAAGTTGTAACGGGGCGATTGAAGAAATAAGAAGCCAAGAAGCTTTCTGGTGACAATTGGCATGGCACTAGACAGGTAAGAGTCAGCTGCAGAAGACAACTCAGTAATCAGACAAGGTACTAATGTCTTAGACTAGAGGCTCTGGAAAGATTGCTACACCAAGAGGAAGGAAAGAAAACAATGTCAGACACTGGGAGGCGAAAAGGAACAGTGCGGCAAGGGGCTGTTCTCTGTGCACCTGGACGAGTCCTCAGTCAGGCAGCGATCTGTCCTATCAGCCTCGTCCTTACTGGCACATACTGAAAAATCTCACCGGCAATAATATCAATGGTCCCTTGGCCAAGACGTTCATGTATTTACGGAACATCAGTAAAAGCCACAGAGTCCAGATATCCTTATTCCTTGTCCAAAGTTATCCATCAAAATTCACATACTCATTATGATTAGTAATACGAGAACTGATGATCCACTGCCTAGTCATGGGAAAAATACACACCTATATAAAATTTTGGGAAAACGAGAAATGGTATATAAAACATTCGAGTTATGACCTCAGCTGTACAGTGTCAAATCTATCAATGATGAATTTTTTTTCTCTTGCATTATTTTAACTTTATGGTAATCATAATTTTAAGCTAAGACCTTTGATCAATCAAGAGTTTTTGAGTACCTACTGTGCTGTGCAAAGCACTGCTCTAAACACTTGGTAGAATACAAGAGTTTTGGCATTCATGATAGCTGCCCTCAAAGAGCTCGAATGGAGAAGGTGAACCCTTTGGGTTTAAACATGGTAAAGCGGACTTCAAGACATCTAATTTCGGTATAAACCAATTTAACACTAAGATTATGAATAGCACTTAATGGGGCTGAAACTTTATTTGATTGGCTTTTCCTGGCTGAAGTTCACTTCTGTTTGGTTCATGTTATGGAAGTGTAACTTCTAGTTTCCTATAGCAGTTTTACTAGAAATTTTGCTTCTATAATCTAGTATTATTAACCCCTGCAAATGGCTGGGTTATTCATTCAATGGTATTTATTGAACACTTAGTGTGTGCAGAGCATTTTACTGAGCACTTATTGAGGAAAGCAAGTATCCTCTATCCATACTCATGTTGTTTCATGATGATACTGTGAGCTGAAGAAGTACTTTAGTAGCTTTGAGGCCTGTATAATACATTACAGCACAATTGGATGACTCATTTCCACACTTGTAAGCCTGTGGACCTTTTTGCTAACTACATGTACATGTACTCCCTGGGAATATTTTGTAAGTTATGTGCTGCAGGAGCATTAATATAAAATAAAGGCAAGTAGTTGATCTTTATTACGTGTCTGCTAGTATTAGTCACCAATGGTATTGTGTGAAATGAAACTGAAGAAATTATTGGATATAAGGGAGTCTATGTGTCTGTGAATCAGCAATCACCAATTTGAATTTAGGTTACATTTGCATGAGAAGAATTTTACTGAACTCATGCTATTATCTGTAAACATCTGGAGTTATTGCCAGAAACAACTAAACAGAACTAGGGCTTATGTCTGGACACAGTGCCATAAACTTTCACCCAATCACAGTAGAGAAACATTGCTTTTGTGAGTCCAAAATATTGAATTGGCAATACATGTGCATTGAGAATACACAAAAGAAAAATTTGATTTCCGTTTTTGAGTTTGATCCGCTGTGATCGGCATTCCTGTCCAGGAGAGAGATAAAATTCCAATCACTATACTTTTATGATTTTAAATCCTTATTTGTTCATTTTGTTACTTTTTATTTTTTGGAGATAATCAACTTTTACATTTCTGGGAGCAGTTTTTGCTTTATTATTTAATGAATGTAAATACTGTTCACTGTGTTAAGTGTGCTTGAGGGGTAGGGCTTACCCATCTGAAAATCATTCTACAGGGTTCCAAAGTGCAACTCTAGAGGGCTAACCTGTCTACATTTTCAATACAAGCCACCTTTTTTGTAAGTATTTGCATTTCTGACAAACATATTTCAAAGTTATTTTCCATAAACAGTAGTCCTTGAATTGAAGGATAATGAATTTATTTTGGGAGGCTTAGTCATTTAAAAATGATTTTTGCTATCCCCTTTAAATATGTATTTTATTGTTTTGTTCACTCTAAACAGTACAGGCACTATGATATTTTTAGCCCTATTAAATGAGCTAGAAAAGGTGTAAACCATATGCCAAGATCCATCACTTTGTCCTAGATTAAGATGACAGTCCAAGTGGAAGCTTTCATTAGCCTTAACATGCTAGATTTTAAATGATATTTGTAGATAAAAATTCATATGATTTACCAATTTCCTTTGATTTCTTGAGTGGAAACACAGCCTTTTGAAACATTTGCAGGCTGTGGATTGGCATGTTCAGGTGAGTAGTCTGAAGAGAGAACTAAGTTGTAAATTGCAAAGAGAAAGAAGTTAAAGAGAAGCTGTCTTGCTGTCTCTTTGCGATAATTAGCCCTATATAATGGACAGGAAGCAATTATCATGTATAGCTTTGCTGCTCATTATCACTGCTAAACCACTTCATTGCCTTATCAGGCCTTTAAGCTAATAAAGTCCTATCAAAAAAGAGGTAGAAGTATAGGGAATTGTTTTACAATTGAAATGCACCTGTGTATTGCACTATCCCTATCTCTAGCTCTGAATTATGTTTTTTAATTTTTCAATTAATTGTTGTTTGCCGTTCTGGTTGGATCATGTATTTTGAACAGTGGATTACTAATTAAAGGCCCAACCTCTGGTCAACTCTCACCTCTTCTATTCAGGCACATTTCTTCCATTTTTCTAACCAGAATAGGTTACAGAGTTCCCCTGAAAGCAAATAGGAAGTAAATGAGCTTCTAGCTAAAATGCCAGCAAAGTTATGTTGAGGAGAAATTTTCAGTCTCATTTAGGGATCGGAAGAGAAGGTAAGGGTGACCAGTTAGAATTGATATTGTCCTTATGGGGGAAAAAGAAAAGTGGAAACTGATCCCAAAGTTTATGGGTTGTGTCACATTTCTCATTTTGGCCAGCTATTAGGAAAGATGTGGAACCCCTACAATCAACCAATCAATAATATTTACTGTGTGTATAGCACTGTACCAA
The DNA here is from genome assembly GCF_004115215.2 of Ornithorhynchus anatinus. Classification (NCBI taxonomy): domain Eukaryota; kingdom Metazoa; phylum Chordata; class Mammalia; order Monotremata; family Ornithorhynchidae; genus Ornithorhynchus; species Ornithorhynchus anatinus. The sequence continues at coordinate 9,713,601 of NC_041751.1, read as the reverse complement.
TCACCTGGGAAGAGCACAGTATAACAGAGTTGGTAGACATGTTCCCTGCCCATGGCAAGCTCACAGTCTAGAGGAGGTGACAACCATTAATATAAATAAATTATGGACATGTACATAAGTGCTGTGGGGCTGAGGTGAATAAAGGGTGCACGAACAAGTTCAAGGGTGATGTAGAAGGGAGAGGGAGAAGAAGAAATGAAGGCTTAATCAGGGAAGGCCTCTTGGAAGAGGAGGTGTGCCTTCAATGAGGCTTTGAAGGTTGAGAGAGTGATTGTCGGATATGAAGAGGGATGGTGTTCTAGGCTAGTGGCAAGATGGCAAGTGGACGGTGGTGAGGTAGATGAGATTTTAGGCACACTGAGTAAGCTGATGCTAAAGGAGTGAAGTGTGTGGGCTAGGCTGTAGTAGGAAAAGAGTGAGGTAAGGTAGGAGGGAGCAAGGTGACTGCATAGTTTAAACTGATGGAAAGGATTTTCTGTTTGAGGCGGGGGCAAATGGGCAGCTATTGGGGGTTCTTGAGGAGTGGGGAGGAATGGAGAAATACAATACAAATGAGATGGAATGAGTCATTTCCATTTCAGAGTTAGGCAGATAGGCAATTTTACCACCTTTGCATTATCCCTGAAATTTTCATATTGGATGGTTGGAAAAACTAGTCAAGCAGAATCAAAACTGACCGCGATACTATTTATTTTGGGGAAATTGGTGTTTTCAATTGTCTTCCCCATTATATTTCTGTTAATGAATATCGCCACCTTGTGGTGTGTTAGGTTTCCATTTTCAGAAGTTGGGGTTCCTCAGAAGCATCCCTTCAAAGGGAAATAAAAAGACAGTTTTGCCGGACTGTAAAAGGACGGATCTCCATCCTTTTGTAAAGGATGCTCTACAAAACTGATTATCTCTTCTCTAGTAAGTAAAGATAAAGTAGCATGACGATAAATGGTTCAATCAACATGGAGCGATCTTTAAAATGTGCAGGACCTGAAACAAACCGATTTGATCTGGGAGTAAAATACCACACACTTAGGTGGCCTTCCCCTCTGAAAATGCACCATCAGATACGTGATATTCACAGAATTACTTAATATTTACTTTCGTTCACTCTCAGAATTACCCACCAAGTAGGCGTTCAGTCTCCCTTTGTGATATTTTCCTGGAATATTCAGTGCATTTAAAATCCAACCATAATGGCAGCTTCTTTATTAAAATATGTGCTTTGGAAATTATGTTAATTAAGCTGGAGTGTAATTATAGACTAGAAAGATTATTTCCCAGTCAGAATTGAATTGTTGTAGATAAATATGCATTAACTTAATAGTTTGCAGCTAATTAGTTTTTCTATTTACTCATAGGTAAAAAAGATGTAATCAGTTTTATAAAGGCCTTGGAGATGAAAATATTGCCCAGATAACTCATGCTATATACTTTGGGTAACCCTGTAATAAGTATTCTTACAGCAACTGTCTGTGATTTTCTATCCTGTAATTAAAATGGCCTCCAGAGGCTAATTAACCCATTTAACTTTATTTCCATTTGTGACATTTGTTGCAGAAGAGTGTTAAATGTATGGCAGTACAGTGGTGTGATATTTTCAGATTGGAAATTTGTTCTGTACTTCCTTATTCTTAATTTACTTGTACATGATGCACTACGGATGGTTTTTAATCCACAGTTGTAGCTGCTGAGACAATTAGCACATCAAGGGCTCAAAAGAGTTGAGGTCAGACCTAAATAAAACAGTGTTCAGGAAAACTAAGAATATCATTTCAATCTAAATTCCGAACAGAAGTATAAACCAAAGCTACCCATGTTCAACGAATTGTGGGTCCCTGCTTTCAGAGCAGAAAGTGACTCTGGATTTTCCACATATGCTACTCTGATAGCACCACTGCGGGTCCACTAAATCATGGGAGGTCTATTTCTCCATCCCGAGGTCAGCTGTTGGCAGCTCGGGGTCAAGGAGTTGGCTCTCAGGGGCTGATAACTGTGTTTTCTACTTTGGCAACATCTCCAAATAAGAGATGCTCATGTTCTCTGGGTCTGAATCTGAACTGCTTTTTTCATTCATTTATTCATTCAGTCATATTTATTGAACGCTTAATGTGTACAAAGAACTGTACTAAGTGTTTGGTAGAGTGCAACTATCTGAGTGTCCAGGGCTGATCTCAAGTCTTTTAACAGAGCAGTGTAGACCAGCAGCCTTTCATGGGGGCAGCAGGCCTGCTAAGTGACTGCAGTATTTTTTATACATTTACTAAGTATCAAGCACTGTTCTATGCCTAAAGAAGATGCAAGGTAATCAGGTCTCACATAGGGCTCGCAGTCTAAGTAGGAGGGAGAAAAGGTATTGAATCCCAATTTTGCAGATGAGGGAGCTGAGGCACTGAGAAGTTGTGACTTTCCTAAAGTCACACAGAACATGGTAAAGGCAGGTTTAGAACACAGGTCCTCTGACTCCTAGGCCAGTGATCTTTCCACTAGGTCATACTACTTTTCTGTGCAATGCCCTTGCTGTTTGGTTTAATGAAGAGAAAAGTAAACAAATATCTTGTGTCCTGATGGCTCTGACAAGCAAAATAGTTGTATTAATTCCTCCTATTTAAAGTATTGATGTGCCATTACTGTTATTGTTAAGTAGTGAAATGGCTGGTAGGAAAAAAAAAGCTTCAAGGTTCATAAATGAAGTCTATTTCTTAGTGGTATTATATAACAACTCCACCAAAGTTCAGAAAGTCTGTAGAACATGTGTGAAAACCTCCACACTCTTTGGATATTTTGTGAATAACACTTACATGGGCATAATAAACTGAAAGTGCTTAACTTATCATCTTGCTCTAACCATATTATAGTACTATTAGAAATTTCTTGCCTACATCTTTATTGAAACTCAGTTTAAGAGAGTGAATATGTCCTGATTTTTACAGGACAAATTAGTGAACAAAGGGAAGCAGGTAAGCATAGTGAAAAGAGCCCAGGCCTGGGAGTCAGAGGACCTGGGTTCTAATCCCAGCTCCTCAAGCACTTAGTACAGTGGTCTGCACACGGTAAGTGCTCAATAAATACGATGAATGAATTTGCCTGCTGTGTGACCTAGGGAAATCAATCTTTTATTGAGCGTTTACTGTGTGCAGAGCACTCTACCAAGTACCTGAGAGAGTTCAGTATAGCAATATAACAGGTTTGGTAGACACATTCCCAGCCCTAAATGAGCTTATAGTCTAGAAAGGGAGGCAGACATGAATATAAATGAATTATGGATATGCATGTAAATGCTGTGGAGCTGAGGGGGGAGGGGTGAATAAAGGGAGAATGCAGAAGGGATAGGGAGAGGACGAAATGAGAGCTTAATCAGGGAAGGCCTCTTGGAGAAGATATGCCTTCAATAAGGCTTTGAAGGTGGGGAGAGTCATTATAAGATATGAAGAGAGAAGGCATTCCAGGCCCGAAGCAGGATGTGGGTGAGAGGTTGGCAGGGAGATAGATGAGATCGAGGTACAGTGAGTAGGTGAGATAGGAGGAGGCAGGTGATTGACTGCTTTAAAGCCGATAGTAAGGAGTTTCTGTTGATGCGGAGGTAGGTGGGCAACCGTTGGAGGTTCTTGAGGAGCGGGGAAACCTGGACTGAACATTTATGTAGAAAAATGATCCAGTCAGCAGAGTGAAGTATGGACTGGAATGGGGAGAGAGAGGAGACAGGAGACAAGGTCTGCAAGGAGGCTGATGCAGTAATCAAGGTGGGATAGAATAAATGCACGGATTAATGTGGAAGAAGTTTGGAAGGAGAGGAAAGGACTTTAATCGCTTAACTTCTCTGTGCATCAGTTATCTGTAAAATAAGGTTAAATACCGGTTCTTCCACCTTAGACTGTGAATCCCACTTAGGACAGGAACTGTATCCTACCATGACAGGGCAGTGCGTTTTTCACTGTGGCACATTATTTAAGTGAAATCCTTCAAGATGATACATCGGGGGGCATTTTTAAATGTCTTTGGGTTGATCTATCTCTGCCTGAATGACTAGGTCACCCAATCTGGAGCGCAAGTGGAGAAGCTGGGGACTTTTTGTGAAGCTGGGGAAGAAGGGACCCAGGATGACTGAGGGATTTCCTCTGAAACCAAAGCACTTATGGGTGTACCTGGAGGTGGTCACCGCAGCAGAGAAGACTCCAGTATGGGCCTCCGTAGCCCCGGTCTTCTGGCCAATCGCGGAGGGCTTCTGTTCCTGCCACAGCCACTGCCACCCTCAGGGCTTAGGGAAGGGGGGGGAGGAAGTGGGAATGCTGATGTTTCTGCTGCTCCAGGAAAAAAATAAGGCCCCCAATGCTGGAGTTTCTCTGTCTGTGGATATGACTGCCCTGGGGCAGAGAGATATCATTCTTTTTATTTAAAATTAAAAAATAAATCATCCGTCTGCTACTCCTTCCGACCGCCCTCCGTCTTCTCTCTGACCCTCTTGGTGGCTCTGGGCCCCAAACAGCTGAGGTGGCTCTGGGTGGCCCTAGCTCCAGTGGAGAATTTGGTGAGCCCAGCTTCTCCCCCTCGATCACCAAGAAGTTAATAATAATAATGCTACTAATAATAATTATGGTTTTTGTTAAGTGCTTACTATGTTCCAGGCACTTTACTAAGCACTGGGGCGGATACAAGCAAATCGGGCTGGACTCAATTCCTGTCTCACATGGGGCTTACGATCTCAGCCCCCATTTTACAGAGCGGTAACTGAAGCACAGAGAAGTGAAGGGACTTGCCCAAGGTCACACGGCAGACAAGTGGCAGAGCCGGTATGAGAACCCATGATTTTCTGACTCCCAGGCCCGTGCTCTATCCACTTTGCCATGCTGCTTCTCTAAAGTTCTAAAGAAGTTTCCGATCCTATCAGCGGGAAGGGCCGTGCTCCAAACTCCTTCTGCAGCATGGAGAATGGAGCTGGAGAATCAATAAAAAAAACGCAGCTCACAACTGAGAAGGAAGATCAGATGGGGTGCCGGGAATGTCTGTAATCCATTCAGACATAGTTCAGGCAATCCACACCCCTGCCATGTGCCCTGATTACCTTGTATCTATCCCAGCACATAGGTAAATGCTTAGCACAGAGTAAGGAAAGAACATATTGGTGTTAGTACTACTACTATTATTAATACTAGTATAATTATTATTATGGCCAAACCAAATGGGAGATTCTACTTCCTGGTTTCATTTTGAGGCAGGTGACTTAAAAAATATGGTTTTTTTTTAATTTAGAAATTACTGTTAGGTCAAGTGGAAAAAATGAACGTGTGGAAAGGGCGAATGTAGCTTTTAGATTTTTCTTCAAATCCTCTATTTTTAGTTTCCCCTAGATAATTTCATTGGGGTGTTATGTAAAGATTGTGGTTGAGACTTTGAGGAATTAATAATCCTGAATTAATTTGTGTTTTCTATGTCTCCTCTGACCCATTTGCATGTTATTTAGAAAGCCTATGGCAATTGCTTGGCAAGACATTAAAAACCATGTTTTTCAATTTTCTGGGGGGGTTTTCCCATTACATTTTGTTGCTGCCACTCAAAAACAGACATGGGATTCGGAATAGATCATCAAAATTCAAATTCTTTCATTTAGATTCGAACAACTATGTTTGCACATCTTATATTAAAGTGTTCATTAGTATTTCACCTAGTCGTTAAGAGAGTGATTTTGATATGCTAGTGCAATGTGGACACTGGGATATTTTGTTTTATTTTTTTCTTCAGTGAAGCCTAGCAGCAAGGTATTAAATGCAACTCACAGTTTGCCTACAAAGAAAATTACAATAATGTTTTTATTTCCAAAATCAGTAGTTCACTCATAAGTAGACAAGAATTGAAAGAAAATCGCCATTCAAACTCCTATAATCAGTGTTATTATTAATAATAATGGTAATAATAATAATAATGGTATTTAAGTACTTACTGTGCGTCAAGCTCTTTTCTAAGTGCTGGGGTAGATTAATCAAGTTGGACACAGTCCCTGTCTCATATGGCGTTCACAGTCTTAATCCACCATTTTACTGATGAGGTAACTGAAGCTCAGAGAAGTTAAGTGACTTGCCCAAGGTCACACTGCAGATAGGTGGCAGAGGCAGAATTAGAACCCAGTTCCTTCTGATTTCCAGGCCCGTGCTCTCTCCTCCAGGTCATGTCATTTTCCCATTTATTGAGTGCTTATTGTGTGCAGAGCACTCTACTAAGTGCTTGGCTTAGTGCAGTAGAAAACTGTAGATTTAGATGCTGCCTAGAAGGAATTTACAGATTAGAAGGGGAGGCAAACATACAGATCTATGTGTAAATAAGTGCTGTGGGCCTGGGGGAGGAGTGAATATCAAACCGCTTAAGGGGAACAGACCCACGAGCATAGATGACAAAGAAAGAGGGACTTAGAAAGGGAAGTGAGAGTTTCATTGGAAAAGGCTTCTGAAGAAAAGATATCAGGACTCTCTAAAGACTTTTTGGAGTAGATGGAACCTAGCAATTGATCTCAGCTCAATGGACTGAAACACATTGGTCATTGTTCTGAACAGCCGTTATAATTGATTTAATCACCTTGTGCAGGGGAATAGTCTGCACCTTGAAGGAAAGGGGTTCTGATAAAATGCAGCAGGGCTGTCTTGCAAAAATCAAGAACTTCTTTTGCTTTAATAGGGGCAGTATTTATTAAGCCCTTGCTGTCTGCAAAGCACTGTAGTAAGTGCCAGGAAAACATACACAGATGGGAATTTGACACCATCCCTGTCCTTTGGGGCAGTCTCAGTCTAAGAATCAACTTGCAGATAGTCACAAAGCACAATCTGCAATAGAGATCTGAAAGGTGTCACTCCTTTTAGGAGACTCATGAACGGCAAACGTTTTAGGTTTTTGGTGTGTTGTTGATTAATTGAAAGGTGAAGAACGTTTGTACATTTCCAGATGAGCAGTCCCCGGATGCAGGAGAAACCGATCAAGTCTCCCCAGGAATCTAAAAACTACGGATCTATTGGGCCAGAATGGACCTTCAAGAAAATGTCACAGTAGTAGTAGAGTCATTGTTAGTGAATTTTGTGCTGTAATAAGTTATTTCTTTCCTACAGTGTTTGTTCCCCAAGCCTGGGTTTCACATAAATGGAACTGCTCAGCAAATGATTTTATGTACTCCGCCCTAGACCAGGCTGGCAGAGAACCAAACGCTCAGAATACAACTAAGACCAAACCAATCCGGTATACATATTGAGTCAAATGGTTTTAGTCAGAACTGTTAAATAATTAGCAAATAAATATCTTTCACACATCTACTTATTAGATCATACAGGTTCTTTGATAGCTACTTATATCACTTTATTTTTAGAATTTTGTTTTTACTTCATTATGAATTGCCAGTATATGTAACCCAAAAGTTATTACCAGGTTTCTAATTCTGATTTCTGACTTACGAAGACGTGTCCCTTGTGAGACTGAACTCCAGAATGCATAATCGCTGAAAAATCAATGAAATTGCTTTCTTTACATAAATTACGCAATCGCATTGTTGAAACTTTAAAATAAGCCAGCTATAAATGTCTTTGTTTGAATTGTCTCATGCTTAAGTCTACTGATTTAGATTTCATGCTGCTTACAGAGGGAAAATTAGAAGTGTTACTGAAACCCAGTGTTATGTCAACTACAGAGAAAACTGTGGTCTTTTTCATTTTATTAACATGTCAAGAATGCTCCATATTGCAGCTTAATTGAATTATGCAGCATGCTAGAAATCATTTAATAAATACCCCCTTAGAAGATGGGAATGGGGAAAGCACTATCCGATTCCCATTTACGTAAGTTTACTTGGGATGGGTATTACCAATGATTTTTCCATTTCCTTTTCTCCAACTTCCAAAAGTTGCAGAAACCATGTTTTCTAAAATTCGTTTTAAAGATAAAGTTGTATAGAAACACTGTTTTCTCTAAAAATAGCCATCCAGAATTAGTTTCTTTGTTGTTTTAGTGCTGTAGTAATTTATAAAATAGCTGGGTGGTAGCAGTGTTGAGAAGCAGTGTTGCTTAACAATAATAATGATAATAATGTTATTTGTTAAGTACTTACTATGTGCCAAACACTGTTCTAAACGCTGGGGTAGATACAGGGTAATCAGATTGTCCCACATGAGGCTCACAGTTAGTCCCCATTTTACAGATGAGGTAACTGAGGCACAGAGAAGTGAAGTGACTTGCCCACAGTCACACAGCTGACAAGTGGCAGAGCCAGGATTCAAACTCATGACCTTTCATTCATTCATTCAATAGTATTTATTGAGCGCTTACTATGTGCAGAGCACTGTACTAAGCTCTTGGGATGAACAAGTCGGCAACAGATAGAGACAGTCCCTGCCGTTTGACGGGCTTACGGTCTAATCGGGGGAGACGGACAGACAAGAACAATGGCACTAAACAGCGTCAAGGGGAAGAACATCTCGTAAAAACAATGGCAACTAAATAGAATCAAGGCGATGTACAATTCATTAACAAAATAAATAGGGTAACGAAAATATATACAGTTGAGCGGACGAGTACAGTGCCGTGGGGATGGGAAGGGAGAGGTGGAGGAGCAGAGGGAAAAGGGGAAAATGAGGCTTTAGCTGCGGAGAGGTAAAGGGGGGATGGCAGAGGGAGTAGAGGGGGAAGAGGAGCTCAGTCTGGGAACGCCTCTTGGAGGAGGTGATTTTTAAGTAGGGTTTTGAAGAGGGAAAGAGAATCAGTTTGGCGGAGGTGAGGAGGGAGGGCGTTCCGGGACCGCGGGAGGACGTGACCCGTGGGTCGACGGCGGGATAGGCGAGACCGAGGGACGGCGAGGAGGTGGGCGGCGGAGGAGCGGAGCGTGCGGGGTGGGCGGTAGAAAGAGAGAAGGGAGGAGAGGTGGGAAGGGGCAAGGTGATGGAGAGCCTTGAAGCCTAGAGTGAGGAGTTTTTGTTTGGAGCGGAGGTCGATAGGCAACCACTGGAGTTGTTTAAGAAGGGGAGTGACATGCCCAGATCGTTTCTGCGGGAAGATGAGCCGGGCAGCGGAGTGAAGAATAGACCGGAGCGGGGCGAGAGAGGAGGAAGGGAGGTCAGAGAGAAGGCTGACACAGTAGTCTAGCCGGGATATAACGAGAGCCCGTAATAGTAAGGTAGCCGTTTGGGTGGTGAGGAAAGGGCAGATCTTGGCGATATTGTAGAGGTGAAACCGGCAGGTCTTGGTAACGGATAGGATGTGTGGGGTGAACGAGAGGGACGAGTCAAGGATGACACCGAGATTGCGGGCCTGCGAGACGGGAAGGATGGTCGTGCCATCCACGGTGATAGAGAAGTCTGGGAGAGGACCGGGTTTGGGAGGGAAGATGAGGAGCTCAGTCTTGCTCATGTTGAGTTTTAGGTGGCGGGCCGACATCCAGGTGGAGACGTCCCGGAGGCAGGAGGAGATGCGAGCCTGAAGGGAGGGGGAGAGGACAGGGGCGGAGATGTAGATCTGCGTGTCATCTGCGTAGAGATGGTAGTCAAAGCCGTGAGAGCGGATGAGTTCACCGAGGGAGTGAGTGTAAATGGAGAACAGAAGAGGGCCAAGAACTGACCCTTGAGGAACTCCAACAGTTAAAGGATGGGAGGGGGAGGAGGCTCCAGCGAAAGAGACCGAGAATGATCGGCCAGAGAGGTAAGAGAGGTAAGAGGAGACCTCTGACTCCCAAGCCCGGGCTCTTTCCACAGAGCCACACTGCTTGTCTAATAATGGTATTTAGGTGCCACACACTGTGCTAAGCGCTGGATTGGATACAAGCAAATCAGGTCCTTGTTCCATGTAGGGCTCACGGTCTTGATCCCCGTTTTACAGATGAGGTAACTGAGACCCAAGGAAGTAAAGCCACTTGCCCAAGGTCACACAGCAGACACATGACCTTTCCCAGGCTGGTACTCTATCCAGTATGCCATGCTGCTTCCCCCATAGAGTGTGGGCCTGGAAGTCGGAAGGACCTGGTTTCTAATTCTGGCTCTGCCCCATGTCTGCTGAACAAATATCATTATTATCATTGTTCTGCCAAAGCAAAGTGGAGTTTCCTTAGATATGTTGATAAATTTAATGTCGAATTGACTACATTTTGAGAGAGGTATTCTCATCCATCATCCACCTCGTCAGAAGTAAAAATGAAAGTGAATTCAGTGTTCAGATCATGGCATTCACCTTTTAGACCTCAGTGAGGAAGAAACTGCTATGTACCAGATAGAATTAGAGAAGCAATGTTCTCTAGTGGAAAGGGCATGGCCCTGGAAGTCAAAAGGACCTGGATTTATTCATTAAATTGTATTTATTGAGTGCTTACTGTGTGCAGAGCACTGTACTAAGCGCTTGGAATGTACAAATTCCAATGTACCTGGTTTATAATGCTGTTCCACTACTTGTCTTCTTTGTGACCTTGGGCAAGTCACTTAACTTTTCAGTGCTTCAGTTACCTCACCTGTAAAATGGGGATTAAGATTGTGACCCCCCCTCCCCCCGTGGGACAGCCTGACCAGCGCTTAGCACAGTCCCTGGCGTAATAAGCACTTAACAGATATCATAAAAAAGGAAAATGAAACCTCTAAGGTATGTTAAGTGACTTCACCTGTGAGAGTTAACGGCCTTCTCTGCTGGTGCATTTCATGTCTGGGTTATGTTTGTCAGGAGAGATTGTAAACCCCCAGGGAAGGCATTGTGTTTCCTGCCAGGTACCAAGCTGACTGTCAGCATGCAACAAATAATACGTAAAGTGTTCTGTCAGCAAGTTCTTAAGGGAAATAGAATAACAGAAAAATAAAGCAGGCCAAGTTATTCGTTGTTCTCGAGGAGCAAGGCCAATAGATTTTAATCACATGAGAATTCTGAAATTCTTTCATCTTTTTTGCTTTAATATCCAATTATCAGTGTAATCGACCAGAATATCTGGCTCACATTTAGAGGCTTGTATGCCCACCAAGTGTTTGAGGGCACTGAATCTGTTTTACTGTATCTCGATTCTCCCACTACTGGTTGTCTCCAGCAGTTGATATGGCATAAGTGAGTGACATAATAACAGCATGTGAAACCGATGAGGGCACAGCAGCCATCTGCTGCTGCTGAGGAAGACACACAGAGATATTCTGTTCCACGGTCAAAGACCGTGCCTCCAGCCAAATTTCTCACCATGAGTGTTGTTGGCCACAGGAGGAGAGGAAAAGGGATTCAACACAATCTATCATGACTGCTAGCCAAACCAATCGAGTACATGCCCTACCGTTAATGGGAGACCTCTAGTCCAATTGGCCTAAATGCAGACAGTCCTCAGACCTTCAGTAGGTTTCCAAAAACTGTGTTTACAACACAAAATATTTCGAGGCAGAACCAATATGCTGAAGCAATATGGGACTAACTTTTTTGAGCAAAACTACCCAGAATTCAGTACCCAACTCTAGTTGAATAATACTTACATATATGTATTTATATTGGCATAGAGGTTCCATGAAGGGGTAGCTGACTTTTCATCTTTTAAATGGTATTTGTTAAGCACTTACTATATGCCAGGCACTGTTGTAAGTGCTGGGGTAGATACAAGATCCTCAGATTGGACATAGTCCCTGTGACACAAGGGGCTCATCGTCTGAGTAGGATGGAGAATAGAAGGTAGTGGTATAACGATTAACATAGCTGCTTTCCAAACAGTTGATCTGGATTTGTTTCCCTGCCAAAACAAAAGTTCCCCTCAAGACTGTTAGCTTCTTGTGGACAGCAGATGTGTCTGTTTGTTGTTGTATGGTGCTTTCCCAAGTGCTTAGTACAATGCTCTGTATACAGTGAGCTCTCAATAAATATTGAATGAATGAATCCTTATTTTGGAGATGAGGTAATTGAGTCACAGAGAAGTTAAATGACCACCCAAGATCTCACAGCACACAAGTGGCAGAGCCAGGATTAGAATCCTGGACCACTGATTCCCTTTCCATTAGGCCACATTACTACCTTTTATTACATCAAAAGTAAAAATGGCTCCTATGCATTCCCCACCCCATCCAAAACTAGTTCCAAAAAGGCGACCAATGTTGGAAAGTTGGAAGGAATATATTTTAAAGTTGAAATGTGGTGTAAATTAAAAAAAAAATACAAGAGACTTTAAACTAGTAAAATGCCTTTTTGTGGTAAGTGTTAAGAGCTTACTATGTGCCAGGCACTGTGCTAAGCACTAGGGTAGATACAAGCTAGTCAGTTTGGACATAGTCCATGTCCCACATGGTGTTTACAGTCTAAATCCCCATTGTACAGATAAGGTAACTGAAGCAGAGAGAAGTTAAGGGACTTGCCCAAGGTCACACAACAGACAAGTGACAGAATTAGGATTAGAACCCAGGACCTTCAGATTTCCAGGGCTATGCTCTGTCCACTAGGCTATGCTGCTACTCTATGTCAAAGACTGCCAGTAGCAGTGTTCCCTTAAATTGGCAATCCTAAACTGTTCAAAATTCATTGTTTATCCTCATGGGCAAAGAGCTGGAAAAGATCATTTCCCTCAATTTCTACATCACTCAAAACTGGTTCCCAAGTTAAAGAGCTCCAAATTATTATCATCCCCATTTTCCAGATGAGGAGAAGAGTTGTGATTTGTCCCTGGTCATACAACAAGACTGTGGCAAGAGTAGATAGAAGCCAGAGTTCAGAGTTCCTGATTCCAAGACCCATGTTCTTTCCACTAGTCCGCATGTTGTGCTTTTCCATTAGTTGGCATGTTATAGTGCATTTAATAAATATAATTATGATGAAAAAGTCCAAATTCTCCCATTATGTCTTAAAATAACTTGCTAAGTCGTAGAACTTTCATAAAAGGAAATGGATTCTATTTAGTGTATCTGTTGCTTTTCCTCAGTTTACCTGGTCCATCATTTTATCTTGAACTCATTTGGCAGATTGTTTTTTGCAAAGACATAATGAGTTTTTGCTATGATCCTATATTTTTCAAGAGTTGCACCTTTTGTTGTTCACATTTAGTAGCTATTGACAGGTGAGGAGAGCGGGGAATGTGTGTGTGTATACACATGTGCACAGGTTTTTTGTATGTTACAGTTAACTCTTTAAAAAGGATTTTAATCCATTCCTTAATGATTTGTTGGTCATAAGTGTCACTCTGGCTTTACGTAAGTACATCATAATGGAGTTTTTTGTTCTGTTTTCCTTCATGGTTTCTACTCTTCTGGATTTTAATTAGATCTTTAAAAGGCTAAAAAAACCTCTCCTTATGGTGTCATTGGTTATTAGCCTCTTCTCTCTTTTCATAAGGGAATTATATTCTGCTTTTCCAATTGATAAACTTCAATAATAATTTTTAGCATTTCCTTGGTAACTCATTGTAAACAAATTAGTAATGAAATGGGAGGGATTATAGAAACTTCAACAAAATAATAAATGAAAGAGAAAAAGACAATTGTTCCGATAGCTTGTTTAGATTGGGTACTTAAGGGATGAAGTTCTGTCTGCCCTTACTCAGTGGTTAAATGTTTTTAAAAGGCTCAGAAAAAAAATGTGCCAACTCTTTAGTTTCCAGTCCTCTTAAAGAGCTTTTGATGATGATGTGTAGTTTGTGAACTTGTATGTGTCCAATTAGTATCATCCTGGCTACTGATTTGTATTTCTGCCCAGCTGGAGTGATTTGGATAGCTCCCATTATTCTATTTAGACCACTGGCAAGTAGACTGATAACCTAGATAGTGGTTTCTTTCTCCTCTTCTGGTCTTGTCAGATAGGACTGGGAAATGACTTAAGGCTCATGAGACCAATGAAGTTGGCTAGTGATTTGTTTTGCTTGTTATTGTGACCAATGTGGAAAATGCAATTAAATGCCCAATCTAAAACAGGAGAAGAGATAACTCAGATACACAAAGTCTAATGCTCCTAAATTGATGGCATCCCTAAAAACAAATTGTTAAATATTGAGTACTGCTCTCTGTTTTTTTGAAGTCTTTCTAGCAGTAACCTATCCTGGCTTCGTACAAAGCCAATGTTCTTCTCCCTTCCAAAAAACAGTTTCCCATTAGCTCAAAGTATGTTCCTTTAGAAGTGGAGTAAAAATCCTGAACTAAAACATAGAGCCTTCTCTGGTGGGTAGGGGACATTCTTTAACAAACTCTGTTATATTGTCCTCTCCCAAGTGCTTAGTATAGTGATCTGCACACAGTAAGTGCTCAGCACGTAGTGAGTGCTCAATAAATACCATTGATTTGGGGGGGGAATAACCCTCTGATATTTTTTTCAAATGTTGGTTGACATTTTATAAATGAACTGATATATCTGCTGGCCTACAGTTCTGTATTACTTCCTCGCCAGAGGTGCTGGGCTTGAAGTGAAGGTAACCAAGGAGGCCTATGGCCTATGGCCTATTCCAACACCACCCAAAGTATAGAAAACAGCCCTTAGAGAAAATAATGAGGAACAAAGCTAAAATTTGACTTTTCCTCTATGTTGAGATAGCCACAGGTGATCCAAGCATTTAAATCCCACCTCCATTACTTTATCAGCCTCGCCACTGATCCCCCTGCCTACTGTCTATATCCACTCCAGTCCATCCTACACTCTGTTGCCATTGACTGAGCATTAGATAGAACAAAGTATGAGTGAGACCTAGGCTTTTGGAGAGAGAAGTTAGAAATTAAAGGAATGAGGGGAAAGTAAAAAGGTATTCATTCCCTCCGTCTTAAGGCATGTCAAGTAATAATCCATAGAAACAACAAACATTGTGAACACTGACAACTTGACCCACTGGAAAGCTGTCAGGAGATTCTTGGTCCATTTCTCTAATGAAAATAAAAAGGCAGCATAAACCTTAAAAAAAAAAAGAACCAAACTCTGATTACTTTTATTTCTACTTTATTTTTACATTTCCAACTCTTCTGAAGTAAATGACAGATGTTGGTAAAAATGTTTCCCTGGGGCATGTGGAAAACCAACTTATCAAAAGTTTTCCTTATAATCAGCACAAAATCCCAGTCAATTTCCTTTTTGTAATCATGAGAGTAGCTTGCTCTTATGAGGCAAAAAGGAGGAGAGTTCTAAAGGTGGAAAGTGGCCAACTGATAATTTGATGTTTAATGAATTGTGTCTTGGGAGATGCTATGAAAGATGCATAATCTTCATCTCAGTTGTCTTTTTCAGCTAATGTTAGACCCCGTATCAGAAAACCAGAGTTGGAACTCTTTTTGGTTTATTTCAACTCTTGCATCATCCCTCTAAATAACCTTGGGCAAATCACTGAATCACTATGGTCCTTTAAATATCTTGGGTGCCCCAGATGGAAGGCATTGTATTACCACTGAGACAAAGTAAAGAATCTGAGCCAGGTCTCCAGCCTTTCCTTACACCATATGTCTGTCGACCACCTAGATGGTTGACATTATGACTGTGTGTCTAGTGAGCCATATGCTTAGTTCTCTGATGAGAATAGATTTGCATTACAGCATGGTTCTTAGGTTTATTAGATGGAATCCATTAGAGCAAAGGCAAGAGTTTGCTTCCCTACAGTCGAAACTCTCATGAAGGCATTACTGAGAGGAGCTGTCTTTGACGACAATTTCAACCTCAACTTCAGTGAGGCACAAGATCAGTGGAAGGATATTATACACCCTAGGAATGTAATGATTGAAATAGTCACACCTGCTCTCCTTAGAAATGGGAAAGAGACCTGACAAGATAATAGGAGAATGATGGTGATGATGATAATGTTAAAATATAAATGGTATTTAGTCTTTGAAATAGTAGATGGGTTTCTTTCCAAATATGTGCATGTACTGTAGAGCTCACCTGTTAAAAAGCAGGCATTCAGTCAATAAATTGAGCCCCCATCGGATTTGTGGTATTCTAAGAGGTTCTTCAGTTAATGTAGAGGTGTTGGAGAAGTAATTAACCTGTGGATTTCTCAGCTCAGGCTTTCACATTCTCATTTTTCTCATTCATTTATGCTACAGAGACTGCACCAAAGCTTTCAGGATTCAGTTTGTGGTTGGCCCTCAAGGTCACAAATAGAAAATCAGGAGCAACCCTTCCTCAGAGACTTTTACGCAGTCCATTTCTTTCTGAGAGCTGCATTAGATTGAGTAGGCTGTATTTCTAAAAACCTTACCCCTTCCCCTCTCGCTCATTTGGGCCGCTACCTTGTATGTACAACTTGGAGGGGACGGGAAGGGGAACCGGGTGTGAAAAATACACCCCTCTCACCAAGCTGCTTCAGTATGGCCCCATACTTTGTTGGCATCCCTGTTAATGCTCAAAGGAAGTATGTGTCCTCTCAAACTAGTTTTAAGAGACGGTGTGTGGGGTTGGTGGATGAGGGAGACACAGATGACCTGAAATAAAGGCATAAATAAATCAGTGGTATTTATTGAGTTCTTACTTGGTGCAGAATAAAGACAAAAATAAATTAGTGGTATTTATTGAGTGATTGCTAGGTGCAGAGCACTGTATAAAGTGCTTGAGAAAGTACAATACACTGAGTTAGCGGACACTTTCCCTGCCCACAGTGAGCTTTCAGTGTAGAGAATATATCTTTTGTGATAAATAATTACTCTCTCTGGGTAAGTGGATGCTTTATACTACTAAGCCAGCCTGATGGCTTGCCATAAACTTCTAAGGGAAAGAGAGAGGTGATTTAGCCAAAGAAAGCCTGGAAGTCATGTGATCCGATTCCTAGGTTAGCAGCCTCGATTGGCCACAACCATGGTTTTAGGTGCCTGAGACAAAAACTTTAAACAAAACATCAGGTGAAACGACACATGGTAAAAGCTCAATATCAAAAGCAGGAGAGAAAACTTAGACTAGGGAGTGATAAAGTGGGTGGGAGACTTTTTGTTTGTTTAATATCCACTCAGCCAGTTGTTCACAGCCCTCCTCTTTTGATCTCATGAGTCCGAATTATTGAAGAATCTCAGCAGCCTATGTGTACCTTCTCATGCATGCACACAAGTGCACCTCAACACACCTCAGCACACCAATTTCTAGCAAATTCAGCTGAGGTACTGGAAGAAAACTGGAAGTGTTCAATGACAGTTACTGCTCCAGTGTCTTCCCTTCCCTTCTTCCCCTAACCTCCTATCGTAACCATTTTCCCTTTGCCTGCCTCATACACTAAATGGACTGGGAAAGATAATGAATGCCCTTTTCTTCTATGGCTCTTGCCTTTCCACACAAAGGCTGCAAAAGTTCTCTTCCCTTCACCCCTCCACCTCCTCACCAAGTAACTTTCTTCCCTGTCATCCCCCGTGAGAGGCAGACTTCAGGATGAATTGGAGGGAGTAAAAGCAGCCACAGTAAATCCCACTGTCTCCCATATATGCCCCCAATAATTGCTAAATTGCAGTAATGCATTGCAGTTTACCAGTTTCTCACTAGGGAAATAAATACAAGCAATTCCCAGCTCCGTTAAATTAGCTCTAATAAATTTGTCACATTAAAGAAACCCATGGCACTTAAAAAATGGTATTCTGATGTAAAAGAAAGATTTTGTTAATATTAGGGAATGTGAGCCTATCTGAGTATATTTGCGGATTTTGCTGATTTATCAGTTTTGAATAGCAAACCAAATTAACTATGACTTCCAAAATTGAGGTGGATTGACATTTATTTTAAAGGGTAATAAATAAGGAAATTTAATGAATTTTGGAACTATGAGCAGCATGAAGGTCCCCCTCTACTCCCTCTGCCATCCCCCCTTTACCTCTCCGCAGCTTAACCCTCTTTTTCCCCTTTTCCCTCTGCTCCTCCACCTCTCCCTTCCCATCCCCACAGCACTGTACCCGTCCGCTCAACTGTATATATTTTCGTTACCCTATTTATTTTGTTAATGAATTGTACATCGCCTTGATTCTATTTAGTTGCCATTGTTTTTATGAGATGTTCTTCCCCTTGACGCTGTTTAGTGCCATTGTTCTTGTCTGTCCGTCTCCCCCGATTAGACTGTAAGCCCGTCAAACGGCAGGGACTGTCTCTATCTGTTGCCGACTTGTTCATCCCAAGCGCTTAGTACAGTGCTCTGCACATAGTAGGCGCTCAATAAATACTATTGAATGAATGAACATTTTCAATACATTCATGGTATTTACTGGGTCAGGACTACTCAGCATGTGAAATTGAAAAACCATTAGAAAGCTAGTGTTTCAGGACGGGGAGAAGGTTTGCAATGGGATTTTTAAGAGGTTAATGATGAAAATGGGGGAAAAGGATCCCCCTGTGCAATTCTCATCTTGTTAAATCCACTCAATTTCTTTATCCAGATTAGAACCTTCTCATATAGTCATTTTTGCAGTATCATGCCAAACTTGTGTTTGTTGCTTCTAGGGACTCTGACAGTAATAATAGAAAGTGAGAGCCTGTCAGAGGGTTTAGTTGAAATTGTAGGTTCTTTCTTAATGAATGTCAAAACTCATTTTCGCATAAGTCTGTGTTACTTTATGGTGGAGGAATCAATGGAATGGACCATTTTAAAGACAAGAAAAATGTATTTCATTTTAAAAACTGGTGGCAAAATAGTGCTTTACCATGTGGATAGCTCAAGTGCATAGTACAGTGCTCTGCACACAGTAAAGGCTCAAAAAACACCATTGATTCATTTCTCACTTCAAGGAAACATTTGCAGTGGTTGCATTAAAAATAATATTGAAAATATATTAGTTTGGCTTTCCAGTTCACTGAACGTTGATTCTCTATTAAAGCAATATTTTAAGTCCAGACACTTAACGTTTATCTCTACAGTTGGGAGTAGCAAAGCTCCATCTCTTCAATAACATCTGTTCACTTCTGAGTAGCAAGATTTAGGCAAGAGCCCTTACGTCTTCACCTGAGCAAAGAGTTTTCATTCTCTTGTTCTTCTGTCCTCATACTGATGACTCATTTTGAAATCTAAGTCTGATGCAATAGAGTAAGGAACAGGGTCCCCCATAGATAAAAACAGAGGTTATTTGGACATAGAACTAAAAGAATGCCTTGAGTAAATTCTAAAAAGTGCTAAATGCCCTGTGTAACATTTCATTTCTGTTAACCCTTTCTTCTCAGTATTTGAGGATCTTCTTATTAGGACTGGATTGGGGTGCTGCTTCTAATTGTCCAATTTGAAGAGTGTTCTACCTATGGATAATGTGGGGAAGGGACTGTAGAAAAGTGTTGGTATTGGCCCAAGGGAGTTCCACAGCAGGTATCTTTTGTGATGATCCATGTAAGATGTGATTTTACATTTCTGTTGTCCATAGTTCATCCTGCCAAGGCTATCCTGCCCCTTTCCTGCCTGGTGGATCTCTTACAGTCCAAACCAACTGAGGACCCCCATGGATGTGGACTGAGACAGGACTAGGAAGGGAAGGAGGCTTGGGAGGATTTATCACTCTAGTTGTTTTGTGGTCAGGAAACTCAGAACAGACTCTTTTGCATTCATAGTTATGGGGTGGGGTTTTAAATGAAAAATTTGTTGTTCAGTAGATTTTTCTCCACAATGTTTCACTAGTCCTTATTACCCAGTGGGAACTCTGTATGGTTCAGATAAAAGCAGGGAAGTACACCCATCTGCAAACCAATAAAAATGTCTTGTGAAGTTTTGCTTCATTGTCTTTTTAAAACATTTTTTCTGCACAAACTGTTTATGGTTACTCCATCCCATCTCCTCATAGAATAGCTATTCTTTTTAAATCCACCCTTTCTCTCTCTGCCCCCCGTTAAGAAGAGATGGAGCTAATGTTATTCTGATGATATTCCGGATTCTCAATGTTTGTGATCCTGTCTTATCACTTGCTGATCATATGACACATGCATGGCATTGTCAATACCATTGATTGATAGGTGGAGTTGCTTTAGGGTCTGCTTATGACATCTGTGGTAAATGCAGTGTTCACAGTCATAAAATAGATTGGACTCTACAACTCTTCTTTAAACTTCAGTCGGAATGACCAACTACTGAAAATCATCTTTAATTGCCAAAACTGTGATATCTGTTTTCATGGCTCATCAATATAAGATTTTAGCCACAAGCTAAATTAGTTTTTCTAAGAGCTGTTCTTTCAGAGACCTAATAAGTAGTTGAAGACAGTGTGTTACAATAGGAACAGCATTTTCATGAAGATAAAAAATCTTAGCAACTTATTTTCCCCATACTTGTCATGTTCTAGAAGAATACTGGGGATTCTCCAAAAAATCCAGTAAAAGCCAGTCTGGTTTATTTTTATTGTGTTCAGTAATGTCAGAGAGTGAGCCCTTAGTCCCATGCAGCAAAAATCAGGAGTGGTTAATTGCAATACCAAATTCTTCACCCCTAATCTTCCAATATAAGTATTGCTTCTCCCCTCTGAATACTCTTAATATAACACTAAAAATGAATGCAGGTCTCCTGTAAACCCTGTGTGCCTGTGACTTCTAGCTACCTGTCAAGTTCTTGTCCTCCTTAGTATTAAGACTCTATATATTTTCATTTTCCACTTTTATTTAGGTAGAGACCTCAACTCCCCAAACTCTAAATTTTATTCAGTAATTCTTCACTTTGCACCGTTGACTTCCTAGCCTCAAATTATTTTTCTGGTTGCTTCATCTTGTATTCTTTTGAAGATTTGACCCTCAGTCAACCTCAGATTGACTAGTGCCCATATAAGGGATTGACTAGTCCCTTACTTGGGCACTTCCTAGCTTCTCCACCGTTAACCTAAATATCTTGATTCGCTCAGTTGTCTGTCTTTCCACCTACATTAACAGTGCAGGTAAGAGTTCTGAGACCCTGCTACTTGACCTTCCTCTGATCCTTTGCTTACTTGAAATTTTGAATCCGTCCTTCTTCCCATCACTGAATTCAGAGAAAATGCTATGACCTGAGAGTTGTCCTTCATGTTCAAAGATGAACCTGCTAACGGCATTTTCCTGCGGAAAACGCACATGTAGATGGAACCATGATGCACACTGCCCTGCAGACTGCAGTTACCTGATTACTTCTCAACTTGTAGCCTCTCAGTGGTTCCCAATCAGCATCTAATAATAATAGAGAAGCAGCGTGGCTCAGTGGAAAGAACACGGGCTTGGGAGCCAGAGGTCATGGGTTCGAATCCCAGCTCCACCACTTGTCAGCTGTGTGACTGTGGGCAAGTCACTTTACTTCTCTCTGCCTCAGTTCCCTCATCTGTAAAATGGGGTTGAAGACTGTGAGCCTCATGTGGGACAACCTGATTACCCTCTATCTACCCCAGCGCTTAGAACAGTGCTCTTCACATAGTAAGCACTTTAACAAATCCCAAATTATCATAATAATAATAATAAATTTGGGATTTGTTAAAGCGCTTACTATGTGCCAGGCACTGTACTAAGCACTGGTGGGTAAAAGCAAATCAGGTTGGACACACTTGTCTGCTCTGTGACCTTGGGCAACTCACTCAACTTCTCTGTGCCTTAGTGACTTCATCTATAAAATGAGGATTAAGACTGGGAGCTCCATGTGGGACAGGGACTGTGTGCAACCCGATTTGCTTGTATCTACTCCAGCGCTTAGTAAAGTGCCTGGCACATAAGAACTTATCAAATACCACAATTATTGTTAATTTTTAAAAGTACTGAAGAGTGCTTGGCACATTGTAAATGCTTAAATACCATTATTATTACTGTCCACCATCATTGACCACCGAGTGGACACAGAACACTATACAAGGCTCTTTGGAGACTAAAAGTGGAAGAGTAGGTCCCTGCCCTCAAGAAACTAATGATCTACCAAAGGGTCATTGTTCCTTTAAAGTACAGTTTTCTAGGAGACTGTGTCTCCCCCAGCGCTTAGAACAGTGCTCTGCACATAGTAAGCGCTTAACAAATACCAACATTATTATTATTATTAGGAAAGAGCACAGTGGGGAGAAGCCCCTACCACCTTCCCCCAAACCTGTAAAATTTTTTCTTTCTTTTTGGATTTTGTACCCAGTGGAGAGGAGAAAAGGGAAAGAGCACAGCTGCTGCAGCAGAACATCTGGAAAGATAGTACTGGAATGGGAATTAGTGTTAGAAACTGCAGTTGATAATAATCATTATGGTATTTGTTAAGCACCTACTATGTGCCAGGCACCATGCTAAAGGCTGGGTCGATATGAGCAAATCAGTTTGGACACAGTCCCTGTCCCATGGGGGGCTCACAGTCTTGTTCCCCCATTTTATAGATGAGGGAACTGAGGCACAGAGAAGTTGAATGAGTTGCCCAAGGTCACACAGCAGACAAGTGGCAAAGCCGGGATTAGAACGCATTACCTTCTGACTCCCAGGCTCATGCTCTACTACGCCATGCTATTTCCCTGCTTTTTTTAAAAAATAAACCAAAGTCTTGTCAGTTTAGAAAGGCTCTTAACCATTGAAACTAAGGCTCTTTATATTTTAAAGAAAAAATTCAAAACTATCTCAATTGCCTAGTTGGTATTTTCTCCATAATAAATACTTCATTTCAATTAGATTCTTTAGGTCTACCCCTGTGTGAGTTCTTGTGATTGTCACTCATCCAATCTACCCTTTCTTCATTGACATCTGAGGTAAAGTTCAAGATATTCGACTGGGCTACCCCAAAGCTTTTCTTTCTGCTATTGTTGAAATCCTCTGGTGCTCTGAAAATTCAAAGGCAGGCTCGCTCTACCAGTAAGGCCTCAGTAGCAGCAAGGTATAACGCTAATCAGAGATGACTATGATTTCAATATTGACAAACTATTCCAGGGGTATGTTCTGTCAGTTTTCTCGAGATATTAATTGCATCATTTAAAATTTAATTTTGAAAATGAGTTAACAAAAATGGAATTGAGATCTTGATTTTAAATATGAATGATTATTTAATATCACCATACACATTGAATTTTACCATGAAGAATAGGCAATATCCTTTATTTTGTAAAGAGCTGTAACAGCACATTTTAAAATTATGCAGTCATTGATTGATACTACATAAATTCTTGTCAAAAAGAGTAATCACTTGGTTGAAATGAAAAATAATTCTTAGGTAATCATCAAAAGTGTGCATTCATCTTTTCAAAGGGCTGTAATACCAGTTTCTGTATTGCATTGTCCAGCTTTAATTTATCTCTGTTCTGTGCATTTTGATGAAGATGTTTTTAAATGCGTAGTTAAAGCAGCTAATTACAAGGAAGAGTACCATGCAATCTCAACAGTATAGGAGGTGATCAGAAACAATGATATCAGTAAAAAAATAAATTAGTTCTACATTCACTTTTTTGTCTTTCGCTGTAATTTTCTTATCCTGTTAGTCAAGTAAAATTCAGTTTTTTGACACCATTTGAGTTCATTTGTCAGGGAGAGGAGTAGGGAGCCTTAGAAATCTGATGTCCAGGAATAGAGGCCTGATCTCTCAGTCCTGACAGCAAGGAAGTTAGGATTGATGGATTGATTGATTGGAGAGGAGTCTGAATTTTTCAGGATTTAGGTATTTTTCTTTAAGTTGTCTTCTGGGGGCTTTCCTAAAGAATGTTTGGTGGGGAGATGATCCCGATGAGATGTTCTCTGGGAATTTTATTTAAATTCACAAAAAAAAAAAAAAATCCCCAGATGCCCCCACCCACCCTCTGACTTGGCCTTCACCCAGGAAAAATAGAATGAAGAGCCCAGTGAAATTCAGGTGGATATTTATCAACAAAAATTATAATAGGTATTGATTCAAATCTCACTGAATTTTGAATTTCCGGCCTTGGATGTCCATGAACTCCAGGCACATATTTCTCAATTTGATTGACTGCAAACACTAAGTGTGGTCAAGAAAAGGTAAAGAGGGCAGGTTAAATTCTTAAACGATCCATTTAATCTTTGTTTATCCTTTCACGGGTTCATTACTCTTTTCTGCTGCAGCAGATTTCACAAACAAATAATAACTCTCCCATAGCAAAATAAAGATTCCAAGTCCCTGTGAGAGAACACCTCTCAACACCTTCTCACAGCAGCATTATCAACAGCATTTGTTAATTGCCTGCACTGCACAAGGGCTTTTAGAAATATACAATTAAAAATAGAAGACAGAGTATCTGCTTTTCAAGGGGCTTACAATCAGCTTCTGTTTCCCAGAGGTCTTGGATCCAAAGGCCCTTGAAATATTGTCTACTTTAATATTTAAAGTGTGTCCGTATGTTCCCAGGGACCACGTCCTATTTCAAGTTCTAGGCTAAAAAAAAAAAAAACACCAAAATTTAACACAGAACAGATGTGTCTGTTGGTTCCCAGGGCCCATGATAAAAGTTTGGGAGAGTTTCCCTGCTCCTCTTTCCTCTGGCCTCGATAATGAATCATTATCATCGCTTGAAGCAGAACTCTGGTCCAGTGGTGGCAGCCTGAAAATTCTGATCCCACAAACAAGCTAACAACTGGCTCCATTTGGTATTCTAGGACATTAATTGAACTAGGATTTAATTTATTTTTTATGGAAAGGAGTCTTACCTCATTCTACTTCCCACTTCTATGCTATTGATATTTGCTTGATTAGTGTAAATAACCTATTATATTTTGATGTTCTCATGCTTATTCCAAGTAGCTCTCTTTAGCCTTCTACAACTCATAATACCGCAGCAAGGTGAGGTAGGCCAATGGTGTGGGCAAATGTCAGTTTCAAATATGATGATCAAAGGCCCCCCAAAATTACTGAGGCCCCCTTTTCTTCGGGTACCAATCCTCAGTGTTTCTTTTTGTCTCCTGTATTAGCTTTAAAATAGAGTTTATAATCCTTCTTATTGTAGGCAGATTAGGTGGCATTTAGGTGGTATTGCAATTCAGTTATGCAACCAGGATCTGGTGCCCTAATATTAAGGTTTGGAGAATCAGGAGGAAAGCAATACAACTTCTGATGGAAATGTGAGCAGAGGATTCTACGGTAGTGCATTAGCTCAGCCATACTAAATGGATTGGAAAAAATGCCAGCAAAAAGACAGTTGTGTATTCCTGTACAGGGATACATCACTTCATTGAGAAGGTGGGATGGAAACACTTAAATTTTCAGTGAAACATATTACTTATGTGGTATGCCTTATAGTCAGGCAAACTGAGGTGCAGAGGAGTTAAGTTCCTTGCCTAAGATCCCCCAGCAGACAAGTGGCAGGGCTGGGTTGAGAACCCAGATCTTCTGACTCCCAAACTCTTTCCAATAAGCCCATGCTGCTTCTGAGCGTTCCTTGAAATTAAGCTGTGAGGAGTTCTTTTTCATGTAAACATTCTCTCACTGTTTAAATGGAATATTGGCCACTTTTAATTTTTGACGTTTAACTTAAATCATACTTCTTACTGTTGAAAACTGTTATTGAACGATGCCCTTAAAACAGTAGTAGTCTTGGTGAACAAATGGCCATTGTCTCTAATGTATTTACCAGTAGTAATGTACTGCAATTAAGAGTATGGGAAATAACCCTTGTGAGGAAGAACTAAGTCTGGATAAGTGAAGTTCCAAAGGGGGCTTAGGAAATTCACTTGCAAGAAAGGGTGTTCAACTATTAATAGTGAACGACTCTGTTCATGGAGGAGAGGACAAGAAGAGTAACCTTTAAAGACAGCTGAAAGAGTGTAGTTTATACCGTGGGTGGCCATCTTAGAAGGATGAAGGGAGGACATTTCCCCAACAACTTACTAACTGTCCTGTTAACTCTTTGGAGCCTGCCCCCTTTCACACCCCATTGCTCACAAGTAAAAAAGTTGGCACCTTTAGGTTATAGACTAAGGAGAACTTCCTTGTAGGTGTTAGTAGATATTGGTATGTTTTGGGGTTTTCACTTTTGCCAGGGAGTTTATCAGGATTTATTACTATAATAAAAAAGCAAATGAATACCGGTGAGAAATTGTAATATTTTTAGGTGAATACACATTTATTTGGAGACAGACCCATTCTCTCAAGTAGCTCTGGATCACTGCCCTGCTCCAGCAAAGATGAGTTAAGAAGGGGCTCTTGGGTTCTAGGCCGGGATAGGGACTGTCTGGGTTCCGAATTGGGTTCACTGCTCATAACCACTCAAAATCAACAGGAATTCTGACCTAAGAAGATTCTGTCGCAAACTTCTCAGACACCAAAATTTACCAAAGGAGAGGAATGTGAAGTCTGGGTGAAAAGAGTAATGACATTTATTGACTATCCACTCAGTGCATTGCACCGTATAAATCACCTGAAAAATATGCAGCAGAAGATGAAGCATGTTTCCTGTCCACAGTGAGCTTACACTTTTTTTAGAAACCCCAAAATGAAGGGCTCTGAACATTGAGAAGTCATTTTGGTTGCAGCAGAAAACCTTCGTGAATTTCAAGGGGAAAAATATTTTAAAATGAATCAAATAAGTCATAAATGAAGGGTTCCAACCAGTATACCCCAAGCCTTACAATCAAAAGTTTTTTCTTAATTGCAAAACTATCCCTTGTGCTGTTGTTAAGTCAATTCTAAAATTAATATAGGGCCCTTTCCACACTTATTCCTAGCCAAAGGCTGGGCAAATCTGGTGGTTTCAAACGGGTCTTTATATTTCTCAGAACAGCAATCATTCTTATTTTCTTGTCTTCACTCTTACCATGATATCATCGTGCCAAAATGACTCCCAGTTGGTTTACAGTTTTGGTGTCTGTTTGCTCTTCGTTTGCCAATTAAGATGACTAAAAGTGGTCACAGATAACAAATGTAGTAGTGTATTCAGATTGTAATTTGATCATTTGCAGTTGTAAATTAAATATGATTTTTCTAAATAAGCGATATGCTTTAGTGTAATGACTGTTAATTTTGTTTAGCAACTGGAACATATGGTAGGGTGAATGTATTATGTATCCTTTTTTTAATCCACATGCACACATAAGAATCAGATGTGAAATTCATTTCAAATCCATCGAGAAGTTTTCACAATTGTTTGGAGAAACAAGGATACTATAATTCATTGTCAAATTGACAAGCGTCATAGTGAATTCATCATCCATGTGGGCCAAAAATTAAAAAATAATTGATTCAATTTTATTGTGCTTCTGAGCAACTCCTGTGGTCTGTGTTAGCACAGGTGGTAGTGGTAGCTGACCATTTTCTGATTTCCTTGTGTACAGGGAATTTGGTTGGAGAGACCCAGAACTTCCTGAAGTTATCCAAATGCTGCAGCACCAGTTCCCTTCAGTGCAGTCGAATGCCGCTGCCTATTTGCAACACCTGTGTTTCGGAGACAATAAAATTAAAGCTGAGGTAAGATCTGTGGTAATTTTCTCTCTGTCAGTGTCCTAATGAATAGTTCATATTATTTAGAGGAATTGCATATGTGAGAGATGAAGTTAAAACAAATGTTATGTGATACGGGGTTGTGTTCTTTTTTTACGCTTTGCTCACTGTCATCATTATGTTCAAAGCATTTTTCTAACTCCTTTTTTAGGGGGAGAAAGTTCAGTGAATTGAAAGGGAAGGTCTCTGCATTTGTACCCACTTCTCACTTCTCCCTTTGTGTCCTGACATCTGTGGTTCCTTAATACCTATAAAGAACAATCCCCATGATTAAAGTTTAACCACTCTTTGCTTCTGACATGGAAGCCCTTTTGAGCAGCTACCCAGCTGAACAGAAAGCGAGATCTATGTGAAGGCCTCTCATCTGCAATTTCATTGTTGATTTTGTTCTTTTCGGTACCTTAGCTAAATCTTTCTTGAGAAGTAGATGTAATTCTCCTGCTCTTGGAATAGCTTAGTGTTCCTTTTTAGCTTTACACTTCACGATTCAGTTTTCTTGTGAAGGGAATATTCAAGGTGAGACCTGGATTAGTCATCAGATCTGAGTTGTCCCACTCCTTCCGTCACCTAGAAAGGAAGATTTTTTTTTTTGGAAGGCATGTAGAAATGCTTAGTCTATCAGGCATCCAGGATGCTAGAAAATGAGGAGTGCAGGGGTTACGTCTAACAAGACAGTTGTATTGAATTCTTAGATGCCCTACTACAGAGCTCTGCATACAGCAAACACTCAGTAAATACCATCGATTGATTAATTGTCCCTGGCCTGGGATCATTTTGAGGTGACACTCCTGGCCAAAAGCCCTCTGGTTCAGTAGATACGGTTTTTGCCTTGTGAATTTGGGTTAACGAACATTCTGCGGGCAGGGATCGTGCTTATGAACTCTGTTGTGTTGTATCCTTCAAACACTCAGTACACAGTAAGTGCTCGATAAATACCACTGACTGATTTAATTCACTGCAAAAACTCCTGTTAAATCAGGGGTTAGACGTTTTGACAAGGTAATAAAGTTGGGAACCTGTAGCGAGGTAAGATGGACCTGACATCCAGCTGCTTGCTCTGGAGAGGTTCATTCATTCAATTGTATTTGTTGAGTGCTTACTATGTGCAGAGCACTGTATTAAGCGCTTGGAATGTAAAATTCGGCAACAGATAGAGACCATCCCTGCCCAGTGACGGGCTCACAGTCTAATCGTGACTAATCTAATATAAGGTTCAGTGGTTATGGGTATAGAAGTTGCAGATTGGGAGAGCGAACCGCATTGGTGGTATGAACATCTCTTTTGACGGGAAGAGAAGGAAACAAAGGTGTCTGACATGACAAGGATTTTGTCTGCGGTGGCAGTTGGTAAAGAAGTGTGGCTTCGAGAGCTGCTCTTGAAAACTAGAAGGAGTTGATAACCTGGCTGTCAGGGAGGGGCAAGTGGGATTTTCAGGCTCAGGTGGTTTGTGGGAGATGACAGAAGAGAAACTGACTGTCTTTAATGAAGAACATTGCATGGGGGAAATCAGATGTAAAGTAGGACCCAGTGAGAATGAAAGACTTAATTTATTACCCTTCACTTCTTGTTCCTTTTAAAACATGTTTTTTTTCTTTTTTTCTGTCAGTCCCCTTTCTCGCTATAATGTCTTCCCATTTCCCTCCATATTTTCTATTGCCTATCTATTCTTAGAAATAAAGTCTATCTAAATATCCTCTCATTCCAACTTGTCTTTTAGCTTCCTGATTGCAGTAGGACTTTGATGTTTTATTGTCTGTGATTTTTATTTTCTTGCTACCATCCCACTTCCATCCATTAGGAAAAGTATTCAGTAGGGTAATTAAGAGTTTGATATGTGGGGAGAAACATAGAATTATAAAATGACAGAATAGCTACAAGACCTTGGTCCTATTCCAAACAAGGATGCTCCTAAACCATCACAGTCAGGTGGCTATCTAGCCAGTATTCAACAGTCAACAGGGAAAAAAGATTCCACATTGATTTCCCAACGATGACTTTTTGTGCAATTAATGTTGTTTCTAGCTTTGTTTCTCTCCTTGAGCTGGATTGAATAGCCATTTCTGAGTAGGTGTGACACTTTTTCTGTCTCCCCTTGCTTGATTTTGATTGCAAGTTCCTCGTTGAGTTAGTGTCCACTTTACTCTGTTGTACTTTCCTAAGCACTTAAGTACAGTACTCAGTATGCAGGAAGCATTCAATGTATTGATTGATTTGTAATGTTCACTCTGAACCTCTGGGTGTGACTTCTGGGAAGGGAACTTTGAAATAGTGTTAATAGTGGAATGTAAATGTATATTTAGGATTGAGCAAACCTTTTGATAAACAATATTCAGGTCATCAGAAAATAGGTAGGTTTTCATTGCTTTGAATGAAATGTGTGCTTTGATTGTCCATATAAAGCCCCGTTGTCTGAAGCGAAAGAAGTATCACCAATAATCCATTTATTATTGCATCCTTTGATTAGTTTACTGATAACCCACGGGGACCATTCATACTAAAATCCTGCCCCAACCCACCCCCAGCCATTCTCTATACTACCTAGTCTTTCTCTTCAATCTTCCTGTTTTCCTGTTTCTTGCTTTTCTTTTGCCTCTCATCTCTTTCTTTTTGTTGTTGTTTTTCTCCTTGTCTTGGCCACCTATGAGTGACCTTAATTTAGGGTCACTTAAGGGCCTCTCCTTTTCAATCAGTATTTTTTGAGTGCTTATTCTGGGCAGAACATTCACATTGAGAGTACAGTGAGAGAGTAGAATAAAGTTAGTAACCGCTAGGCTAGGCATTTCATTCTAGTGACGGAATATATAACCTAGATCTCCTTTTCCTTTCATTTCCCACTTTCCTTTTTCTCCTTTCCCTCCTTTTTTTTTTAATTTTAGCATTTTGAGCCTTAACGTTAGTATTAAAAATGTGCTCAGCTCAGTTTTTGGAGCAGGGTAACTAGTTTAGGAATCAGGAAATGCTGCACTATGTCTGTCTGCATAATATTTGTTCCCAGCAGACTCTATTGAAAGTCTCCGGCAACTCTACCTGATGCTCAGATCACCACTCTCCCTGCCCCTCACTCTTCCTTAAACTTTCCCATTTTATCCCCCTCCCCTAACATTCTTCTTTAAATTGTTTCCACATTTTCCTCAGCACCCATGCCCTCCCTTTCCTCACCCTAAATCCATCCCCGGGCCTCTCTCCCCCCCTTATTTATCTAATGATGAAAATTTTAATTGATTCCTGGAATTTGACATTAAAATCTTGTCAGTTGGAACCTGACTAGTGCAAGGAGTGATCTTAATCGAATTAGCAAACCTAATTACAGCTCTTGTGTAGATTCTGAGTGGAAGGGATGTCATCTGAGATTTATCTGAGTTTGATTTTTAATTTAGGAAAAAAAAATTCTGACCACAGCTTACAGAATGAGGTTCTTTGGAGAGGAGAAAACTTCCCCTAAATATTTTTTTTTTACACTTTAGACCTACTGTATCCATTCATTCATTCAGTTGTATCTATTGAGCGCTTATTGTGCCCAGAACACTGTACTAAACGCTTGGAATGTACAATTCAGCAACAGATAGAGACAATCCCTGCCCAACAACGGGCTCACATACCAGATGTTTTTGGAGAAGGAGAAGGTAAATAATGGTTATTGACAGCAACATTGCTAACATTCTCACTTTGCATACTATGCAATCCAAGAATAGTAAGAGAGCATATTTGAAAGAAATGTGATTTTACCCTAATATGAAGGAACATTTAGAGCTTTTATGTTCCTATTGTACTCAAAGGATCATTGTTTAGCTTGGCTTTTGAAAAGTAAGTATTGTCCCTGATGTTCAATACCTGGTTCAGTTTTTATTGTCTATATTATTTCTTTGTGCATTCATACAGAAATAAAACAGGGCTATCATTTCCCTGGTTTCCCCATCCCCTCCTAACCCTAACCTAACATGAACCCAAGTGGCAATTGTTTTATGTTTGTTATTCTCCACCTCTACCTCTGACCCTTGCTCCTCGCCTGCTTCAGCACTGCCTCTAGGAGGAGGAGTTTGAGGCGAAAATAGCCACAGGAAAGGGGGAGGGTTTACTGTTGACCACCCCTTACCATCTTCCTTCCAGCCACATGACTCATGCTATAGCACCAGCCCCACCTCCTATAAGAGAGGAACAGGAGCTAAACAGCATGAGTAGGGGAGAGAGAAGTCACCTTTTGGGTAATTAATTCATCAGATGCTTATTTTATCATTCTGTTTTCACTTTTAGGGTGATACAATTTTCACCATTCTGCAGTCACCTTCTTCAGGTGCAATATACTGATCCATTTGCCAGCCAATTATTACACAAAATAGGAAAATAGCGAAGTCTTACGTGGACCTAGAACAGTGTGACTATTATATAAGGAAAATAAAGGAGTAAGGAGTGTGGGTGAAGGAGGACTTCTATATTGGAGGTGATTGACAGTTGCAGTTTATGAGGAATAGAGTAAATGAGATTATTATCTGTTGTAGGTTTTTTATATGATGTGTTCTTTCATGTTGAAGAAGTAGAGGAGTAGTCACTAATTCTAGTATTTCCATTGTCACATATATCTGATTTCTTCTGCTTTTCAGTCTTGAAGTCATCTCTCTGACAGAAAAGTAGGTCAGAGATGTGAGAATATTCAGTGTTTAATTTTTCCTCGGAGACCCGCAGTGGTGCTGAAAATACATATCCCCCATAGATCAGGGAATAAGGCTACAGGCTAGTCTCATTTCCTCTTCTCCCACTCCCTTCTGTGTCACCCTGATTTGCTCCCTTTATTCAGTGCCCTCCCCCAACAAGCCCCACAGCACTTACGTTCATATCCATAATTTATTTATAAATAATAATGTCTGTCTCCCCCTCTAGACTGAGCTCGTTGTGGGCAGGGAATGTGACTTCCAACTCTGTACATTGTACTCACCCAAACTCTTAATCCAGTGCTCTGCAAAGAATAAACGCTCAATAAATATGACACTGATTGAGGTTGGGAGCCTCCAGCTGCCCATACTGATAATTATTGTATTTTTATGATATCTGCTTAGAGCTCACAATGTTCTAATTGTTGGGTAGTTACAATCAAATTAGAAACCGTCCCTGTTCCTCATGGAAGTCTGAGTCTGAGAGAGGGAGGACAGATATTGAATCCTCATTTTATAAGTGAGGAAACATAGGTGCAGTGAAGGCAAGTGACTTAATCAAGGTCACACAGCAAGCAAGTAACTGAACCAGGATTAGAACCCAGGCTCTGTCACTCAGGCCAGAGCTCTAACCACAAGGACAAGCATTTCTCATAAGTTCTTTCTGAATGGAGATAGGACCTTGCAGTTCAGCTATTGGGTCATATCCTCTTATCCATCAACAAAGAAGACATAGCTTTTTCATTGACTTCATTCCTTTTGAGTGAAGAGTGTTATTAACATGACCCCTTGAAGTATGAGTCATGCTGTGATGCTACTCAGCTGGTGAAATATTATTCACTCTTCATTTTGTCCATCAATTCAAGCGGAACATTTATATGACATTTGGTTCCTGGTATGATAAAGAAAACCATTACTTTGTTTCATTTTTGACCTTTACAACTTCAAAACTCTTATATTAAAAAAATTCTGTCAAGTGCATCCTGAATCTATGTCTTTTCCCAAATGTGAGGGGAATTTTATTCTCTGCATCCCCACCCATTGTTTCCTGGGAATCTTAAAAGTATGTAATATACTATACACACACACACACACACGTACCATACTCTCACCTTTTAAAAACTCTATATACAGCAATTGGATTTCTCTCTGACACCTACAACTTAGTATATCCAAAGCAGAACTCCTCATATTCCCACCTAACACTTCCCCAATCTTTCCCATCTCTGTAGTCAACACCATTATCTTCCCTGCCTCACAAGTCCATAGTCTTGGTTTTATCATCGACTTATCTCTCTCATTTAACCCACATATCCAATCTGTCACCAAATCCTGCAGGTTCTACCTTTACACTATCACTAAAATCCATATTTTCCTCTCCAAACTGCTAGTTCATTGATCCAAGCACTTATGTCCTGTCTTGACTTGTGCTTCAGCTCTTTCACTGACCTCCTGCCCAGATCAGTTTTCCAAAAAAAAAACCACCTCATTTCTCATCTCTGTACTGCTCAAGGACCTCCAGTGGTTCTCCATCCAACTCTGCATCAGATAGAAACTCTTTACCATTGGCTTTAAAACATTCAATCAACTTAGCCCCTCCTAACTTATCATGCTGATTTCCCACACTTTCCTCCTCTAGCACAGGTATTAATGCATTAGTGCATTGTTAGTTATTTTTCATTAGGCTCGTCTCCTTAGGCTGGCTCTGTTTGGTTTTTTGTGGGGGGTTTTTGGTGTGTGTGTGTGTGGTGGGGGGCGCGAGGGTGAGATGAAGGGGGAGAAGCAGATATAGAGGAGTAAATTGTGTTATTGCCAAGGTGACTCATGTCTTTTCACCCAAACTGAGTAGTCTTGATATTAGGGGTTAGAGTAAGGTCCTAGGCCCAGACACAGTACTCAATTTGAACAGAGAGGGAAAATTGCTGGGGAGCTTAATGCAGGTGTTACTCCTAGTCTCTAGTACTGAATTAGATTTCTTATGAGGAGGTGAGTTAAGTGGTTTCCAGGGACAGTGCAGAGTGAATGCCACTATTTATTGAGTGCTTACTGACTGCAGAGTACTGTACTAAACACTTGGGAGAGTACATTATAACAAGCAAACTCGAAGTCCTGCAGCTTTGCCCACGGACACAGGGCAGTCTGCACAAGTTGGAGCACTAATTAAGATGGGATAATTAGGAAATTAGGTGAAGCCTATCTATGAGAGCTCTGAAAAAGCTTTCTAGAAACAACTGTTAATTTCTAAGATGCTGCACTGAAGTATCTTGAAATGTGGCTAGGACTCAGCCCCTGAGATTGTTAGAAGACATTTTCAGTTCTCCTGGGGAATGTGGAGCAATTATTAATGTAAACTGACTTCCTAGATATTGATTTATTTGGTATGTTTTTTTTCACAAATTGATCAGCATTTTCATCTTAAGCTGCAAATTTTGTAGCCTCAAGCTATGGTAATTAATTTGTAGGGTGGACAGTTTTGGGACTGCAATTTATTGTTGGATAAGTTAAGCGCTGCTCTTCTAAGACTCGGAATTCAGCCATGAAGCCAAACCAAGCATCGTTAAAAAAAAAAAAAATCCAGCCCTGAGTCATATGTTCATATCTAGAACACTATCCTTGTATTGACATGGACTTAGAGAAAGTGTTATGTGTTGCTGCAAAAGTCTTTGGAGAAAAATAGATTGGGGGAAGTAGTGAATCTTCAATCAAACTATAGAAGATACTTGTCTTTTAAAACTGTATTTTGATTCCTCCTTATTCGTTCTCTGCTTCCTAGTACTTTGGGTTTTAAACAGAGTTAAAATTAATCACCTGGGGGTAATGCAGTGATTTACTTATTTCAATCATCTATAAGATAAAAAATTATTTAGCTTCATAAACAATCCATAACAAGCTTTAGGGCAAATTAAGGGAAATCAATTCATGGCCTAAGAGGCATCTTTCTCCTCTATTTAATCGCATAGACATTTTACTGGGTTGATGACCATTTTGCCCACTGGA
The DNA here is from genome assembly GCF_004115215.2 of Ornithorhynchus anatinus. NCBI lineage: Eukaryota > Metazoa > Chordata > Mammalia > Monotremata > Ornithorhynchidae > Ornithorhynchus > Ornithorhynchus anatinus. The sequence continues at coordinate 9,678,759 of NC_041751.1, read as the reverse complement.
GACATCAAAGGATGAAATGGAAAACAGAAACATGTTCAAGTTTGAGTATTATTATCAAAGTGATAATTCATAGCTCCTATGGTGATAGAACCACTTTAATAGAAAAAAAATTCAGGTTGGTTTAGACCAGTTCTAATAAAGAATATGTCAGTAGCAGTTCCCTTAAATTATCAGAGCATTTCATTTATTTAATTTGCTTCTAAGTTTCTAAATAGATAGCAGTTAGGGGAAACATGACCTCTATCTCCCCACCATTGACAAGTGACATGGGCTTTGATAGATGATGCTGGGATCGTGCAGTTTGCTACCTTACATTTGACTGTAATTCATTCACAGGGAGTCTAGATGTCTAAAACCCTTCATTGCTGTTGATCATGAGTGGTAAGAGGTCAAATTGAAAGGGCCCAAGAAGGTGATGTGTGTAATTTGTTTACCACATATCCAGCATTTTTCCTCTTTTAAAGTGTCTGTCTCCAAAGTGCATGATTTAGGGGAAGGTAACGATTTGTGTTTAGACCAACTAATACTTTCCTTTTCCCCAAGCTTCCTATATCACTACATTTCTTAGTAATGGGGTCATTGGCTTGAAGAGGACCTTCATGGATCCTTTTAACCATCCTCCTGACTTCATGCAGGACTACACCTTGGGTTACCTATATCTTTACTTGGTATCAGATACCTCAGACCATATCCAGGTGGGCTTCATCGGCACTTCAAAAACTAGGTTGTAACTCCATGTTAAATATTTCATATGAAGCAATTCCTAACGGCCTGTTTTAGATCATAACCAAATACTCCTGCATTTAATTTGAATAATGCCACCCAGAATGTACTCACTAGCCAAGTTCTTCCAAAACCTAAAGTTAGTCAGTGGTAGCAAGTAGCATTAACTCTTTCAGTCCCACAAGGAAGTGTTTATTGTCTTACTAGTGCATGTAATGCAGAAATTAGGTCACATGAGTTTCTCTTATTTATTTTTTACTTGCTCAGAACCTCTGCTGCATCATGTCATTTGACATTAACTGTCACTTCACGCTATAATGACTGTGACAGTTCTGACCTAGTATTCTCGTTCATCTTAACAACCTTATAATTTAATCCTTTTATAACCTGTACATGACCAGAACCTATAGAAACCATTCATTTTGTGAGTTTCAAACTTCATGTTCCCTGAAAAGGGGAGTCTATTCGGCCATGCACTAAATTACACCATATCAGAGATGCTAGGTCATTAATGTGCAACAGGAATGAGTGTTTAAGTTACAAACTCTGATTAATGAACACAATATGCTTGTCTTGAGTAAATTATTCATCAAAAACACTTTTGGGCCAAATTGATGCCAGCAGATTTTAAAAAGATACAAAGTGGCTTTGGAGCAAGGAATACTGGATCATCAACCTAATCTGATTGTATGTCTAGTGGATCGGACATATAATCTATCAAATTATACACACAAAACACTAAATCAGGAGTTTCTGTATACTTGGAAAGGGTACTTCCCTTTTAATTTGTAAATTTTGTGCCACATATTGATTGGTATTTACTGGATTCTCTAAGATTGGATACATTGCTTGACCAGTTAACAGTATAGGTTGCTACAGTGATTACTATGAGAATTGTCTAGTATTCACCCCCTTGCCCACCAATGCCCTGCCAAAAAATATACAGATTTAGAAGCAGCATAGTCTAGTGGCAAGAGCATGGGTTTGGGAGTCAGAGGACTTGGGTTCTAATCCCAGCTCCACCACTTGTCTGCCATGTGACCATAGGCAAGTCACTTTATTCTCTGTGCCTCAGTTACCACATCTATAAAATGGGGATTAAGACTGTGAGCCCCACGTGGGACAACCTGATTACCTGTATCTACTAGTGCTTAGTACAGTGCTTGGCATGTAGTAAGTGCTTAGCAAGGACCATTATTATCATTGTTATTTGGGGTGGAGGACTGTTTTCAGGTCTGGTGAAGGCCTTTTTGTTTGTTTTAGTTCTGTTTGCATTGAGGGTAAAGTGGGAGGTACTGTCTGAGGAACTCTTTCCCCAACAGTGGATAATAGATGGAATAGCTATTATAGCATGGGTGTCACCCACTTGCACATATGTACCAAGAAAGATGCCCTTTTTTTCAACTTTTTTTACCTTGCTTATCTCAAATTCTCCAGCATTTGTAAAGTACATATTAATGACTGGGGAGTAACAAGCTCTTCTAGCTTGTGGAAAGTCTCAGTTTCATCAATTCAGCAAGAAAAACCACAGCCTTTTGTTTGGCTTATGTGTGTATCATCTGCAGTAGGCTTAGTGTATGTGCCAGACACTACACTAAGCACTGGGGTAGATACAAGGTTCTGACTTTAGACACAATTTTCTGACTTTAGCCACAATTCCAGTCCCACATGGGCTTATGAAGTAAAGTCTTTTCCAGAGAAGATCTCACATAGATCGAGAAGCAGCATGGGATCTAGTGGATAGAGCACGGGCTTGAGAGCCAGAAGGACATGGTTTCTAATTCCGGCTCTGCCACTTGTCTGCTGTTTGACCTTGAGTAAGTCACTTAACTTCTCGGTGCCTCAGTTACCTCATCTGTGAAATGGGGATTAAGACTGTGAGTCCTATGTGGGACAACCTGATTACCTTGTATCTACCCCAGCACTTAGAACAGAGCTTGGTACTTAGTAAATGCTTAACAAATACTATAATTAATTCATTAACATTACTGATTTGAGTGCAGAAATGGCCCCACACCTCTTGGCCGTAGCATAAAGTTCTGTGCAATCCTGTTGAGGAATGCGCTATCTGCTACTTGGCAAGGGAGTAGTAGGTCTCTGCTGTTATTTCCAAAGCGGCAGCACTGGTCTAAGAATCAGGACACCTGCATCCCTGCTCAGGTTCTGCCTGAAGCTGGCAGAAGACCACGCATGCACTCATTTATTCATTCATTCATCCAAGCGTATTTATTGAGCACTTACTGTGTGCAGAGCTCTGTACTAAGCGCTTGGAATGTACAATTCGGCAACAGATAGAGGCAATCCCTGCCCAACAACAGACTCACAGTCTAAAAGATGTGCTGCAATCCCTGCTTGCCGGCTCACTCTGTGCCCCAGTGGAAACATGACTGAAAGGGATGAGGGACTGTGAGTGGAGCTGCATGAGTTGGTAGCATTATAAACAATTTCTCCATGCAGCATCTCAGTTCTGAAGTCTCGGGATGGAGACTCATTCATCATTCCTGACCATCTCATCAGTAGCATCATCTTTGAATATGAAGAATTGTAAATGTGCTTGCTCATACTCACTTCCCCTCTCTCTGTCCTCTGTCTCTCTGCCCCCTCTCTCTCCCTTCCCCCTCTCCCTCCCTGTTTCCCTCGCTTCTTTCTTCCCTCCCTCCTTTCATTTATCCGTTCTTCTTTCCTACCCCATCCCTATAGACATGTTTTTGTAGACTGAATATCATTCAATCAGTAGTATTTAATGAATGCTTACTATATGCGGAGCACTGTACTAACAGAGCACTTAGAAGAGTACACTACAACAGTTTGTAGATCCATTCCCTGCCCACAGAAGGCCCAAATATTCATAAGGAAAAATGTGAAACTCTAAAAGCTTTTATTCCACCTGCACAGAATGTTTCTAATTGTCGAGGATATGGTATTTTATGGCATATTTTGCAAGTATGTTATATAATTAAACAACATGAGTAGCACCTCATGAAACTTTCATTACAGAAATCACTCAAATTGTGCAGTCATATGAAAGAAACCAGTCTGAAAATTTCGTAACAATGGAACACAGTTGGGGGACAGATGGCCAGGTAAAAACCACAGAGTGTTGGTTATAAGGTCTGGAATAATGTCAAAGCTCTATTAAGAATTGGAAAAATAAACCAGTCAATGTTTCGGGTAAAACATTGAGATTTTCCAACCACTGGAGGTAACATAGTATTCCTCATCAACATCAAAAATATTTAAGTGTTCACCTGGGTTTAGCTAAGCATGGTACTCTAAAAATGAGTTGAGTGTATTTGGTCCCTGTTCTCTAAGAATGTACAATCAATGACACCTGTCAGGGGAAAGGGCAGATCCCAGACAGTTCTCTTTTCCCCTGGGAGGTAAGGTGCGGCTTGTACTTTCCAAGTGCTTAGTACAGTGCTCTGCACATGGTAAGCACTCAATAAATGCAGTTGAATGACTGAATGAATGATGGTGCAGTGATGCCTGACTGTGGTGGTCCTCGGGTCTCTAAATTCGGGGAAGAAGTCCATTTGGCTGTGAAACAGGATTCCCTAGTGGATAGAGCATGGATCTGGAAGTCCAAAGGACCTGAATTCTACCTGAATTCTAATAGCTTTGCCATTTGTCTGCTGGGTGACCTTGGCAAGTCACTTGATCTCTGTGGGCCTCAGTTCCCTCTTCTGTAACATGGGGAATAAGACTGTGGGACATGGATGGTGTCCAACCTGATTAGCCTGTATTGACTCCAGTACTTGGTCAACGAATGCCAAACAAATTAACAGATACCATAAAATTAAAAAAAAAAGTTGACTCCAGTCATGAGGGCACTGGGGGATGAAGGAAGGAGGTAGCTTTGGGGACCGGGGAATAAGAAGGGTTGGGTGCATGGGGAAAGGGGGAAACTATTTTTAAAGATATGGTGGGAGAAAGAGGAAGGAGAGATACTTTTAAAGGATGCAGAGAGGGGTAGAGTGGAGGAGACCAACACTTGTGGGAGGGTTGGAGTCACCAGGGAGGGGCAGCATGACTCTTTCACTGAAGTAAAAGATGGGCCAGCAGTTACAGTAATTTTCCAAGATAGTGTAGGTCGTAATGAGACCAACAGAGGAATAGTAATACCTCTAGATTGTCAGTACTTGCTTAAAATTTTCAGTTTATCATAGGTCTTTGGAGGATCATGCCTTGAAACTCATTACAGATTAACTTGCACATATAGTATGTTTTGTTTAGATGGCCATATTTGAGATGAAACTGATGATGAAATACAGGATAATCTTGAAGATTTTGTTATTACTCTTATCCACATTTTCTTAAGGTTAATATCAACTTTACGGTCAAAATTGTCTCAGTCAAGTGAGGAATTGCACATAAGGTTATTTGGTAGTTGGTGTGTCCTCCTCTGTGTTCGATATATCCAATTTAGTTCCCACTTCTATCATAAAGAAAATGTCCTGAAAGTGATATAGTTTTCCTTTTGACGAATTTGAATATGTTATGGTTTGCTAATTGAGAGCGACACATTTGATTAAAGTGGAAATGATTAATTCAACATTAAATGTTTCTAATTCTGAGGAAAGCTATTGCAAAATGAATAACTTGTTTTGTTATAAACTAGCATTTCTGCTGTTGGTTAGCTTGTCATTAATCTTTTTTGGGGGGTATATTTTATTTCCCATCCATTTCTCAATTTTCTAGAGGGAAAGACACAGATGGCCTACTTGGCCACAGTCATTGAGAGATTAATTTCTCCCTCTCCATGGTTGGTTTTTACATGCTATTAGTCTCAAGATTTAATAGGTAAAAAGCAAACAAAGCCCTCTAGGTTCTCTTACCATTCCATACCAGAAAATTAGTCTGTCTTATTCTAGTCCTGAAACTGAAAGTGTTGCAGTTGTTTGCCATATCCTCAATCAATCACGTTTATGAAGTTCTTACAGTGTGCAGGGCACCATACTAAGAGCTTGGACGAGTACAACACAGTATCACAGATACATTCCCTTCCCACAATAGGCTTACTGTCTAGAAGGGGAGACAGACATTAATATAAATAAATGAATTATGGGTAAGTAACTGGGTGCCTGGAAGGCGGGTGGTGATTAAAGAGAGCAAGTCAGGGCAACACAGAAGACAATGCTCATGAGCAAAATGTTCTCCTCTATTACACAGGCAGTTTTAAATTATTTAATTTAATCAGTATTGTTATTAAAATTACAAGTTTCCCTGCTTTTATAATTGGATGATATTGGGAAAGATGGAGAAATTGAGATTAAGGGGAAAAGTTAAATGAGAGCAGTTTTAAGAGGCGGGTGGGTTGGGGTATTGGGTATAGAATGATGAGGGAGTAGACTGTTGAGCAGTAAATGGCGGGGAGGTCTGTTGTTTTGGAGATAAATTTGGCAGTGTATGTTTCTAGCATTTATTGAGAGAAAAATTCAGCATTTCTTTTTGAAAATCTTTTTAATGGTATAAAGTCCCTATTTTTGCCAACAATGGATAGTGAAATAACATTATTTTTAGTTGATGTGATTTCTGTACCATAGAAATACCTAAGTAAGCAATTTCTCAGTTTGGACCGAAATGTCTAAAATTAACTTGATTTTCCTGATTTGCCCTGTCTTTATTTAGCTAATATGGAGACAGATTTAACTATTTGCCATCGTATACTTGAATGAATTGCCATAACTGACTCATTTGTCATTTTAATTATGTAGTTGGCACCTAGACTGTTTTTTTCCTATTAAATATTATTTAAATATTTTGAGCACTAACCCAGTGCCCTTTCAGAGCTCTATTTTTTTTTGTAAATATAATGAGTAAAGGCACTTCTACCTGCCTTGTCATTTACTGCTTATTATGGACATGGGCCAGCATAAATTTTGAAATCCAACTGGGCAAAGGGTGATTTAGAAAATTAGCACCTCTTCTCGGTGATTATGTGGAGCGCTGGAAAAAAAGCAACTAATTGCACCAAGCAGTGCACTGCTCACCTGCTAACTTCCCTTGGCATTGCTTATCTCAAGGAAGTCCAACTGCTACCAATGTACAATTGATGAAAGAACCATCCTCTGGCTTAAGTGGAAGGGTTATTGCAAATCCTCATCCCTGATTATCAATGCCTCCTCTTTGGATGTTACAGATAAGACGGCAAGGAGGCATTCAGTTACTGGTGGATCTTTTGGATCATCGGATGACGGAGGTCCACCGTAGTGCCTGTGGAGCCTTGAGGAACTTGGTGTATGGGAAAGCAAACGATGACAATAAAATTGCCCTGAAAAACTGTGGCGGCATCCCATCGTTAGTACGGTTACTCCGCAAGACGACCGACTTGGAAATCCGAGAGCTGGTCACAGGTTTGAATCTTTTGGGTTTTTCTTCAGATGGGTATTTCCAATGTGCTTGCTCAATGCCCGTTACATAATGTGCTCGTAATTGATCTCAGTTCCGTATCTCAGCGATGCCGCATTTTAGCATCTTGGATGCTCTCCTGTTGCAAAGAGGACTGTTAAAAATTTTGTGGCCTAGTGGAAAGAACCCAGGACTGAAAGAAAGGAGACCTGAGTTCTAACCCAGGCTCTGCCTTTTCCCTGTTGTACAATTCTGGTCAAGTCACTTGTCTTCTCTGTGCCCTACTTCTTCATCTGCCAAATGGGAAGTGAATACCTGTTCTCCTTTGCCCTTGGATGTGAGCCTTAAGAGGGACGTGGACTTTGCCTCGTACACTTATAATACCCCAGTTCACAGTAAAGTACTTGGCACAGAGCATTTAACAAATGCCATTATTATTATTATTATCATTAGAGAATACCTGCCACTTTTTTCTTTTATCTTCTGAGCATTTAAAAATGATCAAGTTTTCGCACTTCATTTCTGGACCTTGTGAAGTCCGCTAAAACCTGGCACTCACGAGCCAGGAACCATGAATTTCTGAGGAGTCTAAAGGCTGCTATTCTGCAGAACCCTGAGGGATCCTTGGCACATCATCCACCATGATCCAGTAATCGCCATATGATTGTCCAGAGAAGGAAAGGATCCCAGGCTGCCCTAGGTTTTACAGGGATCGTGGAGCAGGCTAGCTCCTGGTATGGCAGGGGCAGACCTATAAAGCATTACTATGCCTGAGGTAACTCCACCATTTCATCCTCTCTGACATGCACAGACCAGGAGAGGTGAGGCTGGGTGGACTGTCAGTGGGAATGGGGGTAGGGAGGGAAGAGGCAGAAAGAGTAAAGGTTTGTTGCTGGGCCCTGAAGGGAGCTCTATCTAGGACTGTTCTGGAAAATCACCAGTAAGTTTTATTAGGTTCAGAGGGTAGTGGATTCTCCATTAAAGTGCGAGGCCCTTGAGGACAGGGATTGTGTCTCGTTAACTCTATTCTCTCAAGTGCTGAGTACAGTGCTTTGCACAGTGTAAATGCAGGGGCCATTAGTAAAAGCTCAATGACAGTTGATTAATTGATTGGAGAGTGCAAGTCAACTCACCGAAAGGATACTCTCACCTATAAACTAGGATCATTTGATTTACCAGGCTACTTAAAGTTTACTAGCCTCCAGAACATGCACCTTTGATCTAGTTTAACTTAGCAAGGTAGGAACTGCATTACTCATTCAGCTTGTAATTTTAAAAACCAAGATCTGCATGTACTAGAATCTTCTCCAAGTAGAAGCCACATTTGGGAAATCCATAATTGTTTATGGCGCTTATGCTGCGGCAGCACAGAACTTCTCATTTTTCAGATCCACCCTCACACTTCAAACCTCACACTTGAAACTGCAGATGGGATCGAGACAGAGGACTGTTGGGTAATCTACAAGAGAAAAGCTAGTGGAAAGAGAAGCAACATGACCTAGTAGAAATAATATTGGCCTGGGAGTCAGAGGACCTGGGTTTTAATGCCTCCTCTACCATTTGCCTGCTGTGTGACCTTGGACAAGTCACTTAACTTCTCTGCCTCAGTTGCCTATACTGTCAAATTGGGATTCAGTATTTAGATTTTTGAGTTCCATCCTGGACAGGGACTGTCTGACCTGATCAACATATATCTACCCCATCGCTTGGCAGAGTGTAAGGGCTTATCAAATGCCACAATCATTATTTCAATAATGTGGACGTAATATCGGCCTCAGAGGAATATTGCATGGGTAAAATGAGGTCGTTGATATGAGGCTTTGATATAATGCAAAAGGAACACAAATTCTGGGTGATATCAATCAAGGAGCATAAGTAGTATGAGAGGGAAACTGTGGGGTGGAGGATGGGGGGGCCATATCACTAGTTAGCTTTTCCCTGGAAATGATGTCAAGGATTAACTCTGCATGGGGCATAGTAAAAAACTTAGTGTCACATGTCCTTGTTTTAGTTCTTGGCCCGCTACTTAATGTAGTTTAAGTGTAAATTATTGTATTTTCTTTCTTAATGATTACATCTTTAATCAGGTAAATGTTATCAGAGTTAATGTGATGCAGAGTTACTGGGAACTTTGATGACATCCTAAATTATACACAATAAAGTTAAATACTTCTTTAGTTAAAACACATTATTTCAGCTGTTGGATGTTTTTTTGTACCCCCATTTTAAGGCTCATAAGTGTATATTTTCAGTGGGTAAATGAAACATACAGAAGGGGCTACTGATAATAGAATTGAAAGAGAGTTGGAGAAATCATCTAACCAACAGCCATGGCTCTTTTAGTGGTAAGGTTCTTTATCATGGCTAATCTAAAACCCCTTAAATCTATTTGTTTATGTCCCCTCACTGGCAAACAAGCAATACTGAGCACATTTCTATCCTTATGCAGAGAATAGGAGATTTTATGACAGACCTAGGACTCCGGTGAAATGATAGTGTGTAGTTGGGGTTTCACACTATTTGGGATGATGTTGGGACAAGCAGAAAGTGCACACTTACTGTGACTCTGACATGAGTGCTCTAGCTACCTAGGCCCCTCCTTTCCTCTGCTGACAGCTTCCAACTCCTGTAGAAAGACCTACTGAGGCATGGTACACCACAAGCAGGACTCGTACCACTTCTGTGCTTTTGCTCTATTACAGCAGAGAGAAGGGATAAAGAAATCCCCCTTAGATTGGCCACTCTTTGTGGGCAGGAATCTAGGTTTAGCTCCTGTTGTATTTTGCCAAGCGTTATCTTGGTTTCATCCCAGTGCTTAGCTCAGTGCTTGACACAGTCTGTGGTAGAAATGAAATCCATGACGCATCTTGTTGGTTTGTCTCGTTGCCGGGACCTCCATAGATCTTGCAAGTGGATCTTAAGGAAGTTTTCAATCTCACATCTTCCTCTGTTGGCACTAATTACAGGATGGCCGTTGTGAATCTTGGTTTGGAGTTATACTCCTAAGTGGCCCCAACTTCACTCCTCAAGGGAGAAAATTATCCTCATTGGCATCTAATGTGAGGCCGTAGTTTTAACATTAGGACGGAGACAGAATTCATCAGGCTTTTTAGCATGCCACTTCTCTCCGTTTAATCATGTTGCCCCCACTGTAGTCAATAGCTGCTGAACAAATGAGATATAAATATTTATTAGTGAATTTTAAATGATTAAAGAATCAAATTATGCTAATAAATATAAATGTAGAAAGGGAAAAGTATTTTTAAATAATTTCTGGTTTGCCAAGATTGAAATATACAATGCATTTTCGCTTGTTAGGATTGACAATGCATAACTGATTTGTAGCTCCACTTTGCCACCCATGAATTACAAGTTAATTAAAAACACTTTTCCCTAATTATATTTTTGAATTTGCTCTATTTGCTCTGCAATTAGCACAAAAATGATATTAACCAGTGTTAACAAATATAACATAGAAATCTCCGCTGACTACTGGAGGGAAAGCGAGAGTTGAAAAAGTGCCACTCAACTCACTCAACAGCTGCTTTTCTTTCTAACAGCTGTTTCTATGTGTTGTTCCCAAGAAACTTTAAAAATACATTTTTCCCCCTCTGTGCCCAGGGGAACAAAAGCTAGCGTGGCTGGAATCTTAGACTTTATTTGCGGAACAATATGCTAGCCCAGTTAGCTTCCCCTGGCATTGATACTGTAGTTGAAACAACTGCTGTGTTTTGTCATCAAGCATCGATTCTAGAGAGACCAGAAAAAGAAAGAGCTGATTGCCTCCTGCAAATCTCTTGGCTGCATTATTCTCCAGGCTCCATAGGTTTTTGAATTAGGATTTATTTTTAAAGCTATTTTAAAATTATGAAATTGGGGACCGTGTGATTAAAATTTTAGGCTCACATACATATAACCCATTTACATTTTTGTGTGTGTGTGTGTGTGTATATATATATATATATTATCATATACTACAAATGTGTAGCACTCATTTACATCCATAATGTTTGGCCTACAAAAATTGAGATATTAGTTCCGACACTATTGAAATAATTTCAGAAATGCAAAGCAGACACAAACATCTTTCTTTGGTACTATCATTTCTGTGTTGGTTTGTGTCATTAGAGGTGGAGTTTCAATACTGAAACTGCTGGTTTTCTCTTGAAGGCAAGTGCTTCCTTGGTTCATAAATATGCTTCAGCTTCTTATCAGCCCCGTTCCCTAATTAAAAGAAAACAAGAGTATGCAGCCTAATCTGGTGTTCAGGCCTTGTTAACCATTACTGAGTTTGGTAAGCTTTCCCAAAATGCCAGTGCAGAACTCACTTGCATTCTGGGTGACATGTCAGATTATTGTTTTTATAATTATCATCATTATTAGCATTTTTTTACAATCTGTGATACCTCTGCCAAGAATTACTTGTTTTTTTTCAATATCCATCTAATCCCTTCGTTCTTGAAGGGAAGGGTCTATGTATGATTAGTGTTGTAGAGGGCATATTATTTCCTCAGAACCCTGTGCCTACAAAAAATATTTATATGCACATATCTAGGAGGCATTTTGACCAGTTGCCTAATGGAAAGAGCATGGGCCCAGGAGTTAGAGGCTCTGTGTTCTAGTTCTGCCTCTGCCACTTCTCTGCTGTGTGATGTTGGGCAAGTCATTTAACTTTTTTGTGTCTCAGTTACCTCATCTGTAAAATGGGGATTAAATCCTAAATCCAACCCCCTCCTACCCAGACTATGAGGCCCATGTGGTAACTATTCCAGCCAGTACAGTGCTGGCCACTTAATAAGTGTTTAACAAATACCTTAATTAATCAATTTTCCTTTATGAAAGAGTACTTCAGTCATTCTTTCATGGTTTTTTCCCAAAAGGCTCATAAAATCATGAAAAGCAAGTATTTAATGTTAGCTCAATGCTTGGCACATAGTATACACTTAACAAATACCTCCCTCTCCTCCTCCCCCACAGAGAGAAACACACACACATATAGACAAACACACACACACACACACACACCAGCTCTTATCTGAAGACCTTCTAGGAATTTTAGGCCAAAGCTAGGCTTTTCACTCTTTTTGTTGACAGTTGTAGACAGACCCCTAACTTGAGTTTGGTCGGGGGATCACAGCCTTAAAGTGCTTTATTTCTAGTGTTTGTGATTGGGATTATTTTCTTCTGAGCCATGATTCTAGCTTCATTTCTGAAAAAATACTCTCATTTCATTTGATATCATAAAGGTGAATTGTAATATCCAAAGCAAAAACTGGAATAGGACGTGTGTTTTCTATCACTAACGGTATTTTCTGCCTCAAAGAGTTCAATAGTCTTAATGTGCTTTATCTTTCATATGTCTTCCTAGTGGACTTCTGGTATTAATCAGAGGTAAAACTTTGTACTTAACACATTAGTGGTTAGGAGATGAGCATAGAGCTTTGGGGATTTTAAAGCAGTTTATCAATTTAATAATTTTATGCAAAAATGCCCGTGCCATTAACTTAGTTATTGGAGTGTGTAAACACAGATGAGAAATTCTATTGTCATGTATAAACTATGCATTGAGTGCCGGTAGCTATTTATAGTGCAAGTCTATTGAAACTATGATTGAAAAGAATCTTTATGTAATTTCAAAATGGAAAATACTACTGCCAAGAGCAGCTATCTCAAATGGCCCACAGCATCAGTGAATCAGTAACAAAAGCTCCACTATGAGGGCCAGATGGATCAACAAACATCCCTGGTCTTTTCAAAGCATCCTCACCTTGAAACCACTCCTAGCTCCCAAGGTGACATTGCAACTCAATCATCTCAAGCCATGGATGTTTAACACCTTTCCTCAAGGATCAGAGCACTTAACATTAATTAGTCTCCCGTAATTAGGTCTGCATGAGTTGTTTTGTGACTTTCTTTAGGTGTCTGAAATGTAGAAAAAAATCTGCAAACCTTTTCAAAAATAAATTGCAATTGAACTGGCAAGGCTTAAAGCAGAAGGGATTGCTTAGACTCTCAAATATTTTGTGGGAAGACTAGGAATCTTTATTAGTCATTTACTCTGGAGTTCCAAAAATTATACTTTAGGGGAGAAAAACTGTGGCAATCTGTATATGGAGTATGTGGGTGTGTTGTTTATTCTCTGGAGAGGCTTTATATTTTGGTTTGTGCCAGGGATAAGTTGTTCCATGTTAAATTGCCTTGATTTTCATCCAGATTTCACCAGACATCTTCGGAAAGTGGGTCCATTCTTTATGATGATAATCATAGCTGTCCTATAAGGTTAAAGATGGTCTAAAGCATTGTGTTCATGCGTTGATGTAGTTGATGGAATGAGGTATAGGTAACAGTCCCTTTCAAGTATGTATGGGTTCAGGTTGTTCCTTGATATCTTATTGGTTCTGGTATCTGTGGTTCTTTGCCACAGATTTCTTGATATTTCTGTTTCTTGATATTACTGTAAAATCTCCCCAGTGCATCTACTCCAAACTCTATTCCTAGCTACTGCCAATCTGCAGCTCTTCCTGCTACTGTTCTATCTCAAAAGTCCATAAGTAGGCTGTATTGCATGAATTTGTGCCTGGTTTGTCTTTAAAACATTCTGCTGTTCAGGTGTAAGACCTTTTTACATCAGCTCACTACATCACAGTTGCTTTTCAAATATCCAACCAAGAAAGGAATAATTAACATTTCTTCACTGTTGGTGGACTCTTTCTTGGACCTCATATTTTGAGAACCTGTCTTGCTATTTGATAGGTTTTGTACAAAGGCCTTACTGATGGAGCTGCCAGAAAAGATGAATGTGAAGTCGGTGGTAGGTCTAACCATGCGGAAGGTCAGGTATTACATCTTTCTAGACTGTAGGCCAGGTCTAATTAAAACTAGATGCTTTAATGGTGCCATATTCTGTCCGTCAGTCTCCTGAAAGGCATGCTGGCCTTCTTGATTCTGTTTTATAATTTTCTGTCTCTGCATCACTGAGCACTGTACTGCCTGAGCTGATGACTGTCTTCGATTGTTAGGTCTTTCAGGTACTGACTGGTGCATTACCTCAGCCTTTTTCAAAGTAATTACGGTTCCATTGCACTTTGCCGATGCTGCGAAGTTGTGTGTAACCATTGCTGTGTTTTCAGGGCACACCCATCAGCATACATCTCCAGTTTGATTCAAAGCCCTGATGTTCAGAGCCTGTTAATTTGGAAGGGTTCCTCAGAGGATGAGCTTTTTATTTATATAGATAATTGGTGGTAATAATAATAACGGTATGTGTTAGGTGCTTACTATGTGACAAGCACTCGGGAGAAGCAGTGCGTAATAGCAGATAGTGCACGGGCCTGGGAGGTAGAAGGCTATGTGTTGTAATCCCAGATCTGCCACTTGTCTGATGTGTGATCCTGAGCAAGTCACTTCACTTCTCTTTGCCTCAGTTACTTCATCTGGAAAATGAGGATTGAGACTGAGCACCCTGCGGAACAGGGACTGAGTTCAACCTGAATTGTTTGTATCCACCCCAGCGCTTAGTACAGTGCCTGGCACATAATAAGCACTGAACAAATACCATTATCACCATTATTATTATTATTATCATTATTATTAAAAATATAATCATATTGTACACAGTCCCTGGCTCAGAAAAGGCTCCTAGTCTAAAGGTGAGAGAGAACAGGTATTTAATCCTTATTTTACAGATGAGGAAAATGAGGCCCGGAGAAGTGAAGAGGCTTTCCCAAGATCACGCATCAGGCAGGTGACAAAGCTGCAGTTAAAACTTGGGTTCTCTGACTCCTAGGTCCAGGCTCTTTCAAACAGGCCACACTGTTTCTCATTAGTTTTAAGACAATTTTCAGATCTTTTGTTAGAACTTCAAAGACATTTGTACAGATGGGTTAAATAATTCTGGGTTCATTACATAACCCTGTATTAACACAGTGCGCCACGGAGGCATAATAAATATTGGGCTATGTTGGAACATTGCTTTTGTTTAGTGCTGTGCAGTGCTTATTTGAACTAGTCCTAGTAGTAGGTTGGATAGATGGCTAGATGGATACATGACCTTCATTACATTCTACACTGTGAAAAGAGTAGACTTTGTTAAGACTATGCTTTTTCCCCTTTGCAGTTCTGTTGCTATTTTTGTATTTGCTTTGCTTTAGAACCACCCTTCTTCTCGATGGTCCCCCTGTGGTCTACTCTGTTCTACTGTGGTCTCCTCCAAGTTCCCTGCTACATTGCATTCTTAGAAATTATTTTTCAAAGACAGAGTTTTTAAACACTTGTTTTTAAAACATTTCTTCTGATTTCCTTGCTTAAATGTATCCTGTTCCAATACTAGTTAGAGCAACTGCTTGAATATCTCACTCTCATACATTCCCCTTACAGCCCTCTCAATGCAGGTACGTTGCAAGGAGCATCACTAGGATACTAGAAGAATGATGCTATTTGGGGTCCTTTCTCACCATTTGAAGTTGATTGATGGGGATAATGCTCAGAATCTGGATGAGCCTAGGGTAGTAGGTCCAGGTCCCACAGTTATATAGAAAGCTGAACACAACAATAACTTTTAAGACCTTCAATTTCATATCATATTTGATATCCCAATATCTCCAGTCTGTCTGTGTCCCAAAGGCCATGCTGCCCTTCTTGATTTGTTTTTTTTTTTCTTTTTCT
Organism: Ornithorhynchus anatinus; assembly: GCF_004115215.2. Taxonomy (NCBI): domain Eukaryota; kingdom Metazoa; phylum Chordata; class Mammalia; order Monotremata; family Ornithorhynchidae; genus Ornithorhynchus; species Ornithorhynchus anatinus. The sequence goes on along the minus strand of NC_041751.1, from coordinate 9,663,024 downwards.
TTGTTTACTCATGAATCTTACAGTGTTCCATCTGGGAGTAAAATTCAGTGGAAGACTCAGTTCTGTAATGCCAATGAAATCAGTGATTGTGTTTCTAGTTTGCCTGGTTTATTTTCCATCTACACATGGTTTTGACCATGAGTATATGTTATTTGGTCCAATTTTGCTCCTTTTTTGCCTTCTTAACTTTAGGAAATGCTTTTTTTTATTTCTATTTTCTTATAATTCCCAAGGAACTAATCTATCATGCTGGAGAAACTCCTCTCAAAGTACTTATTTGTTTTCCTGTTGGAATGAAGTTTTGTAGCTAATCACATGGGCATCTAACATAATCCAGGATAACTCCTCTGGCAAGTATCAGAGAACTGGATTACTTGGATTTATTCTTCCTGGAAGCACAATAAAGTTACTTGTTTAGAAGAATTTCAGTAGGATCAGATGCCATGGGACCTCAACCCTGGCATTTCTTTGATAGACATGAGAAATGCAATTGGATGGTGGCGAGACAGAAGGAGCTAAGATTTTTATCTTCCCATTATATCTTTAATGTCTAGTGAAATAAGACAGAATGAGGAAAAAAGGTATGGGGTCCTTTTGTATCAGGTTATTAATAGAATTACTATTGTTCTGTGTTGATTTTTAAGGAGACTCACAGTATACCTTTTAACATTTTGTAAAATAGGATCTCTGAACTCAAGACTGATGATATAAAATATAGGAAAACAATTACAACTTGGATGTTAAGGTTGATAAGGTGAATGGGGATCAATGTCATATTTATTTATTTACTTGCTAGGTGCCAGGCACTGCACTAAATGTTGGGGTAGATACAAAAGAATTAGGTTGGTCATCGTCCATGTCCCACTTGGGGCTTACAGTTTTAATCCCCATTTTACAGATGAGGTAATGTAGACACAGAGAAGTTAAGTGACTTGCCCAAACTCTCACACTTCGTAAGTGGCAGAACTGGGATTAGAACCCACAGCCTCTGACTCTTAAACCCGTGCTCTTTTCACTAAGCCACACTGCTTCCGTGTCACAGAAAGATGGGAGCATCCAAAATGTCCAAAGCAACAAAATATCCTCTTTTGGGAATTAAGCCTCTGTTCTGCTATGATCAGGCAGAAAAATTTGCATAGAGGATCACTTCCTGGCCTGCAGTGCTGGACACTTGCAGTTGTCTAGTTGAATCTCATTAGTGATTTTCTTTGAAATTACCATTATATCATAAAAGTGTTTGTTAAAAACACCTTTCTTTTCATGAGTAGCAACCTGTATGGCTTGTTTTTGTTGTGATTGCCTCTCCCATTTTGAACTCTATGACATTATTTTGTATTCTATCCACTTGTACTTCTCGGGGCTAGAACCCAACTACAAGACCCTCATTTCTGTGGTGTGTAAAAAATAGCAGGAAGGTACTAGGTAGGTAAGTTATATGGATTCTGCAGCATCTCGAAGCAGCAGAGAAGCATTAATTAAGGAAGGAAAGAGTTGAGACCAGTGATGAAGTATCATTGCTATTGGCCAGGAGCCACAGAAGGATCAGGAGAGTAGTAGTTTGAAGGAGAAATGATGTTTGTGCTTTTGTAGAACGGAATAAGTAGGGATTTCATTCCACTTGCATTTTTGGTAACTTCAAAAGGTGTGTGAAAATTGCCATAAGCATTTCCATTCCAAACCCCAAATTCCAGTTTTTAACTGGGTCCCAAGTATCAATTATTTGCAAGAGAAATTAGAATAACTCTAAAGGTTAGAGACCCCATTTGAACAAGGGTCTAGGAGAAGGGTGGTTTCTTTAAAAATTTTTTTGGGGGGGGAGGAGGCATTGGGGGAGGTTTTGGTATTTGTTAAAGTTTACTCTTTGCTAGGCACTGTACTAAGACCCGGGGTGTTAATCAGGTTGGACAAAGTCCTTATCCCATATGGCGCTCACAATCTTAATCCCTATTTAAAAAATGAGGTACTTGAGGCACAGAGAAGTTGTGACTTTGCCAAGGTCACACAGCAGGTAAGCGGCAGAGCCGGGATTAGAACCAAGGTGCTTCTGAAGTTCTCATGCTGTAGCATCATTGCCCAGTAAAAAAACCCCTCTTCCCAATCGTAGCATTGTAAGATCTTCCTAAGATGGCTCAGTGCTAGTGAATAAATAAAATGTATCATATGTGTTTAATCTCTCTAGCAGTACCTCTAAAAGGTATTTTTATCAATTGTGTAATTTTTCCTCAAGGAGTGATGCCATATGTCACACAGAGTTTAAGCAAGAAAGATTGTCATTTTTCCCAAATTGTTTTCTGAAAATCCCATTATGTTTTGCATTCCAATCATATTACTCTCTTCTCTATTCTGTATGCTTTGCCACTTTCTGGTTATGTCGCTCTGACTTTGATTCAGAAATTGGAAAAATAAGCATCCCTTATCCCCTGATGTCATTTGTTCTGCTTTTAGTCACTGAAAACTTTTCATAATGGTCAAATAGCTAATTCCCCTTCAGCTGTCCTTTTCAACCAGCCAGAGAAAGGTCCCAAAACAAATGTTTCTCAAACAGACTCTTGTTGCCGCTTCACATGCACCCTGTCTTAACAGTAGAACTCAAAATGGGCAATCACCAGAGAGAGCTGTTGACTGCAAGGAATCGTCTTTGGTGACTACTCCAGGAGGAAAATCTCCACACTGACACAGGCACTGATTGTAATGAAAAAGCAGAATCTTTTTCTTCTCTTCTGTGGTAGTTTCAGGGTTAGAGTACTGTTCCAGTGAACTCTGGGCAGGAAGACCCATCTTCCATCTCTCTTCTTCCTCCCCGCAACAGATCAGAGCAAACTCCCTCCTGCCCTTCCCAAAGCAGGGCTTGTATTCCTGCCTCCCCACAAGGCCCAGCTATGGCTGTGAGTAGCTTAGAACAGTGCCGGGAGAGGAACTAGGAGGTTAGAGAGTCTGTTAAATATTGGTCTGCCTTGATAGGTTAGAGAGTCTGTTAAATATGGGGCTGCCTTGATAGCCAGTAGTGGTACCATGGGGCAGTAAGCCTAGGACACGTCATTCTTTTTGCTCAGTTTGTTGTCACTTTGGGTCCTGAGAACCTGTGTTCATGTTTGCATGGTCTGAAAGTATCTAATCAGCAGTCCCTTGCAATACAATATGTGTATTCTCTAGGAAAAGTGACTGTAGACTGTAAGTTTGTTGTGGGCAGGGGATGTGTCTGTTGTCATACTGTACTCTCCCAAGTGCTTAGCACAATGCTTTACACACAGTAAGTGCTTAATAAGTACAGGTGAATGAATGAATTGAATGAATGAATGATTTAGTAAGTCTAAGAAATGACTTAGAAAGTCCCCATAAAGGCCAAGGTGATATGTCTGAAGAGATAAACATTGTAGGGCAACGGCAATTGAAGCAGAAAGGAAAGTACTAAGGAATGTGTAGGGATCAAACATTAACACTCTGACTTCTACTTATTTTATTTTGTTGACAACCTCCCTGGTTGCTTATTGATAAGTGCTTTTTCCTTTGAAGTAGAAATAAGTTTCAGGCCCCAATAATTATGGAACCACTTTTTAAACAGTAATGTTTCCTGATGCCTGCATTTAGAAACACGAAGATGAATTCTTCAGAGTTTTCAATTTACATAGATGTTCAGGTGGCCCGAGAGCTGTAAAGGGGTTACATTTATTTATTACATTAATGTTTCATTTCAGATAATGGTGTGCATCTTGATAAGTGAACCTTTCTGCAGAACTCCCCTGCTGCTTATCTAAGCAAAAGCCATAAAGAGATATTTATTCAAAATAACACAAAATCACTTGACTGCTGAGTGATTGCCCCATTATTTTCAGAATCAGTAATATAATCAGTAAAGAATGGCATTTTATTAATGGGTTTTTAACACTAAAGTTTTTCAAATTGCTAGATTAAAACAAAAGTTAAAAGGCTTATTTTACCTGAAATGTTCTTCAGTAGACTCTCTGAGCAACAGTGGCTCATTGACTGTCATTGGTTTAAACGTGAGAGGACAGACTCTTCTGAAATGATAAATTAATAGTGTTAGTCATAAATGCAGTCATTTTATAACTTTTGGGCCTTGACGTTCAGTATTTTAATAATAAATTACAGATCTTTATATATCATCCCTCAGAATTTCTCAATGGGACTGCTTAATCAATCAAACACCTGCTGTATGCAGTCCTGTTCTAAGCTCTTGGTAAAATGCAGTAGAGGGTATAATAACCATAGTCTCCGCTCTTGAGGAGTTTACAGGAGGGTGGGAGAGAGTGATACTAAAATTACAAAGAGGAGGTGATAGAGTATATAAAATAAGTGCTATGGGGATTGTGAATTATCTAAGTGATAGGTGGCACCAGTTTTCTAAATTGGCACTGGGGAGGGGGATAAAGTGGAGAGATTAGAAATTAATTGGGAAAGGAGATGTACTTTCAGAAGGATTTTAAAGCTAGAGAGAGCTGTGGTCTGTCAGATATGAAGGGGGAGGGAGTTTCAGTCACAGGATTGGGGTGAGCAAGACATTAGCCATAGGAGAGACAAGAATGAGGTCCAGTGAATAGGTTAACTTGAACAAAATGATTAGGGCGAGCTGGGTTGTATTGGGAGAAGAGAATGGATAAATAGCAAGGGAGGAATATCTTTAAGTCAATGGTCAGGAGTTTCTGCTCGATCTGGTGGGCAGCCTCAAGCTGAGAAGATAAGATGGAGCTGCAGATTTTATTTGTAAATTTTTCAGATTTTGTTTCCAGTTTCCTGGGTCATCCAGAGGGAGATATCATACTTACCTTCCACAGAAATAAAGGAAAACCTGAACAGAAAGTAATCATAATTTTAATGGAGTATCGTGAATATACCACATTATTTTTCCACAAATGAGGAAAATGGGTGCAGAAAGAAATAAAAATATATTGATGCTATATACATAAAATAATGTTGCTTAAGTGCTTAAAATATATACTGTTGCTTTTTGGAAAATGCTTCTTTAAAGATAAAATTTGGAGCAGCAATAGATTCACCATATTAATGAATGCTGTTGAAAGGTGTATCGAAAGTGCATATGATTAGAAAGAAACTCCTTAAAGAACACTTTTAGTAGCAGTCTTAAAATGACTGGAAGAGATGCCAGCTTGCTGTTGACAGATATACCTGAAGTTGTTAGTGACCAGCAAGTAGTGAGTTATTTTAAGTCTGCATAAAACTCTCCTGAAAGGGTTAGCCTGGTATTTTATGTCTTTATAAAATAGTGGTTGATATTTTAAATTCAATTTTTGTCACAGTTTCTCTTCAAGGTGAACTTTTAAAAATCCCATGATGTTATTTTGAGATTACTCTACGGTTAGAGAAAGACATTTTCCCAAACTGAGCATTTTCCAGGATAAGGATCTTACTATAGGGCCGATTGACATTATGACACTGTATTTGTTACAAGCATGAGCTAAGAGACATCTTGAATCTCAGGAAGTTTGTGAACATAAGCAATCGTTTTAATCATTAATGTTGCATGAAGCTGTACTTTTTAACAGGAGGTACATTTTCTGCTAATTTGTTAGTCATTTGATACATACAAAATTATATTTAAATGAATTGTATCAGTGTGTTTTATCATAGTTCACTCAATTATAAAATGATCATTCTAAAATCTAAAACAAATGTCCTTAAATGCTTAGGTTTATCTTGGGAAATTGTATTGGTCTCCGTGGTATGCAGAATTCATTTTTAATGCATGAGGCTATGATTAGCCGGTTTGTGAGGAAGTATCTGCCTGTTCTATGTGCCTTTTCTAATTGTCTTGCACCATATTTGTAGAGATGGGGATGCCCTAACCAAGGGCTATGTGTTGAGACTAAAAATCTTTGGTTTGAGTATTTATTGGTTGCTGAAGCCATTTTTCTGGCACTTTTAATTTCCATTCAAATTGTATGTTGTCTCAGCCATTTCACATCTTCAAATCAACATCCCCCTGTATCATCACCATCATAATCAAATAATATAGTATTAACAGTACTAGTATTGACTGCCTGTTGGGGGTAATGCATTGTGCTAAACTCTTGGGAAAGGATCTCAGCTTATCTGTTAGCACTTGCAGTAGGGTTATCAGATGTTCCATATCAAAAAGATGATGCCAGAAGGCAGGGAATTTAAGTTGTGCATCTCCGATACTCTCCCAAGCACTTAACAGTGTTTCACACTTGGCAGGCATGGTGAAAGAGACATGACAGAAGCCTTGGCAGAGAGTGCTTAATAGGAGGTGAGACCTTAGGGCCTTCAAAATCTGCATCAATCCTCCCCTCATTCCATTTAAGTGTCTCTGGTAGACCATTAGGTAGTAAAGGCCAAGGTAAACCCAAGATGAAATTCACCCCCATCTGCTTACTAAAGTCCTTCTGCATGCAAGCGCTTAATACAGTGGGCTTGCACACAGTAAAGCACTCAATAAATACCGTCGATTGATTCCCTAACTCTACATTTACCTTCATCCCTCAGCATTACTGGGGATAATTTCAGTTGGATTACACAGTGGTGTGGTTGAGGTAATAAAGCAAGGAGGAGGAAGAAAAGTACTGGTATGTTGCTATGGTGAACACCCAAGAACCTTAGTTGACCTGGAATAAATGCTCAGTTTGCCCCCAAAATGAAGTGGCCTTTTCCAGATCTACCAGTGCTGTCCTCTATTGTTTCAGCAAAATTAGCAGCAGCTTCAATTTTCCTTCTGTCTGTTGCAAATATATTTTTTCCCCAGTAAATGCAAATCCATGAGGAATCCAAGAAAACAGAAACAGTTCATAGTGAATGTCTAATGAGTCCTGCCTCCTGATTTTCATTGAGTCCATCCTAATTTATTTCAGGCCTTGGGCTCCTAGGTTAGTCTCACTTTTATGCTTGGTCTAGTCTAGCAACTGTAATGTCATAACTTTTCCCCGTGTGGATGTTAAAAGCAGCAGCATTTTGGTTAAAGCAAATATGATTGAAAGAAAGTGGTTTTATAAGAGGTTCAGTCCATTGAGTTTCCAATGGAAGGCAGTCTGGTCTATGTCGTAAGCTCGATCATTTCTTCTGACTCTGGTTACTTTCCATTATAAAACATAGATAACTAAATCACGACCCTTTTGGGCAATTGTCAGAATTTGACAGCCTTATTTCAGAGAGTCCAAGAAAAGCTGCCCCGGGAACTGAAATTTCTTTTTTATCTTTTAATGAAACTTAAGGAGGCAAACTGTTAGTGGGGCAGGCTACATCTGCTATCTTGTATTTCTCTGTCAGTCTTATTTATGGAAATAGAGGAAACAGTTTTGAACTAAGAAGCCTAGATTTTTTGAGCACTAATTTTTATTTATATCTTGTAGGGGTTCTCTGGAATCTCTCTTCTTGTGATGCCCTTAAAATGCCAATTATCCAGGATGCCCTCGCAGTGTTGACCAATGCAGTGATTATCCCGCATTCCGGCTGGGAAAATTCTCCACTCCAGGATGATCGTAAAATTCAACTTCATTCATCACAGGTGCTGCGCAATGCCACTGGGTGCCTAAGGTGAGCCTAGAAACACTCTGCTGACTCAGGTTTCTAATGTGCACTGAAAGTCTGTGTTGCTCTAATAATATCAACCCTCTGGGCTAATCGCCATCACTTTGTAGAACCTAGTTCCACCAGGCTTTGTTCCTTCTCACACTTCCTACCGGAAGAGCTCTGAATCCAACTGAGCTTTCCTACACTCCCATGGCTCAAGGTAAAGTCTTTGTTCCCAAAGAAAGAAGCAGGATAGCATAGTGGGAAGAACACAGTCTTGGGAGTTAGAAGACCTGGATTCTAATCTCGGCTTCTCCCCTTGTCTGCAGTTATGACCTTGGGCAACTCACTTGACTTCCCTTTGCCTCAGTTACTATGCAAAATGGGGATTAAAGCTGTGATCACCATGTGGGACAGAGACTCTGTCCAACCTGACTAGCTTATACCTATGCCAACATTTAGTACAGAGCCTGGCATATAGTAAGCACTTAGCATATACCATAAGAAAACAAAATCAAAACAAACAAAAAAAATCCCATAAACTAATCTTGCCTTTTCTCTTGAGTGGCAAGCATGAGGAAGCTTACAAACTGGGCCTAGTTTAACGTAACAATAACATCAACCATTATTCCACAACTGGTTATGATTCCCCAACTTCTTGGGAAAATTTTCACATACCATCCTTTCAACCTGAACAGTAACTGAGCTTCAGGTTGTCCCCAAATAATCTTATCTCTGTCTTCAAAGAGCATGACCTAGTGGAAAGAGCACAGGCCTGGGTGTCAGGGGCACCTGTGTTCTAGTCCCGATTCTGCCATTTTTTAAAAGATATGTAAGTGCTTATTATGTGCCAGGCACTGTACTGAGCACTGGGTTGGATATAGGCAAATTGGGTTGGACAAGGTCCCCGTCCCACATGGGGCTCACCGTCTCAATCCTCATTTTATGAATGAGGTAACTGAGGCAAAAAGAATTGAAGTAAATTGCCCAAGGTCACACAGTAGACAAGTGGTGGAGTCGGAATTAAAATCCACAACCTTCTGACTCTCAGGCCAGTGCTCTATCCACTGCGCCATGCTGCTTCTCAGCATTTGCCTGCTGTAGGACCTTGGGAAAGTCATTTAATTTCTTTGTGTCTCAATTTCCTCATCGGTAAAATGGAGATGAAATATCTCTTCTCCCTCCCCGTTAGACTGAGTTTCCAAGGGGGAGAGGAACTGTGTTTGACTTGATTATTTTGTCTATATCCCAATCCTGAATACTGTGCTTGGCACAAAGCAAGTGCTTAAAAGTTATTATTGTTATCATCATTATTGCTATCAGCAGCATGGCCTACGAGTCAGAAGATGAGGGTTCTAATCCTGAGTTGGTCATTTGTCTGCTTTGTGACCTTGGACAAGTAACTGTACTTCTGTGCCTCAGTTTCCTCATCTGCAAAATGGGGATCCAACATCTGTTCTCCCTCCTACTTAGACTGTGAGCCCATATAGGACCTAATTATCTTGTATCTACTCCGGGGCTTAGTACAGTGATTACATAGTAAGCACTTAACAAATACTATTATTATTATTATTATCATCAGCATCATGATTGAAGTATCTTAACCTGCAACAGCATCACTACAGATATTGCTCTCTTACTCTAGAATTGATTCGTGCCCACCCATTATGCCAACAATTGTCTCATAATTGTAATCGATATAATTAAGCCAACAAGTAAGAGCAAGTTGACTTTTTTTTTGGATGTTTTCACTTATGTTGTGAGAAATTTAGCAATAAGTTTAACAGAGTTGTTAAGAAATACAGATCTTTGTTGTCGAATGGATAGATCAAAACGATGTTCTGTAGCAATCTATGCTTATTATATCTAATGTGGTTTTTTAGAAGTAGAGCTTTCATTCCCAAATGAAACTTGGCCAATTTGTGATTCTAGGGTATAGCTTGCATAGACAAGCAGACCCAACTGCACTGATTAGGCTAATACAGTTTTTTGTCACTAGTTATATCGGCTATTTCTTCTTGTCATTGCTTTTGGTAGCTGGAAGCGTTTGTAATCCCAATAAGTATCAGCCTCAAAAAAAAAATGATTTGAGGGACTAAAAGTAACGGATAGGTAGTTGTGAGCAATACAAGTCAAAGTACTTTCTGAAAGGCCTACTGTCCCTCTGGGAAATTGGGATGTCATTGATTCCTCTTTGTTTGCTTGATCCTTCTCACTCTTGGAAACATAAATAATGACACCGATGTGCTTCAGAGACCCGGGGGAGTAGCACTACGAAGAACCAAACCATTTTTACGAGTTGGTAAAATAATTGCAAGTCTCTGTCAGATAATCTGACAGTAATTCCAAGGAGCCTGAATGGAAGTAATAGGGCAAAGCTGATATGTGATATAACCCGGCTTCTCAAATGAGAGCACTTAACACATTCATATTTTTTAACAGGAGCCTGAAAATGATCTCTCGAGATTGGCTGGCTCACAAATCACAATTATAACTGCAGACTACAGTCTGATAGTTTCCCTAACCCCAGTCTGGGCCCCAGAAGAAGGCAAAGCACCTCTGCCACGCCAGTGGTAATTACCTTGTGACTGATGGTAATGATATACCTTTCATTGGCTCAACAAGTACTAGCCCTTCAGCTCAGTGTGTGTATGAATGGCTGGCACGCATTCTATGTAGGCTGTAGTCTGCAGTGATAATCTTGATTTATGAGTCTCAAGGTCAGGTCATTATTTTTTATTTTCTGATAAATATATACATATACACAAAAATACAAATAGGCGAATACATCATATGCAAAAATATGTGTGGAGGAATATTATTTATTTGAATTTATAATATTAGGTATATGCAGCAAATAATTCCACCAATGAATTATTGGTGAGGAAGTGCCTATATTTCTTTTGTTCTGGAGACATAGTGTTGAAAATCTAAATTGCAACCTAAATTACCAGGCTATTTGTTGGTGTTTCATGGCACTGTAACTTAGGTGGGTACAGGAGGGAAGGAAATTGTACCTAATGGTTGTTAGGAAATACCTAAAGAAGATGTCACTAAATCAAACCATAGATGTTACTGTAATTGTATAGTACTAGCCTAGTATTAGTAACTATGCTATAATTATAAAATCAATTATATGAAAAGCAGTGTATTTTACTTTGGAATCCAGAAAGATAGAATTATTTCTTAACATGTACATAATGACACTCTACTTCATATCATATCGGAGAAGCAGCGTGGCTCAGTGGAAAGAGCACGGGCTTTGGAGTCAGGGCTCATGAGTTCGAATCCCAGCTCTGCCACTTGTCGGCTGTGTGACTGTGGGCAAGTCACTTAACTTCTCAGTGCCTCAGTTTCCTCATCTGTAAAATGGGGATTAAGACTGTGAGCCCCACGTGGGACAACCTGATTCCCCTATGTCTACCCCAGCGCTTAGAACAGTGCTCGGCACATAGTAAGCGCTTAACAAATACCAACATTATTATTATTATTATTATATCATATTCAATTAATTTATTTGCATTTACAGTGACCCCAAAAGTCACCCTTGACACACATGTGTATACCTATTAGATCTATTCAATTATTTTGTTTTTTATGACTTCGAAGCAGCACAGCCTAGTGGAGATAGCACAGGCCTGGGCCACATAGAATCTGCTTGGGTACCCTGTTGTCAAACCTTCACCTCGTCTTCTCCACCCATTGAACTTTGATTGGAATAATGTCGATTGCTATTGTTCTTGTCTGTCCGTCTCCCCCGATTAGACTGAAAACCCGTCAAAGGGCAGGGACTGTCTCTGTTACCGATCTGTACATTCCAAGCGCTTAGTACAGTGCTCTGCACATAGTAAGCGCTCAATAAATACTATTGAATGAATGAATGAAAGAAGCATGGCCTATTGGACAAAGCACACTCCTGGGCATCAGAGAACCTTTGACCTAAACCTGTCTCTGCTACCTGCATGACATGTGACTTGAGCCAAGTCACTTCTCTGTGCCTCCGTTTCCTCATCTCTAAAATGGGGATTAAATAACCGTTCTCCCCCCTACTTAGACTGTGAGTCGGCCGTGACAGGGACTGTGGCCAAACTGATTATCTTGTATCTACCCTAGTGCTTAGTACCGTGCTTGGCGCAGAGTAAGTGCTTAACAGATATCACTGTTAGTAGTAGTAGCAATATTAGTGATGATATTAAAAATCTTATTAATGATGTGCACAGCTATATAATATTATACATAACTTTTAGGTAATGTTGGTGAACACGCTCAAGAAACCAGATGTAATGGGTATAGGGTAAGTCCAACTTCTGCAGTCATATAGCTGAAGCACTGATGGCAGCTCCTTGTGGGCAGGACACATGTCTACCAATTCTGTTATATCGTACTGCCCCAAGTGCTTAGTACAGTAATCTGCTCACAGTGAGCACTCAATAAGTATGATTTATTGATTGGATGTATAGACCTTCACTGTGACTTGAAATTGACACCATATTGGTAGCACCTTCTGTCACGCTTCCAAGCATATGCTGGTTTTCCTGATTTTATCTTTTTCTTAGTTTATATATTTATTGTTGCACTCTGGGCCACCTCTATAGCATAAATCAGGAACTAACCCCCAGCTCCAAATCGTTGATGAAATCTTTAGTGATACATCACAATTTCTTAATTGTTTTTCTTCTGCTTGTAGTCACAGACTTTTGAATGATTTTTGAAGAAGGTTCAAATCCTTGGTGTATAGAGCAAAATCACCACTGTCTCCCTTCTCCCAAATGGATGATGTGAGAATCTAATGTTCCAGTTGATGAGGAGAAGGTTCTTCCAAGACTAACTGGCCCAATGATAGCAGGACTAACATGTAATGATTTTGACTGCTACAGTGTAGTTAAACGCTGTGGTGCTTCAATGTGGAGAAAAATAATCTCCTTGGATTGGAAAAGTAGACAAGTAAAAGTGGAAGACACATAAGTCTTGGGAGTGAACAGTTGGGAATAGGTTGCTCTGTTAATATAGAGGCATTTGGAAGATCATTATATTAAGAGGGGGAATCAAAAATTGCTACAGATGATACAGGGAGGAATTGCAACAAGCAAGCACATTTATATCCAGTGCAGAACAGACTGTTGACACTCTTGGTCACTGAGCTTATTTTGGTCAAATCTGCACATAAGAATAAGATGCATTGTCAGTACTGCCACTGTTGAACATAATGGACTGTAGGTCTGTGTATATCAGTTCTGTATTACCTTATTTCATTCTTTCCTTCCTTCTTTCTTTTTATTTGTTTCTTTTCCCATCTTTCCTTCCTTCTGTCTTTCTCTCTCTCTCTCCTTCTCCCTCTCTTTTTCTCTTACTTAATAATGTTGGTACTTGTTAAGCGCTTACTATGTGCAGAGCACTGTTCTAAGCGCTGGGGTAAACACAGGGGAATCAGGTCGTCCCACGTGGGGCTCACAGTCTTAATCCCCATTTTACAGATGAGGGAACTGAGGCACAGAGAAGTTAAGTGACTTGCCCACAGTCACACAGCTGACAAGTGGCAGAGCTGGGATTCAAACTCATGAGCCCTGACTCCAAAGCCCGTGCTCTTTCCACTGCGCCACGCTGTACTTCCTCTCTCCCCCACCTCTTCCCATTCCTCTGTCTCTCCCTCTCCCCTCCTCTGCCGTGCATCTACCAAGGGTGCAGTAAGTGTCATTGATTGAGTCTTAGGAAAGGGAGAGGTAAGATGCACCTACTCTCCCAGGCTTGCTATCTCAAGAATGCCTTTACAGTAGTCCATGAAAACTTTTACAAAAACTTTTGTAGCAGTGAGTGTGAGAAGTCTTTCCTGAACTGGCTTTGGAAAATGTGATTTTTTTTCCTGTTTAAAATTGCATCAAACTATGGTTCCAAAACAATATTGAGATAAATCTTGAATTTGAGTGAGATATAACTGAAGGCTGCTGTACATTTATTTAGTCATTTAGGACTCCAAAGCAAAATGAGTAACATTCATAAGTCCTTCATTGTGTATAATTGAAAAGCCCTTGTGTCATAGAATCACTTTGTGAAATTACGTTAGCCGTAAACAGCTACAATTTCTTTGACAAATCACCTTTGAGTGTTTGTCCTAAGGTGGCTTTGCTAACTTTTCACAGCTCATTTCCTCTTGCCTCTGAACCATTCATTTTAGTTATTCTACCACAACTTCGGCATCTTGTCCTGAAGGACAACAACTCCATGGTATTTCTTTTCATTCATCTTCCTGTACTCATGAAAATGTTAGGATTTTCAAAAGATTTTGATTCTTAAAAACGCAGTTAAACTCACAGTTTGACATAAAAAAGATGAGCTCTTTCCTCCTGGAGTAGGTCACTGCATGACCTGGGTCACAAACCACCAAACTAGGAATATTATAATGTTATTGTATGTTAAAAATATAATAATGTTAATACTTGTCTTAAAAAAATGCTTCTATGGGCCCTGATAGGGTGGATTTTTTTTAATGTAGGTCCAAAAATGAATTGATCTCCCAATCAGATATTCTGCCTAACCAGGAATATCTGACAAGTAATAACTAGTTTTCAAAGCACAAAAAAAATCCCAGTACTTCTAAATATGAAAAACCTAAGCACACTAAAAGTTAAATATGCATAAGACTCTCTTTGCTCTGATCCACTCTTGGTTCACCATATCAGCCCTTTTATTTTTCTAGACATGTGACTTCATACTGCCTCATTCTTCTTGCTGCATAGAGTCCCCAAACACCATCCCAGTTCAACCTTAGGACTCCCCTCTTGGACTTCTGTTTTCTGGTGATTACTTCAATTTACCTCTTTATCTCAGAAAATTCACTTCTCACCTCAGGCAGAAATGTGTGACAGGGACCATATCAGCATTTGGTTCTAAGCAGGGAGGAATTTGGGACTGAGACCTTGATAGCTAGCAGAAATCTTGCCCATCTGGAGTTATAAATCCCTAAATCTTAAAAGTGCAAGTTTCTGAGACCTCAAACACTTTCCACCAAGTAAGCATGAGAAAGGGGAGAGCAGGTGTATTAGTCATTAGCCACAGTTAACAGCTCTTAGGGGAGAAAGGGGCCTATACCTTTCTATCCAGGAAGGTAGCCATGTGAGGAACTAAATTCAACATTCCTTGCAAATCTGGGTGACAACAGCAGAAATGAAAATGAAGAGGTAAACATGGCAGTGATCATTATTTATGGTTGTACCTTTCAAAGGGTTGTTCAGCTAAAAGGAACATCAAGGGAAAGGTGATGTTCTTGCAGTCACCTCATAGGGAAGCAATTACTGAAATATCAGATTGTTGCACTGAAAGAGAAAGAATAGTATGATGCTCTAAGAAGCAATCAAAAAAGGTTGACCAGCTAAACTGATTTCTATTTGGCATACAGCATTTATATCATTTCAAACTGCCCTACTTTGTGAATGACCCTTTTTGAGTGCTTCAGTGTAATTTGGTGATTTTTGCAGGTTTTGCTTCCTTTGCAAAAAGAAAACAAGACAGATTTCAATTTGTGGAGTAAAATCGTATGCCCTAATGAGGCTCCAACAGTAAATCATTTGTATACCCATTCTTCTGGTTATGCAAATGTAATGAAAAAGCTCAGTTAATTTTCTCTTACTATAAAGCAATGTTTAATGATTGCTTCTCCCAGATAAAACCCTAAAATGAAGAAGAATTACAGTAGTCAACTCTTTCTTCCTACAGCCCCATAACTTTTATATATTTTAAAAAATCCAATTTCTCTCTCCACTGCCTTCCAAATTATATAATGTTGCCTAAAAGCAACTGGTGTGGAGAGGGTCAAAAAAGGCACCATTAACCACACATTCAAGAAGGGAAGAGCCCACATAAATTTGACTGGTTGCTTATATCCTAACCCTTTCCCATATTTAACAACTTTCTATAAAGATCTGTTTATAAATCCTTGAAGACAGAACAGTATTAGAAATGTAAAATCCCTGGATGGGTTGCTGTTCAGAGACGCAATATTTTATCAACCTCCCACATAGATGAATATGTCAGTATTTGAATCCAAGTTGCCTTGTTACAATTCACAACATTGCGACAAATATTCTTGCTCTTTCGTAGTGAAGTACAGACAGTCTCCTTTCTGACCATCCAACGTTGCCATGCTGTTATCCAGGGAGTGCCGAAGCAGGGTCTTGAATAATAATCATAATATGATGATGGCATTTGTTAAGCACTTACTGTGTGCTAGGCACTGTGCTGGATACAAGCAAATCGAGTTGGACACAGTCCCTGCCCCATATAGATGATTTAACTGAGGTACCACAATGTGAAGTCACTTACCCAAGGTCACACAGTAAACAAGTGGCTTGAAGTCAAATGTGAATGTTTTGATTTTCATGGTAAGGACAACAGGGCCTGGACCCCTGCCCTATCCTCCCTTCCAACCAGGCAGAGAGATAACTGGAAAGAAATGAAGAAAGGCAAACGGTGCATAATCTCCGGGGTTAATCCCCAAACCAGTCAGTCCTTCATGGCCCTCCCAACTGGGAATGACCTGGCCCTGGACTAGCACAAGGGGCCTATACTCCTGGCATTAGACCCAAAGCTGACCATTTTTGCTCACAGGTGAAGTCTTTCCAGAAATGCAGATCATCTAGTTTCTGCACCCTTTTCTTCAAGGTCACTGTGGAGAAAAGCGCCCAGGACTGCTTCAGGCAGAAAGCCCCAAAGCTTTGAGATCTGTGGGGCTGGAGATCCCCAGAGAATGGTCCTTGGGCCTCAGAGGGCAAAGTCGTAGTTAAATTAGTAATGGCACTTCTAAAGCCCTCTCAATGGGCAAAGCACTGGGCTATGTGCTGAAGGGAAATACAAATCCATTGCCTTCCGCAAGGTCCCTGGCGCACGGAGGATTCACAATCTTGAGTGGGGATGGGGAGGACAGAAGCAAAGGGAATGAATAACAGAATCAGTTGAACAGAAACTGTAACCTATATAAAAAGATTCTTACTTCTGGGAGAAGATGGAGAGGTTTGCCACCTCCATCAGGCTGAGGAGGATCTCAGTAATAATAATAATTGTGGTATTTAAGTCCTTACTATGTGCGAGGCACTGTTCTAAGGCTCTGGGGTGGAGATAAGCAAATTGGATTGGACACAGTCCCTATCCCACACGGGGCTCACAGTCTTAATCCCCACTGTAGAGATGAGGAAAGTGAGGCACAGAGAAGTTACGTGACTTGTCCGAGGTCACATAGCAGACAAATGGCAGAGCCGGAATTGGAACCCAGTCTTTCAGACACCCAGGCCCCTGCTCTTTCCACTAGGCCATGCTGCTTCCAGAGAGGCAATGGCAGTTAAAAAGGCAGTTGCCATTTGGATTGGAGTCCCAAAATGTCTTTCAGTTTCCATCAGAAGCTGTACGATTTGAAAAGCTAGACATGGATGCAACTTCAAAAACCCATCCCAGCCACACACAACCTGGAAGAGGAGAGAATTTGAGAAGCAGCGTAGCCTGATAGAATGGTTACGGCACTTAGGACCTGGTGCTAATCCTTCCTCTGTCACTTAATAATAATAACTATGTCAATCACTATGTGCCAGGCACTGTAGTAAGCGCTGGAGTTAGATACAATCTAATCGGGTTGGACACAGTAATTCCCCAGGTCAGTGCTCTGGGGAACAATATGTGTAGGGCTCAAGGTCTCAATCCCCATTTTACTGAGGCACAGAGAAGTTAAGTGACTTGCCCAAAGTCACACAGAGCCGGAATTAGAACCCAGTTCTTCTGATTCCCAGGCCCGTGCTCTAAACACTAGGCCACACTGCTTCTCATAAGCTGCTGTATGACCCTGGGCAAGACACATAACTTCTCTGTCCCTCAGCTTCCTCATATGTAAAATGAGGATTAAATGCCTGTTTTCATGCCTACTTAGAACTGTGAGCCCCATTAGAACTATGTTCTACCAAATTATCTTTTATCTACCCTCAGTACTTAGTACCGTCCTGGGTACATAGAGTAGAGCAAATATCATGACAATAATTTGAGAAGCTCCCTAAAATCAAGATCCCCATCTATTTTGTAATAATAGTAATGATGGTATTTGTTAAACCTTACTATGTACCAAGCACTGTTCTAATCTCTGAGGGAGGATACAAGGTAATCAGGTTGTCCCACATGGGGCTCACAGTCTTAATCCCCATTTTACAGATGAGGTAACTGAAGCACAGAGAAGTTAAGTGACTTGCCCGAAGCCACATAGCTGACAAGTGACGGAGCAGGGATTAGAACCCATGACCTCTGACTCCCAAGCCCATGCTCTTTCCACTGAGCACACTCCTCATATAGAAGAACATTCCTTTTCAAAATAGGGATCAGCCTCCACAACCACCTCCCGACAGAGGCATCATCTGTGGGCTGAGCAGAATAAATGACTCTCAATAACTCATTGGGGCAAATCAACCCAGCTCAGGATTCATATTTAGTCTTCATTTGTAGCGCAAACTAAAGCATTGGCTTCCACGAACCTACCATTTTCTTTCTCTACCTCAGTCACAGGTTTATTTTCCATCCTGGAGGGGAAGCCATTAGCGTGCCCGACCTTTAGGGTAAACTTCTCTGCTAGATGATTGTCACTGGAAGGTGCAATAATACAACATTCTCTTCTGTAACAAGCACTCAACTAGTGGGGAAGATATTGTGCAGTTGGCACATTACCTGGAGTTAATGAATGCCACCAATTAATTACTTTTCCTTAAAGGTAACTTATTACTGGAAAGTAGCTATGTTAGCACAAAGGTTCTATTCCAGAGTAGCAGGCCCACCAAGAGGCAAAATGAGAGGATCAACTGATTGAATTGCCTCCTCCCCCTCATAATTCTTACTAATAGCACTGTCTAGACTTGAATATAGACAACATTGTTCCTTCTAGGGTTACATTTTATCCAATCTTACTTTGGGAAAACACTTATAATTGCTAATTGGGGGTTAATTTATATAAACAAATGTTAGTTCTGCAGAGTAAGAAGCTCCATTAGTCTGTTCTGTTCCATTAGCTTGATACCTTCTAAGGTTGTGTATTTATGAAGTTATTGGCTAGGTTACTGTAGGAAACAAATTATTCTTCCTACAAATATAGTTATTTCAAATGCATAAGAGTACTGTGTCATTCAGGGGTCTTGCACAACTATTTAAAAGAAATGATATTCTTAGGGGATCGGGCCATTCACAGTCTTTTTGAGGGAAGCAGTTTTCTTTCACCTGATTAGAACCCCCTGCAAATTTGGAGGGCGTATTTATTTCCATAACATATTTGAAATCTAGGACAGGTTCATTTTCTCCTGAAACATAAAGAAAACTTATAGGTTCTTATTTCTGTTTCCTAGCAGTGTCATTGCATTGGTCATGTAGTGTGATTACATGTCATTTGTTCTTGACCTCTCTTGCTCTCTTACAGCTGAAACAGATTAAAAGGATGGCTGTTACCGAATCAGATAGAGCAGAGTGTCAGCTATAAGAACTTGCGGTAGTAGGCTCACAAAGGAACTGATACCAGGGTTTATTACTATTTTCCAGTGCTAGATCCAATTTGGATGGAGATAATTGAGACAGATTGGCCTCATGTTTCCATTTGAACATCTAATCAGCGCCCCTGACCTCAGGCAGCAGCATTCTAAATGACAGCATTAAGACAATCAACATATGCAAGCACACCAAAACTACCGTAATGCTTCATGATAGCAAAGAATCAGAAACTGTGGCAGAAATCCTTATGGGGTGAAGTATTCCGTATTTCCATATTTCTCTGGGATCTGTAAGCTGAGGCAAGTCAAGGAATAAAGACTGCCTAGGGCAATGTAGCCAGTTGCTATGATCATCCTTCCAAGAAGCATCGAATACACAATGGAATAATCAGAGAAGGAAAAAAAAGGCAATCCAAACCATCTAATTTGCTTCACGTAGATTCACCAGTTGCTCTCCTTTAGCACACTACCCCCACTTTCATTGACATTCTAACCCTAATTACTCTCTCATCTTCATTTTTCTCCATTATCTTCCACTGTCTCCAACCCAGACACTTCTTTCTTCTCTTTTCTTCCTCTCTCTTCACCTCAACCCTTGAAGTGATAGTAACCAACATGGCACAGTGGATAGAGCACAGGTCTGGGAGTCAGAAGGTCATGGGTTCTAAGCACAGCTCTGCCACCTGTCTGCTGTGAGAGCTTGGGGAAGTCACTTTTCTTCTCTGGGCCTCAGTTACCTCATCTGGAAAATGGGGATTAATAATGTTGGTATTTGTTAAGCGCTTACTATGTGCCGAGCACTGTTCTAAGCGCTGGGGTAGACACAAGGGAATCAGGTTGTCCCACGTGGGGCTCACAGTCTTAATCCTCATTTTACAGATGAGGTAACTGAGGCACTGAGAAGTTAAGTGACTTGCCCAAAGTGACACAGCTGACAAATGGCCGAGCCGGGATTTGAACCCATGACCTCTGACTCCAAAGCCCGTGCTCTTTCCACTGAGCCACGCTGCTTCTCTATTGAGACTGTGAGCCCCACGTGGGACAGGGACTGTGTCCAACCTGATTTGCTTGTAGCCACCTCGGAGTTTAGTACAGTGCCTGGCCCATAGCAAGCGCTTAACAAATACCATAATTGTTATTACCCAAAAATAACAGGGAAAGAAATAGCAAATCAATGCCATAGCCAGATTTATTTTAATCTCCATGCCTTTCACTCTTGGAACATTATGAATTCCAAGACGTATGTTCCCAAGAGGGCGTTTCCAATGGTAAGAATTTCCCCATGCTTGCAAGGGACACTGAAGAGATCAATATGAGATGCACAGTCCCTTCCCCATTGCAATCTCACATAAAGAATGTCCTCGTCTGGGCTTTTGCAGTTGGTTTTTGCTTTTCTGGGGCAATTTCCATACCACCTCTGGCTCTCAAGATCTTCTCTAGCCCTCTTTTTCCCCATTCTTTATCACCTATTGCCAGCCAGGTATGTCTACCACTGTTTCTCTCTTAGCAAGCAATTCCTCTCCACATAAAGCAGGAAAGCCGACAGGACACATTTCAGTAGCTTCTGGCTCCCCAGTTTTTTTGGGGGGAGGGGCAATTCTAAGTAGGATGGAGGAGAGGGAGGTAATAGTTGTCCCACATTAGACTCCCAGGGGGCATCAGTGCTTTATATTGGTTCCTTTTTATGTGTTATCCCAGTCATTCATAGCATATAAGTGCCATGGCTAAAGACCTTGACTCTATCGGATTGTCTCATCTTCTTTCCAAGCATATACTTCAGTGCTGTGCATCTAGCAGCCGCTCAGAACCCCAGATTTACCCCAGTGCTTAAACTATTCCCTTGTCTTATGTCACTGTTTCAGGGCAGTAGTAGCTTTAGAGACTCTTCAATGTCTGCAGGAGATCAGTTCCAAAACCCTTGGAACATTAAAGCAAGCCACAAGAGGTTATTAAATGAAGCCCTACTAACCTGGAAAAAAGCATTTGTCTCTGAAGGCATGTAACTTATTTTGGAGAAGTAACATGAGCCTTAGGAGAATTGAGATGATTAAATATTAATTACTGTTGGTAATGAGGACACCACCATCTATGTGCTGATGACACATGTTTCAGAGCAAGCTTTTTGCAAAACGTATCGTGATGACAAGAGAACGCTCCAGTCTTTAGTCTTGAGGGAACATTTATTATATGTAAAGCTTCTTTAAAAGCATTTGAATGTGAGTGAATTATTATATTGGCATGTGTTGGGGGATGGGAGGCTGAATTTTAGATGACTTCCCACTAGATTGTAAACCTCTTGAGAGCAGGGATTGTTTTCACTATCTCTGTTGAGTTCTCCCTTCTGCTTAGTAAAGTGTCCTAGATAGAATAGCTGTTCAGCAAATAACATTGATTAATTGCCTTCTCCAGATCTTTCCAGTCTTGGGTTTCTGTAATTAAACTCAGGAGAGCAAGTAGAGTTGAGGATGACCAGAATTTATTCTATTCCAAGTTGGTCATCCAAGTATTGCATCTCTTCATCTTCTGACCTCTCCCTTTAGCAGTGATGATTTGCTAAAGGACATGAAAAATATGGTGTAACCCACACTGGCAGATGTAACAGCAGCAAGAAGCAAATGAAGATGCAAAGTTGTTCTAGTGAGCAGGCATCTGGAGTTCAGGGCAAGTTTTGAGTGAGTGACAGGTGGAGGGGCAACAAGCCAGCAGTATTACTGAAACTGAAAAAAAAAATTCATTTAAGTCTATTAATCAGTGGTACTTACTGAGTATTTACGGTGTGCAAAACACTGTATGAAGTATTTGGGAGAGTACAGTACAATAGGGAGCTTATAGTCTAGAGGAGGAACAAGACCTGTTTCTTTTCTTCCTCACCCCTCCTACTCACACAAGATGATACAGGCATGGCAACCTGGAATATGTGGTGTTGGTTGTTTTGTGGAGGTGCTTTGAACAGGTGAGATGGAAGTTTGTTTCAACTAATCATGATGTCTTACCGGCTATCTAGTTAGTGATGGGACAGTTTGGAAGAGGTGATTTAACGTGATTTAATCAAGGAGCATCTGAACTATCCCAGATTTCTCAGACCAAGCCTGAATTGGTGTATAGTTGGAGACTGCAGTGGACTCGTTGTAACTATATTGATCTTCTGTGTAGTGAAATAAAGAGGCAGTGTATGTCCTGTCATATTCAGATTGGTTGGGGCAGAAGTGTGCTAGGCTTGACTATTTCCAATGCCCTTTAGCATGAAGAATTCAGCTAGGAAAATCCAGGCAAGCCACTTGATCTCAATGGTTCTATTTGGGGGCTGTACTTAGCTATTCTGTGCCTCTGGCATTCCCTGTTCCCCAATCCTACCTGCTGAAGCGGGATTAGGCTCATAGGATTGACCACCATCTTCCTTACCTTCCTTTCTCAGTGCAGTTCTCTCTCCTTGTGTACTCTCCCTCCACCTGTCAGAAGAACATCAATGGCATATGGTGCTTTCAGCGGTGAAGACCTACACCCTCCCTGCTCATTTCTCACCTGGACCTCTCTCTCTGAGGTGTTATCCCAGCAGCACCTGAGAACTGGTGCCTATGCTGACTGTAGTAAATGTCCACTGGACTGCAGTAGGAGACTGCTTATTAGTTTCTCTGCCTCAAACCTCTCCCTGCTTTGATCTGTCCTGCTTCTTTGGGGCTTTCAAATGCTGTTGTTCTAACTTTACTTGCTCTTTCTCCATAAAAGGAACTCTTTTAGTGCTCAAGAAATCATCATAGAGGAAAAATACTCATGTTGAGAAGCATGTTCCTAATGGGATATACAAGTGGCTAAAGGAGAAAACTTAACATTATTAAGTCTTAAAGCTAAGGCATAATTGCATTTCTCGGAAGTAGATAAGCTGATAAATTATGACAAGTATGCTTACAAGGAATGAGATGATGAATTAAAGTGAAAGCCCAGGAAGTTGTTCTCATAATCACCATTAATAAACCAGAGGATAATGCTTTAACAATCTCCATTAATATTATAGTGCAAAATGCCACATGTTGCTCTGCAAGGCTCAGAAACACATAATCTAACACCAAAAGGTAGGTAACATTAGCTGTGGTCATTTGAGGCAGCTCTTCCCTATGGCCATCAACAGAAAGGATATAAACATATCAGACTCTAAATCATAGTGATGTAATGTTCACTTAGCTATTATTTTGATCGTGGCAGTTTATAGCATTTTGTACTTTAAAATTGAAATCTCGGTAGTATTTCAATGATGGTAAACTCTTTGTGGGCAGGGATCATGTCTAATGATTCTAGTGTACGCTCTAAGCACTCAATATAGTGCTTTGCGCAAAGGAACTCAATAAATACTAGTGATTCATTGATTCAATATATATGTATTTTCCTTCCCTTCCTTGGTAAATCTAGTTTTACAACTTTTAGATTTTTTAGTAGTATTTGTTAAGCACTTACTATGTGTCAGGTACTAAGTGGAATTTGCTCTATGTGGTAAGATGTGGATCCCTTTTTCTTTTATGATAAATGAGAAAAAACCTCTTGAAAAATCACTAAAGTCTTAGAAAGTCCCAAAGTCCATCTAACAAAATTTACCGAATATGAATTCTCCAATCCATCTTGGCTTTCAGTAGCTTTTCTGTCTTCACCTCTTTTGCCTCCTTAGGTGGGTTTACTGAACCTTCGCTCATCTTTTCATATTGCTCACAGATCAGAACCAGTGATAAAGAGACTGAAAAGGGGAACAAAACAAAACTTCCTTTGATACCAAATGGAGGAGTGTTCAGGTCCTTTAACTTAATGACGATGATGAGATAAAGGTGACTTTGGCTTCTGTCTTTCAGGAATGTCAGTTCTGCTGGAGAAGAGGCCCGCAGAAGAATGAGGGAGTGTGACGGACTTACTGATGCATTGCTCTACGTGATTCAGTCTGCTCTTGGGAGCAGTGAAATTGATAGCAAGGTTTGTCTCCATCTTCTGCAAAAGAGAAACATTAGGCAGTGATGGCACCAGAGAAAGGAACAGGAATTGATTCTTCATTGGGGTGGGGCGAGGGGAAGGGAGGATGAGATAAATTTGGTGCTAATGAAATTGAGGAACTAGTTTAAGATGTTTAGTAATTAAACTTTCACATTCTTTGGTCTTTTACATCCTTATACACTGCCATTTTCAGAAGTGATTTTTCCACAGGAGGCTTTCTTAGATTGGAATCACATAAACACTAGTACATTTTCCCCTTTTCAGTTTCTTTTTTGGCTTCTATTCCATTTATATTTTTAACTCACTCCTGGGGTCCTTTAAGATCAGACAGCATTCGACTTCAGTCTCTACAGCTTTTCTCCCGGGCTTCCCTTACAACCATTCCACTCTTCTAACCCAGTGACCAATAGCCCTGTGAGAAGAACAACCCCCAAATTTCTAATTAGCCTAAACTTGTAGCCATCGGTTACTTTGAGCATGGTTTCTTCAAGTTAAATTATTGAGGTCAACAGATCTAATGTTTTGGATTACTGAAAGGATATTCAATCTCTGTTGAATCTTTATTGGGTGCAGACTACTGAACCAAGCTCTTGGGAGAGTACAGTACAACAGAGTTAGTAGATATGTCCCCTGCCTACAATGAGCTTACAGTCTAGAAGACTGTATTGTGGTACATTGCGGTAATACTGTGTATTTGTATACCCTTTCATCACAAGCCTAAATCCGCTTTAACAGGGCCGATATCTTTGAGGGGTACCATTGAAGCCAGTCCAACTCTATGGGCGATCCTACTTCTTGGAAAATTCCTCAAAGATTTATCGTCCATGAGCCAGCTGTAAGTTAGAAAGCTGCACAACTTTCATATACCCCTGTAAAGTAGTTCTATAATAATTATCATTATAGTATTTGATAAGTGCTTATTATGTGTCAAGCACTATTATAAGCATTGGGCTGGATATGTTAGGTCAGAAACAGACTTGAGCCCCATGTGGGGCAGGGACTAACTGATTTTAATAAATGTCCCAAAGGAACTAAACTCTATTTACTACCACTGGATTAGGAGCCACTCATGTGAGATGCAATGAATCCACATTTGAATCTGAACTCCTTAAAACAAAACCACAGTCATCTGATATCATTGCAAAATAGGAGGATGTGCAGTAACATTGATGTTTTTACACAACCCATTATTAACTCGAGGGGTTAAAAGTTGAAAGTGGCTCTTAGTGTCGATGAATATTCTCAGTTTATCAGAGCTCATTGAACTTTCTGAGTCAGTAACCGGAAACCTTAGTACAAGCTTTCTCTTGTTTGTATTAACTCACCACAGCCAGTGTGGTTTTAAGGTTTCTCTCCATATTGCATGTGTTAATTTGTCATTGTATTACCAATAAGAAATATCAAAATGATACAGTGAAGATTAGACATCATGCTATTTTAATGTAAAACAAGCAAAGAGCCCAAGTCATCAGCAAGCTGTTCCTGTGTTATATTTTCACAGCCCTACTATCCATCCTAATTGTAATTGATAGGATAATTAGGTCCAGAATATCCTAGATAAATAATTTAAGCAAAGCAACAGGTGTCTTATTCAATTTAGTAAGGAAAAAAATTAGTACCCTAAGGGTTTATTCCACTGAAGCGGCTATTCTGAAAATCGATGTGCTCTGTCAATACCTGGAAATTAATTCACACCTCCGGGGGTGGAAGAGTCATGTATTAATATGTTCTGTCATCAGAAGACAAAAGCTCAATAAAAAAGTCATCTTGCAATAGTGCTCCCTGCATGGGGGTAAAAAGTCTGCCATCCTTTTCCCGGACTTAGTGGATGCATTACAAGTATCCTTAAGGTTTTAAAGCAAGGATATTCCTGAAGATGAGCTTTCTCTTTAAGGCCCCTGGCAGATGATAGACTCCGTATAAGGTTGGCGGCAGTGCTGCTGTAATTGGGACATTTTGTTAGATGTGTAACATATGGTAGAGTACTAGGCAGACAGGTTCCAAATTAGCCCTTCCTAATAGAAAGAAAGGACTAAAAACGACCCAGGTGCCCAGGAAGAACTGCCGAAAGCCCAGTAGCCAGGAATAGATGTCAAAGACAAAACTACCAGCTGCCACATTCCTTCTGGCTACTTCTCTACCAGGACTACAGGGGTGGAATCTTCCTTCTTTCAACTCTTTCAAGACAGGCTCCTGGCTCCGATTTTTGCTAACAGATTCAAAACCACAGGACCTCACTGAAGCACACGAAGCAGAAAAAGAGGCAGAGTCCCTGACAACCTGTAACAGTTTCTCCTATTCTCCTCCCATCTCTCCCTCTGCCTCACCAGCACCATCTACATTAGATGGGGGCTTTCAGAGAAATATAAGCAGGCAGTTACCCCAGCAGCTGCTGTGAGGGGAACAGAAAGACAGCACAAGCAAGTAAGATGAGTAGAATAAAAGATTTAATAGAGTGAAATACAGTCTCAATCAAGGTGATGTAATGATGAACTGTGGGAAGACCACCTTCGCAGTCAGATCAGTGATGGTGGACCGCAATCATGTGAAGGATTTATCTCTTTAAGTGGAGGCTTCACAAAGATTGAGTACCCCCCTGAAAACTATCTTTACATAGCACACAGCAGAGTGTGTCAGTGATCCAATAGTCTTTTCAGCCACACTCTCAAACATGGATACCTCTCATTATCTGTAACGCCATCTTTGAAAGTGAAATGCAGGTATAATCTCTCTCACAATTGCTTATGAAAATACATAGAGCAAGTTGCTTTCTGGAAAAAAAATTAAATCTTTCCAACTGCACTCCGTCTTCATCTGTGGCTGTCAAGGGAACAATTAAAAATTTAACAATGTATAGCATCTTCAGATAAATGTCTGAAAATAATTTTTGCTTACAATACAGACCTGACAAAATTTAATATTTTTTAAATTTCTTTATCCTTCTCTTTCCATTCTGTCATTATCTTTAGACCGTTGAAAACTGTGTGTGCATTTTGAGGAACCTCTCATACCGGCTTGCAGCAGAAACATCTCAGGGACAGCAGATGGGAACGGATGAGCTTGATGGATTACTGTGTGGAGATGCCAATGGCAAGGATGCTGAGAGTTCAGGGTGTTGGGGCAAGAAGAAGAAGAAAAAGAAATCCCAAGACCAGGTAATGCAAATTACTTGCAGCTGTACACAGTTAGCTAGCTCCATACTTGTAATACTAATATTTAGTCTACATAGAATGTTTAGCCCTTTCAAAAGGCATTGACTAGAAAGCAGTTGGGGCTCAATGGAGCAGAGGGGATCTTTTGGGGTGTATTGGGAAGTGAAGGCTTTCAGGCAAAAGGGAGCCAAGCTGGTGGAAGCCTCTGAATCAGTCATTTGCAATAGGAAACCTCTTTATAATACAGTTGAGCCAAAGGAGCCTAGGGTTGCCAGACTGTCTGGAGGAATTCTTGTAATCAGTTCGCCAGCTCCCTGGCTTCCACTTGAATTATTGGGGTGCAGTAACTTCAATATAAATTATAAGGAGGCCTAATGGGTGCATGGTTCAGCAGACCCCAGAACATTGATTCTTTTGTAGCTCGTCTGCTTCACCGGGGAACGACTGACCCTTATGCGGTAACAGGTAATTTACTCTTCCTTGCCACTGGACTAAGTGACCAATAGCATTACTTACCCCTGTTGAAGGAGACTGTTAATTTGGTGTTTGGTTCGTTCTCTTTGAAGGTGGCATCCCAGTCAAAGAACCTGTC
Organism: Ornithorhynchus anatinus; assembly: GCF_004115215.2. NCBI lineage: Eukaryota > Metazoa > Chordata > Mammalia > Monotremata > Ornithorhynchidae > Ornithorhynchus > Ornithorhynchus anatinus. The sequence goes on along the minus strand of NC_041751.1, from coordinate 9,635,311 downwards.
TTTTTCTTAGTCCTCCAGCCCTCTGAATTTCCACAGAATCAGTTAATGCTTTCCTTTCTCACCAATTATCAATGACTGCCTAAATTTTATTTGTTTTTAAGGTAAAGTGTGAGCTCCCTCTGTTCAGGTTTTGAACTGGCTAGCGACTTTATTGTCCCTGCATATGTAAAATAGGAATCATACTTTCCATGTAGAACTAATTCATTCATATTTATAAGGCAGTTCATTTTAATTAGGTGAATTATTACTAAAAATGTGTTTCAATTTCAGGAGTATCTCCCCATAAATTGAAGATGTATTTCTGAAAAGGGCAACCTGTAAAACAACTTGTAATGAATTCTAATTCTCCATAGACTTAATGGTGTTAGGTTCCCAGGCATTTTCCTTGACTTGGACAAATATTCATTCTCTCTCTCTCTCTCTCTCTCACACACACACACACACACACACACCTGTTTTGTGTTAGTGAGCAAAAGCGTTTTCTTCATGTTTCTTTAATGTTCATCACAACCTGCAATTAAAGTTGTTGTTTTACACATTCGGAGTCACATTCACAAAAGTATGTTTTCACTGAATACTTAGGATAATATGGAGTGAGTAGGTACATCTCTGATCTTTAGGACCTTACAGTCTAGGGTAGTGACAAGGGAAGCAATAGAGTTTGAAGAAATGTATATAAGTTCTACATGTGGTGGTGACGCTGGGGACTCAGATGTGAAGATGTTGCAGAAGTGTTGAGGTGGCAGTAGGGGAGGAAGTAAGGTAGGAGATGAGCTGTTAATCAGGGATAGCCTCTGGGAAGATATGTGATTTTTAGGAGCGCCTTGAAGGTGGGGAGACTAGTGCTCTGCCTGATGTGAAGGAGGAGGGAGTTCCAGGCAGGTGGGAGAGCCTAGCAGGAGGCCAACAGAAAGAAAAATGAGAACAAGGCACAGTGAGTAGGTTGGCTTGAGAAGAGAAAAGTATGTAGGCTGACTTGTAGTGGGAGAGAAATGAGTATGAGTAGTGGTTAGAGATTTGGTGCCTTCAAGCCAAAGATCAGGAGTCTTTGCTTGATGAGAATGGACAACTATTAGAGGATTTTGAGGAGTGGAGAGACCTATTCAAGACAGTTATCTGGGCAGCAGAGTTAAGTATGGAGAGGAGGTTTCCAAGGAGACAGATACAGTAGTCAAGTTGGGATATGAAAGTAAGAAGAGGATGGGGTGGATTCTGGAGATTTGGTGGTGAAATAACCAATAGGATTTGGTGACTGAATATGCAGGCGGAAAGGAGAGAGGAGTCAAGAGCAAAGCCAAGGTTGTGGAGCTCAGAGGTGGTGAAGATGGTGATGTTGTCTACCGTGATAGAGAAAGAAAGGGAAAGGAGAGGATTTAGTAGGGAAGATGCTGAGTTTAGTTTTGTTGAGCTAAAGCAAAGTACCACCTGAATAAGGTAGTAGCAATCGTAGTGTTGAATTTTTGCACTCCGGTTTGTATCGGTTTACCTAGAAGACAACATTTTGTGCCATCGTGTTGTTTTCACCTCTATATGTAATAGCTTGAGGTAAATAAGCTACATTTCTGACATTTCTAAAGTAGCTCTACTAATCTGTTCTTTAAAATACAACCTTAAGTACAAATTAATATAAGACATCACTATGAGAGAGAGCAAACAGCTTAGTGGAAAGAGCTAGGACTCGGGAGTCAGAGGACATGAGTTCCAATCCTGGCTCCATCACTTGTCTGCTGTGTGAGCTTGGGCAGGTCACTTAACTCTCTGTGCCTCAGTTATTTGACCTGGAAAATGGAGATTAAAAGTGTGAGCCCCATTATGAGACAACCTGATTACCTTGTATCTACCCCAGCACTTAGAACAGTGCTTGGCACATAGTAAGCACTTAACAAATACCATCGTTATTATTCATGTAGGTTCTAAAGATTTAAGAAACTTGACATAATAAAGGAATGAGTCGGAAAGTGAAGAAAATGAATTGGAGTTCTTTTACCTCTCTGCTCCAAAATTATGTGGCTGCTTCTGAAACTCACTGAACACAGGGAAATAATTGGTGGGATTGGTGTCAGAGATAAACAAATACATACATTTAAATCTTGGGCTGTGCCCTGGATATCCTGGATCAATGTTTATTTCCCCAAACACCTTCAAGGCAGAATGTACTTTGCTTAAAAAATCTGCAAATGTGTAATAATTATATTCATTCTCATGAGTTGGTTCACTATGCTAGCTGAAACAGATGCTGAAACAGGTGTGAAACAGTCAACAGTACTATATTGTAAATTTTACAAAACTTAGTGCTAGGAAAATAGCAGTGGAAATACTGGCTAGACCATTCTAGGGAACTGAAGACTAATAGCTAGGTAGAAAACACAAGAATAAATGTAAAAAAAAAAAGTGTATTTGAGGGTTTTAAAATGATACCAAAATACAAATACATTTTTGAAAAGCTCTTTGTTTAAAGCTATGAACAGTATATTGTTCAACTGCCAACAGGTTTGCACTGGTTGATTTGGGGCAAGTTTTAAAAACAGATGCAAGTGAGGTAGGTTCATTTTTTGTTTCCTAAATCATCCCAAATTTAAGATGCCTCCCTTTTTAGCACCATCAACAAAGCACAATGCTAATTCTCAGACAGTGCCAAAGGTGTGGTAAGGAATTTGGACATGTGGACGTGGTGGTCCTGAAGCCAGACTGTGCCCCTTTACAAGTGTCTGGTCATTTGTGTATTGTGCCTTTCATCTTGGGAGGGCACACCCAGAAGTCAGTTTTCACTGATATGAGATGTGGATTCCCTTGGGACACCAACAGAAGTAACAAACCAATGAGGTTTTGGAAGCAAAGGTAAAATCAATTTCAATTGAAGCTACAGAATTGAAATCATTGAGTTCTGCCCAGAGATTTAAGTAGACCAGAAGCAGTGGTTCAATTGGGAATAAGGCCAAGATGCTGGAGATAAGTATCACGGGCAGCGTTAATCTGGGCAGGTTGTTGCCATGCCCAGCAATGACATTTCTGGATTGACATCTGGGGATCTTGGCATCTCTGGATTTGCTGTTTGCGCTAGGAAAGGGAAAACAAAATCTTCACATTTGATTTATAAAAATCTTTTCTTATAAACAGGAAGCCCTCATCCAGGCATATAGTAAGAGACCGTTATTTCCAGTAAACATATAGGATACCAGTGAATATGAGGTGGGGGGTACTACATCATTTTGGTGATTATACCTCTGCCCATTCAAAGTCAATACAAATTTAAAATGAGAAACTCTCTAATCTCATAACCCTCTCAGAACCTCTTTCACTGCAAATTAAGATCCAATCCTGAGATTTTAAGTGATCAAGTTGGTCCCTAAAATAGGGTGGACTGCTCCCCAGGTTTCCCTATACTGTTCTCTCCTGCCCAGGCTTTGTTTACTCAACAGTCATTGCCCAGCCTCAGCTCAGCCTTTGTTTCCCCAGAGGCTCCATGATCTCATATGTCATCCCTCCCTCTTCTTCCTCCCTCTTCTTCCCTCACACTTTTGGCTTTTGCCAGCAGCCATGAAACACCATCGGCGCCTGGGATTAACAATGCCCCCGTTTCCATGGTAAGCGCACTGGCTGCTATCCTGAGGGACTCTCCAGATGCAGGAGCTGGGAGTGAGATGTGTCATTGAGAGCAGTGAGTGAAGAAATGGCTGTCTGGGTCAAGCTTGTCCCTCACCTTGCTGGCAATGGGACTGAACATCACCAGTTTTAAAAAATGAAATGGAAGAGACAGGAGAAGAGGGTCTCTGAAGGGGAAGGAAAACTCAGAATGGGAATAGAACGATAGTGGCGGAGGGAGTGGGGAGAAAAGTGATATTCTGGCAGCAATTAGATGTGAAGTTGGAGATGGGGAATTTGAATCCTGGGGTATGTCAGCCAATAGTGCCTCACGTGTCCCAGACTTATATGTATTGTGGAATGAGAGAAAACCTGGGAATATTGGAAAATATATATTTCACAATATATATGCTTGCACATTGATTTTGAACATGAAGAGGGAACAGGGAACTTTGAGAGGAGAGACAACTTATTGGAAATCAGTCTTGGTACCAGTTGGACTTGGAAATCTAAAGATTTAATTCTGTTTCACCTTTGTAGTGCCATCCCTAATGCAGACAGCTTGCAATGTTACATTGTGTAGGGCCTTAATGTGGCATATGAACATTTTTCTGACTCTAACATCAAACTCTGATCCTTCTCCCCTCTCACCTAAGTGCAAACCATCTTCTTGGCTTAGTGTCCTACTCAAATTTGATAAAAAAAAATCTTGTTAATACATAACCTTAGAATATGTTTCCATTTATAGTAATAAACTGTCTTCTAATGTTCCATGCTAAGTCTCACCAAACAGTCCTCCTCTTTTAATTCAGTGAATCTCCCCAGTATTGCATTCTAAAGCCCTTAGACCCATGTTATTCAGTAAGTAGCATCCTATTTCACCTCCAGCCAGCATTAGCAGCTTATGTCTTGCTTTTGAGAGTCTTTGAGTAGCTTTGGACTCTTTTCCATCCCTGGTTAGAGTTATAACTGCTTATTCCTCTATAATATCTACTGGTCCATGGGAACTGGAAGCAATATAGGTCTGATTTTTGAGTGAATCCAAACTAATCCTCTCATGCAACTTGTCAAAGTTTTGCCATTTTACTACTTCAGATGTAGGCAACAGTTTAGAGTTGTAAGAATCCAACCTGAATATTTCCCGAAATATATTTTTCAAGTTCTTAAACTCTCTTACCAATTTTCATTTTTTCCCTGACATTTTTTTAAATCTGTAACTATACTTTTTTTTTTTTACTACTCAATACCACTTCCTCTCCAACCATCTGCTTATTTCAGCTGCTACTTCATTCCTTTCAGCTGTTTTCAGTATAGGCGCACATTGCTTTTATCTCACCATATGCCAAGAGCTTGTTTACTGAAGTCTTTACTGATATTTCTTATCCTGGAAGCAACAAATAATACGAGACTACAAAGGTCACAACTGCACACTTGAAAGTACTGAATCTTCTTGACCATATGGATAGATATGGTTTTAGTACCCTGTTCTTCTTATCGATCCAAAGGGAGACTGATGCTTGAATTTATGGATGTCGCATTTATCTCAAATTTTCACTGATAGCATCTCACTGTTTCCAAAACTCATGTTCATAGTATTCTTTCCTTTCATTTTCCTTAACAGTCAGTTTTTCAGCAATCCAACTTTCCTCCTAGTGCTCTGCTTCTGATATTATCAGGGGTTAGCTTTGTGGAGAAGCAGCATGGCCTAGGGGAAAGATCACAGACTTAGGAGTCAGAGGCCCTGGTGCTCATCTTAGGGCTGCTACTCACCTGCTGTGTGACCTTGGACAAGTCGCTTAACTTCTCTGTGCCTCAGTTTCTTCATCCGTAAAATAGGGATTCAATACTTGTTCTCCCATCCTACTTAAGACTGTAGGGGATGTGGATTGTGCCTGACCTCATCATCTTCCCTCTACACTCAGTACAGGGCTGGGCAAATACAGTCCTTGTTAAGCAAGTAAATGCTTAACAAACACCATTATTGTCATTACAGTTATTGTATGGGGGAAGAGACCAAAAAATAGCTCAGGTGGTCATGGGAAATAGGCAGGAGGGAAGATGTGGGCCAAGGTACTGGGTGGTGGCAACAAGAATGCTGCAGACCAAATTTTGATTCAGACTGACAGCCATAAGGAATTGAGGGAATGTTCACTCCCAGTGGCCGAGTCAAGGCCTTCCCTGCCCTGGTGTGCATGCTGGGGGCGGGGACGGGGGTCCTCATCCCAGAAATACATCTTTCAAATCTCCTGTTTGTTATTCTTGTCCTAAAACTTCCTCCCCAACCCCCTTTTTCTCCTGAATTGTACATCATGTATTTTTAAAGACCACCTTTGCTCTAGATCTTTGGCTAATCAGCAAGACAAGTAGCTACATGATTTTGTTCTGAGATTACCTAATCCTAGCACTTTATTTTTGGTTCCGAATCTCTTAGGTTCAACAGCCCTTATCACCTCACCAAAGAACCTGTAGGAAAAACATGAGTCAATGGGACACCATATAAATATAGCTAATTAGCCATCAACTTCATCCTTTTTTCCATAGAGTCAGCACCAGCTGTAGCCCATTTCAAGTGAACAGCTCTCAGGAGAATTCAGACACATGATTTACCCTTTTCTGCAAAATTCTTAAGCCACTGTAACACAAAGGCTCATTTCTCTTCAGGCCTTTCACAATTATTTGGAGCTTTTAAATACAAAACAGTGGAAGTGATAATGAAACACTATAAAAGCAGAATCAATTAGTAACACCGCTCTTGAAACTAAACCCGGATAAAGTGGTAGGAAGATATTTTTTAATGTACTTAGCACCAGCTGCAGCCTAATTAAACCGAACACTCCTCAGGAGAATATCCACTGACAATTTACTTACTGAAATCCATTTTCTGTGTCTAAGATTCTTCCTTCTTTGCCAATACATGACTTCCCTGGAGAAGAAAAAAAGCATTAAAATGTCAGAATGTTTCTGTAATATTGTAGTTATAAACTCTGCCCATCGTGATCTGGTGATATCTCTTGCCTGTGATGTGTTTCACGTAATTAAGATAAGTATAATCAGGAAGTCCAGTTAGTCGTGGTACATCTTTGAAAGCTAATTTATATCTTCAAGTGCTTGAGGGCAATGGCTGCTCCCTAATTGGGCTAGATACCCTCGTAATGAAGATACATTCTGACACATTCCATTGGTATAGTGTGTTTTTTGGGGAACTGATAGGTCTGGGATAAAATGTATGTTGCAGTAAAGATTGTACTTTGCAACCTGCAAAATCAGTCAGCGGGCAGTCTTTCATATGTTTCTCTCTGCTCGCAGGACAACTTAGCTGTTTGTTTTTTACCCTGCTTTCTAAGGAGCTGGTATTGATGGTAAGAACCTATCCACAGAGATGAAAAGGTCGAGGGGTGATCTTTTTCACCTCTAGGGCAATTACTTTTCTTGTGGCTCTCTTGCTTGGCCATTTGCCAGACTCATCACTGTTCTGGTGACTGCCTCAGTCATGTGGAACTTGCTATGGGCCATGTGCATTCACTCTTCCCTTCTGTCAATCGGTTCCCCCCAGGGCACAGAACAGACACTCAACAGCTTCATAAGCCTTCAATTTATTTGGTGTGCCTCTGAACTCCAATTCCTCCCCACTTGCCCGCCCAGCCCCACAGCACTAATGTACATATCTGTAATTTATTTATATTAATGTCAGTCTCCCCTTCTAAACTCCTAGCTCATCGTGGGCATGGAATGTTTCTATTAAATTGTGTTGTACTTTCCCAAGTGCTTAGTACGGTGTCCTCTGCACATTAAGAGCTCAATAAATATGATTGATTCTGTCAGCCAGTCTCCCCAAAACAGTGCTGGCTGTCTTGATTTCATTTTCTACTTTAGCTGTGCAACATTAGGTGAAATACTGCTCTGATAGCAGAGCTCAGTGATACCATTGAGTTGTGAATTGTGGGTAAGCTTTGGTTGTGTGTAAGACTTGACGGGTATACACCATCTTGAATGTCTTCAGATTTATTTTCAGATTTTATTAGGGTGCTGCTTCTGTAAAGCAACTGATAATCATCTGGAAATGCTACTTGTGGTGCAATCAATAGAATATAACAGTCCCTAGATTGCCCTCTCTCAGAGACCCTCAGAGAGCTGCTGAGCCTGTTGACTTGGAAGAGCAGGGATTTATGCTGTCTCAATACAGTTCAAACCCTCTGCTTTTTGTGCACCCATTTCCCAAACCCAAATAGTACTTTCTGACCACTCACGAGAGACAGCTTGAAAGTATGTTTACGGTCCTCAATAAGCGCTTACTATGTGTCATAAGCACTGGGGTGGATACAAGCTAATCAGGTTCGACATGGTCCATGTCCCACATAGGGCTCACAGTCTTAATCCCCAGATGAGTTAACTGAGGCATGGAGAGGTTAAGTGACTCGCCTAAGGTCACACAGCAGGCAAGTGGTGGAGCTGGGATTAGAACCCAGGTCCTTCTGACTTCCAGGATTGTAATGCAAGAAGCAGGTGTTCTAGGAATTATAATTCCATATTTAAGGCCCTGAATTTCTCTTAGTCCTTATTCACCACCCTCTGTTTTTTTATTATTTTCCGTTATATCCTTCCAAAAATCTGAAAAATTCTTTTCATACTACATTCTTATGCAACATCTGCCTGATTCAGGCAACCAATTTCTCAGGATGGTTTACTAAACCTTCAAGGAGGGAATCATTCAAGTTCTACTTTCTGCTCTGTGTGGTTTCTTTAATGTAAGGGTGACAGGAACTGAGGAAATAAATCTGGATCTCTCCCTCCCATAGGAAGGAATAGGTTTAGGGAATTTTTATCAGGAGACAAATAATGCACAGTCATGTGTATCAAACAAAATTTTATGTATTATTACTTCTATTAATACATCAATGGTGTTTATTGAGCACTTAATGTTTATACTAAGCACTTGAGAGAGTATAATATACCAGAGTTGGTAGACACACTTCTGTTAATGTAAAGTTGCGTCCTCTGGATGAGGAATAATAAAACCCAAAAAGAATTTTTGTTTTGCATCTGTATAAACCCAGAAAATGTTTTCAAAATATAGGTTGTCTCTGTAAAGTGACTGTAATTATTTTAATATTATGTTCATGGATATTTTCACATACAGACTGGAATTCAGTAATGAAGAACTAACTCTTAAGGCATTAGAATTTTTACATAAACCTGTATTTATTATTTGGTCTTTTTTAAACAAGTTTGAGAGCATCTAATTTTATGTTATGGTTAAAATTGCACTGATTAAATTATGCTCAGACTCTTTTGTGCCTGCTTTGAGCTCAAAGCCAGAAAAAAAGCCTGTTCATTATACCTTTCACCAGTTACCTTCCAGTTTGATTCAGAAGTCACAAACTTCTTCTTCCTAAGAGACAAATATATTCCACTGCCCTGTCCTAAACCCATCAAGATAAAAATCTGTTAATAGACTCCAAACACAACTGGCAGCAAAAATCTTGAAGTCTATTTTTAAAGAATCAGCTCAAAAAAAAGCTATTGTTACCTTCAAATTGAACAAGTTCACCTCCCTGAAATAGTTTTGCCCTTTTTCCTGCAAACATTTATCATCTCATATACAGCGAGCAGTTCTATTCCTGGTCTAGGTGATCATGGATTATGTCCAGAAGCAATGCATCCTGCATTTTTTAAATGGGCCAGCCTCTAGTACCCACCTATGTTATCCTTGCTATCATCACACCCCGCGACCATATCAGTAGTCTTTTATCTTCCTGAACAAAAGTATATTCACTATTTATTCGACTAGCATTCTAAAATGATCTTTTATTTCACCTGTCAAGAAACTGGTCAAGAAACACTTGAAGTTAAATGCTATCACAGTTACATTGGTGTGATCCTTGAACATACTAGAGTAAAGGTTTTACTTCTCTACCAAGATTACTTCTCTACCAAGAGAAACATTCCCTTTTCCACTGTAGAATTTTTATGCAGCCGCAAGGCCTAATATATAATGGTCTGATGACATCCCATTGTCAAGGAATTGGTGCCCACACTTCAGCAATGATATCAGTTCAGGTGGGATTCTTGGCTTTTGGAGGCAACTGCATTCTTTGGTAGTTTTCACCGGTTGATCCACCAGCCTTCCCTCTCTCCCTCCCTCCTTCACATCCACCCCCTACTTGAAACTCAAGACACCCTGGGGACTCAATTTTAACTGCCCCGTCACCATGAACTGGTTCCATGTGATTAAAATTTAACAGAATCTAATATGTTCTCTTTATGAGGCAGAATGGTGTTGGAAGGGGAGTGAGGTCAGCAAAGGGGAGCCCAGAATTCTTTTGTCCCTTTAGGGGTCACCCTTCTTACATGACTGGCTCACAGACAACTACCTAAATAATTGCCCATCCCTGAACTAGAGGTGTTTCCTGCTTCCTGTTTTCTAATGACCTATATGTAAACCTTTGCAATAGCCAACCAGTTTATTTTTGAACTCCTTCCCATATCAACTGTAGGATTAGTGTGTATATCCGAAGAAAATCCTTTCATGACTAGTAGTCTTTATCCTGAAGCTAAGAAAAAAGGCCCTAATCCTGGGTTCCTAAATAGGCAAGGTCCAAGTCATCTTTACATACATAAAGTTTTGCAAATTGCTAGTACCTAAATCAATATCGGTAGGTATAATTGCATGGAGAAGAGTATAGATTGTGATAACATTACTAGAATAAGGAAGCAAAGTGCTTACATAGGAAGTAAATGAAATGAGTTCACTCATTTTCTCCACTTCTATTTGGATACAGGACCAATCACATCATCTGAAAGCAATGGTTATCTTTTTAGAAGGGAATTCCTGGCCAGACCAAACCGAGGATAGGTGGAAACACTCTGAAGCAAATCAGGCAACAGTATTTCCCTAGCCACACAAGTATCTTGAATCTACCTGGAGAGGACCAATATAAAATAACTTACAAATAGGAGAAAGATGTGCTCATATAGTGTAGTATATAAATGATATGTCTAAAATTGTAAGAGGAACTTCTGAGCATAAAAGTGATAAGATGATAAGTAAGGAGTACTTGGCCTGGGGAGAAGGAAAATTAATCAGGAAAAGCCTCCTGCAGTAGAGGTAATCTAAGGTGGGATTTGAAAATCAATCAATTAATCATATTTACTGAATGCTTACTGTGTGTGGAGCACTGTACTAAGTGCTTAGAAGAATGCAATGGGGAGATCTGTGGTCTGGTAGTCAAAATAGTAATAATAATAATTGCATTTTTCTATGGCAGTATAGGGGTGTTTATTCTGCTAACTTTACAAAAGTGTGAATAAAGGATATAGATAAAGGTCAAAAACAGTCTTTGAAATCTTCTCTTGTTTGGTATTAACATATCTCAGAAACATGAAGGCTCTAAAATCGCACAGAAGCTTCTTTGAACTATGCTTCTAGTTGCCTTCAAAGATTTTTCCTTATTCACATCAATTGTTCTTTCTCTTTTTCCTTACAATTTTCTCTAGATATATTAAGGAAGGAATGTAATAAAAGTCATTTATGTACCTATGGATGGAGCCACAGAGAAGTGTATTTTTGGTGAATCTTTTGTCACACTTTACAATAAAGTATTTGGGAAATGAGAACAGGGATAAACATCAACAAAGATAACCATACTTTTGTAACAGGACAAGTTACATGTCACATTTGGTACAAAATTCTATACTGCATGCCACTATACATGGTCTCATCTACCCTTAACTCTTGCTTTAAAAGAAGACATGCTCATCCATCCTTATAACTATTTCTGTGAAATGAGGCACACCCTCAACTTGACTCTTCCCTTGTGGACAGATGAGACAGCACTTCTTGCCCATGCCAAAGTTAATACCATGTATAGATCACTTGGCTGTAAATCAAGAGACTCTCACTGTAACTCGTACTCCTTCCAGAAGATGATAAATTAGAAAAGGAAAAAGAGTAATTTGTTTTTCTTATCAAACGGGATGTGCCCAGTAACATTCAGCTTCTGCCTTACAAGGAGTAGGTTTTACCATTGCTTCCTGGAAATTGATAAAGCCGCAAAGTAAAGGCCATCTTTCCCGTGATGATACTGTCTTTCCATCTAAAGTCCTATGCGAACTGCCATTTGCCCAAAATGAGCCAGAAGTACAGTTACAAACCTAGCTCACCTTCAATTGTATTTTTTTCCTTTTTTGTATTTAAAAAGATAAGTCTAGTGGTTTAATTATGTTCTATTCACAAGTTAAGTCAGCTTTCAATAGGATGGCTATGGACTGTTAGCAAGATGAAACTAACATCTTACAATGTTCGTGTTCTCGTTATAATGTGTGAACCGTGATTGACACATTCATTGAAAATGGTCTTAATAGAAAGATAGGCAATATGTGCTTCTCTGATATTAAATGTGTCCTATTTCAAAGGGTTTTATCCTAATCTAGATGAACATGAAATCCTGATATGGCAATTCAACTTGATTCTCCCCTTTCCTCTGGGGATCAGGATTCCTAAGATGTGAAGAAGGGAGAGCTTCCTCTGCTTGCCCCTTTCTCTCTCCTTTTCTCAGACCTGTTCCAAGGGGAACATTGCCTCATATGTGAACATGCAAAGCACTAAGAAGGAAAAAAACTACTTTTCCTAATACTGTTTTGCAGGACCCATGATTAGCGAGTTTGCTTGCCTACCTGCAAATCCAGTCACTTCAGGAAAAAAAAGTAAATTTAACAATGGTAGCTGAGTTTTTTTCCTACAAATGCCAACAGATTCAAACACTTTTGTGTTTTCACAACTGATAAACCTGTAGACCACTGTCAGATTCCAGGCCCTTCTGAAATTACATCTCTTGCAGGAGACCTTCCCTGATTAATCCCTCATTTCCTCAACCCTGCCCTGGCTACTATTTCAACACTCTGTGTCACCTAAGAACTTGAATACTCACTCACCCCTCCCCCGTAGCAGTTATAAATGTATCTTTAGCTCCCCTTTACCTGAAATTTCTCTTAGTGTCTGTCTTCCCCCATAGATTGTAAACTCATTGTGGACAGGTATCATGTCTGCTTATTCTGTCAACCTCTCCCAAGTACCCTTAGTACCATGGACTGCACATAGTAGGTGATCAATAGATGTTAATTGGTAAGCACCTTTATAACTACTCTTGAGAATTTCCATGAGTTATTTAAATTCATGACTAAAGGTAATGGTTATTTAAATTGGCTTCAGTGCCCCAGATGAGCTCAGTCCAACCCGGATCTGAAATGACAGCCCCTGTTTTGCTTTGTTTTATTTTTTTCTCATCTGTCAGAAAAGAGCAAGCCAACTCGCAGCCTAAATAGCAAACTTTATGATGACATCCCTTGTCTTTTTTTTCCTTCTATTAGTGGGATGGAGTTGGACCTCTCCCAGACTGTGCGGACCCACCAAAAGGAATCCAGATGCTGTGGCACCCTTCTATCGTGAAACCCTACCTCACACTTCTCTCCGAGTGCTCAAATCCAGACACACTGGAAGGCGCCGCGGGGGCCCTGCAGAACTTGGCCGCCGGCAGCTGGAAGGTATGAGCAGTCAATCAGAGCTCTTCATTGGCAAAAAGCCCTCAGCAAGAATGCTAGCCAATGTTTAAGAAACATAAATGAGTAGTACTAAGAGAACTAGGCTTATTTTTAATCAGTCAATCATGCTTTCCACACAGTAAGTGCTCAATAAATATGATTGAATGAATGAATCATCAGTGGTTTTTATTGAGTGCTCACGGTGCAGAGCACTGCATAAAGTGCTTGGGAACGTATAATACAACAGAGTTGGTAGACACAATCCCTGGGAGCTTACAGTTCTTTCTGGAAAGGGTAGCAGTATGTTAAAATTTGAGGGGGTTTGTAAATTATGTAACATGCTTAGATATTTACAGGTAAGCTATTTTTAAGTGAATATTTCCAAGTATCACCCTTGAACATGCATACTTAATATTTAGAGAAGTAAGAATTCATTTTCCTGGCAGACTTTGACTTTGACACTCATTGCTAATGTCTTGAGATGTTGTAAAGGAATGTATAATAAAATGTCAAAAACAAAAATACTGCCAAACTTTATACCTAGTTTGTCAGTTTCATACTTAATTTCCAAAGATGAACAATCCAACTTGTTTTTAAACGCTAACAGGGATGGGTTTTTTTTAGTATCACTACTGGCTGTTCTTGAAATTGCATATAATAAAATCATAAGATAAGGTGTCATAAGGAAGATAGGGTATAATAAAGAAAAATTATTATAAGGTACTCTGGCAAACTAGTTGGCAGTTGGCTATGGAGCCTGTGACAACTTTGCCAGCTAAAATTCTTAGCTATTTAGTAGTTCTTCAACTACTCAATTGGGAAAATGGCTTTGTTAACCCATCACCTGTCACATTACAGACTGCCCACCATACCATAGGAATAATGTTCTTGGTTAGCTATCATTAAGGGATTGATAACTTCTCAAGGCTTCAGTTACCTCATCTGTAAAATGGAAATTAAAACTGTGGGCCCTGTATGAGACAGGGACTCTGTCCATCCTGATTAGCTTGTATCTACCCCAGCACTTAGAACGATGCTTGACACATAGTAAGCACTTAAAAAGTACCATTATTATTATTACTATAATTAGGTGGCAGAGCTGGAATTAGAACATAAACTCCTTCCGACTCCCGGGCCCATGCTCTATCCACTAAGCCACACTGCTTCTCTTTTCATTACTACCGTTTTGTGTCATTGCATTATTCCATATTATCACCCTTCTCAGTCCCCATTCCCCAATACTTCCCTGATTCCTCTCCTAAAAATGAGTTTATTCATTCATTCATGCAATCGTATCTATTGAGTGCTTACCGTGTGCAGAGCACTGTGCTAAGCGCTTATGACAGCAGAGATGCCCAGAAGTGCATACAGGGCCCACTCCTCTCCTGCTATTCCCCTTCTGGGAGGGAGCCATGGACCGACCAGGAAGAGACCAGGCCATGGGGTGCAGCAGGACAGAGATGTGGCCAGCCTTACCCAGCCCAACTTCCCCAGTGTCAGGAGACTTTTTAATGGCAAGGGACCTGGCTGGAGGCTGGCAGAGAAGCAGACTTCCCTACTACCCTACCTCCCCACTGAGGTCTCTCTTACCAGGATGCCTGCTCTTCCTTTCCCAAGTTTCCTGGGCAGACCTTTTTCAGCTTCCACTTCCTGCCACTTCCACCAAGGCCCCTCCCCAACTCTGCAGTCACCACTTCTCCACCATTACCTGAGGCCCTCTAGACTGTAAACTCATTGTGGGCAGGGAATGTGCCTGTTGTTATGTGGTACTCTCCAAAGTGATTATTACACAGTACACAGCACTCGCTAAATATGATTGATTGGCACTTAGACAAGAATGACCTTTAAAGTTTAAGTTTATTATGAGAAGCAGCATGACCTCATGGCTAGAGCATGGAAATCTGAAGGACCGGCTTTGTCACTTGTTTGCTGTGTTACTTTGGGCAAGGCACCTAGCTTCTCCTTGCCTCAGTTCCCTTCTCTGTAAAATGGGGATTAGGACTGTGAGACCCATGTGGGACGTGGATGATGTCCAACCTGATTATCTTCTATCTGCTCCAGTGCCGAGTACGGTGCCTGGCACATAGTAAGTGCTTAACAAATACCACAAAAAAGTATCATTTTAAATGTTTCTAGCTAACCTTCCATAAATAATCCCGATAGATACAGCTTCATTTTGCGGAGATGTTATGAGGACAATCAAAATGTTCTTCAAGCAAATCAGTAGATGCTTAGTGTGTACACGTATTTCTAAAATACAGATTCAGTTTGCCACTATAAAGAAAAATTATCAAGTAAATAGTGCCTTTCAAAAGACAAATTGCTTATTCACCAAACAGGTGTTTCTTGTCCAAACTCATGATAGAGAATGATTGGCAGGATTGTGAAGGAATCAGAGAAAAGAGCAGATGCACATGAAATGTGTGCACTTGTTTTGATTGTTTGTCGATGGAATTGACAACCCCTTGACCTGAGACATCGTATACTGCCTATCAGAGGCTAATATTCCGTTCCATTACTGTTTTGCTTTTTTGTTCTTCATATAGGCTCAAGGCCATCACTGTTTTCAAAGGCCCAGTTCCATCAGCTTTCATAGCCCTCTGTCATTCTCTTCCTCCTCCTCCACCTCTCTCACTGCCAAATCAGATACAGTTTTTACCTCTCTTGCTCTGTGATGACTTGGATTGTGGGGGTAGAATGTGGTTTGCTTCATTTTATGCTCTGTTTGGACCTCACCCTGCTCTTGCACTGGCCTCCAGGGATCGGGTTCATCTCATCCTACCTCTTGTGTAGAGCCTGAATTGCCTAATACTGGCTAAAGGAAAAAAAACAAAAGAGCCAAAAACTGGGAAATCTCTAGATTGCAAGCTCACTGTGGGCTGGGAATGTGCCTGTTTATTGTTGTATTGTACTCTTCCTAGCACTTAGTACACAGCTTTGCACAAAGTAAGCACTCAATAAATAGGATTGAATGAATGAATGAAAATGAATGAATAAAAATGCTTCTTCTATAGGTCTGAGGTTTCAAGGGGATCATTTTCACCATTAAAGCCCTATCCAGATGTAATATAGATCCTAACCATAGGAAACCAATTTGCTTCTTTAGTACAGCTTCTTTAGCAAACAGCTTTCCGATAATCATACTAGACTGTTTTTCAGTCAGTCACTAGTATTTATCAAGCAATTACTGTGTGCAGAGCATTGTATTAAGTGCTTGGGAGGGTACAGTAGAAGTGGAGAAATTATTCCTGACCACGAGGAGTTTACAATCTAGTGGGGAGACAGACACTAATTTTACCCTTTCTGTTGCATTTTTTTCTCTTTTACCTGGTGAAAATGTAATGGATCTGGAAAAATAGTCTTGTCAAAGACTCTCTCCAAGCCAATAAATGCACTGCATCAGCTGGAGAGAGAGGGCACAGCCCAAGACAGAAGTTATCACTTCTTGGCTTGAGCATCTTAAAACATGTTGTTCTTAATCTGGGAGTGAATCTGTGGCAATTTGGGGATTGAGCAGGTAGATCCATGTAAAAGGAGCTACCTAATGCAATGTAGCTTTAGGTAAAGGCTATTCTGAAGTGCCCATTTTTGCCCAGGTAAGTAATTTGCACTGTAATGTTGCTGACTTCACCAGACATTGTTCATACCAAACCAATAAGATTCCCTCTAAGCATCTCAAGTTCTATCAGTGCCTAGCTGTGCTCTTTACCTCTAAATTTCTTTGCAATTCCCCTCAATCTTTGAACTATTTTTATAGATGATAGGCACATTCAAGATCTTGTAGTGACTTTACATTATCCTGAAAGCTTCCTGAATAAGATTTTACCTAATTTTTGCTTAAAATTAAGGTTCTCTCTCTCATTTTTTTTCTCAAAAAATAACTCAGATTTGGTCAGGCTCATTTTTCCTAATTTCAGTTTATCACAAATCTAAAGGCCTAAAATATGGCTTTTTTATAATAAGGGAAAATAGTTAATTATTTACAATTTGTACTCTATTATGACTACAATACAGTGGCAGATGTAAAAAGTGAAATGTAGCAATAAAGCACTTCAGTTGCATATGCATTTTATAAATCTGAAATTGGGGTTCCTGCTCAAGGTCAAAAATCTTATATTCAATTCTGACAACCAAGGAGTATAGTTGTGCAGTGAAATATTTCAGTGTGCACAAGTGTGGGAAGCATCGTGGCCTACTGGAAAGAGCACAGGCCTGGGAATCAGAAGGACCTGGGTTCTACTCCTGGCTCCACCACTAGCCTGCTGTGTGACTTTAGGCAAGTCACTTCATTTCTATATTCCTCAATTCCTTCATCTGTAAAATGGAGATTAAAACTGTGAGCCCCATGTAGGACAGGGACTGTGTCCAACCTGATTGTTTTGTATTTACTGCAGTGCTTAGTACAGTGCCTGGTTCATAGTAAGCACTTCACAAATACCTTAAAAAAAAGTATGCATGTTTGAGGGATTCTGGGGCAGGTGAATGTCAGAGCAACCTAATAAGTATTTAAGAAGCATAATTTCAGATTTTTTCCCCAAAACACTTTCTCTAGTCTCACAAGAGCCCTTTTTCTTTTAAAATGTTAATGATTGAAGGTATTTTGTCTTGATTAAGTTGATGGGCTAGCAAGACGATTAAGGATATTAGCCAGAAGATTGATTTTCACCATAACCGTTCATGGTTTGTCCCTCTCCATTTTTATACTGTGGCTTTTTGTTCATATTTTTGTTGAGACTTCACAGTTCAGTTTTGAGACTGCCAGATGGAAATGAAAATGAGATATGATGACCACAGACAAAGAAAATTACATCCAAATATGCAAAACTCAGTTACATGAGCTATGCTTTTTAATGGAGAAAATTGGAGTTTGTCAAAGCCTCTCTATTTGAATACTCTTAAAACAACCCATAACTGCTTTTGGAGACATTGGCTTAATGAGTACTAGGGTAAGGGATGGTCAGTCCTCAGTTTTCAAACTGCAGCTTCTTTCTATTTCTAGCTCTCCTGCGATTGCTTATATGACTAATAGACTATCCTGAGTTTCCAGCCTAAGGTGGTATGACTAGATAACTTTGATGTTATGATAGGGGCTAAATCACCATGACAGACCTGTGGGCTTTTCTAAGTGGGAGGGCTGACTTCTCATCCGCAGTAGGAAAAGAGTCCACTCGGGGAAAAAAACCAACTATATTTTATGCTGTGCCGAACAAAGTTATTTTTAACCTTTTTTAAAATGGAAATAAGCTTAAGCTTTGGACCACAGGGGGGAAAAGTGTTAAGGAATGACTGGAGTGCTTCTCTAGATCCTGCATTCAGTAACTCTGCTTTCCTATGGGTGAAAAACTTAACAACACTTTGGTTGAAAACCTAGAGATTAGCAATATGAGTTGTTTGGATTTTTACTTAAGTTCTAAAACAGTATTATTCATATCCAACTTGTGTCAGGGTCTCGCCTTTTAAAAATACCAGTCACAAGCTTGGAGAGCTTGTATCTTGGCTTCATAAAGTCCAGTATAAAGCACTTTAATTTGAGGGTGATATAGTAGTAGTAGTAATATTTTTAAGCACTAACTCTAGGCAGAGAAAAAGTACACAAGTGAGAATTAGAGACTCAAGGAGCTCACAATCTATACGTATAGGTCGGGGGGAGGACTGGACAGAGAGACATTGGGAACAATGAACCAATATGGCATTAAACAGCAATAAGAGACGAAGTCAAAAGCAAATCAAAGTCAATAGGAATCTGTGGCTAGAAGAACAGAATTTCAGGCTCCTAGTGATTGAGTCCATGGTATACCCATAGTCACAGTAATAGCTACCTCAGCCACTGGGTTTCCCGAGATTTTATGAGGCATCATGCTGTTCTCCTTCCCACAGAGATGATGGACAGCAAGACAGGATGGGGTCACCTCGATGATGTGGAGGAAAGCCAGTGAAGCTGGCTGGAGCACAGTGCATTTCAGGGATGGCGAAGAGGGAAGGAAGTTGACTCAGCCATGGTGGAGGGGAAAGAAGAAGCAGGCAGTTGAGGCTGCAGTTTCTGAATATTTTGCTCGGTCTTTGTGAAGAGATGCCATAACAAAAGACATTTATAAATGCCGATTTCATGCATTTTATGACATCACCCCAACTTAGATTGGGAGTTGCATATGGAAAAGCAACTGTGTCTGACCTGAATCCCTAGGTCTACTTCAGCTCCCATTTCAGTGCTTGGGATATACTGAGTGCTTAATATATTCTATTATCGCCATTATGATGATGATTATTACCATTGTAAAAATAATTCAGACATCCATACTGATGATCAATCAATCGGTATTTTTTTAGGTGTTTACTATATGCCAAGCATTGTACTAAGCACTTGCTGATGGTAGCCCTGGTCCTTGAATGGGACAGTATTAGAGCAACAAGGAACTAGCCTTAATTGAAAACAGTGTGCATTGATCTTTTCAGTCTAACTCCTACCCGGACATCTGGGTAGAAGCTTACTCTTTATGACTGTATCTTTGCAAATAAAGGACAGCTGTGTACACTGTTTTTCAAAGGAGACTAGGAAAGGCTTATTTTCAGGAAAGGTCATTTTTCTAGGGCGGATTTTTGAACTGAAAGTGACTCATCCTTAAGGTTGCTTAGGGATATTTTATAAGGTGAGTAGTCTTTCCAGATGCATCTATAGGGAAAAGTATAAAGGTGATAAAAGCAAACAAGAACCCAGATTTATTTTTCAAATGTGAGAGGTTTCATGGCAGAAAACTCCCTTCTTTGTCATGCTGAGAGGGCAGCTGTACTCAGTAAATGCCAGTGATGCTCATAAATTTGTTTTTACCCAGATTCTTTAGAGTATTGTGACATTAATTACATTCAACTTCAACAGACTTCAATGGACTATGAAGTTTTGTTCAGCACTGCTTCTTCTATTGCTTCCCAGGGTTAAATCATCACTAGGTAGAATGTTTCTGCATTCTTCCCCTCTTACCTAGACTTTACGTGCAGAATGTTCTCTTTGATGTATTTTAAAATTTTGAAGTCCCCTCCTCCCATGATATTCAAGCCACCTTAAATAGTCTTACCAAGGCACAAGGTTTTAAAATGGATAAAATATGAACTTTAACAGGAAGCAAGTAAAATTTAAAGATTTAAATCATTATTTAAAATTCCTGGCAGACATGACTGTTGTCTTCACCAGTATTTCTTGAGCTCCTACCGTGTGCAGTGAGCTGTATTAAAAAGTCTTAGGAAGATACAAGGAAAGAAGAAGCCACATATGCTGCCCAGAGAATGCTTAAAATCTAATGGGGAAGATAGGCAAACCCAAACTATAGACACATAATAAGAATACAAGCATAGATGTAGCTGATGAAGACAAAATTAAGCGAATAATAATAATAATTATGGCATTGAAGCATTTATTACGCACCAAGCATTGTTTGAAGCACTGGGGTAGATACAAAGTAATTACATTGGACACAGTCCTTGTCCCACATGGAGATCACAGTCTTAATCCCTTTTTACAGATGAGGTAACTGAGGCACAGAGAAGTTAAGTGACTTAAATAAATCAATGGAATAAATATCCTCTAGACTGTAAGCTCGTTGTGGCAGGGAATGTGTCTGTTAGGTTGTTAGGCTATACTCTCCCAGATGCTTAGTACAGTATACTGCACACAGTAAGCACTCAATAAATATGATTGATTGATACATATATAATTGAATGGCTCATGGTCTGACATGACCAGAGAAGTGGGATTGGTCAGGGAGTATCTCCTGGAGGAGGTGTTGATTGGTTATGTGCGAGTCAAGAACAAGAAACAGTTGGGAGGAGTGAAAGCAAATATTCCTTAAAATTACAACATATTTGGAGAGGTTGGGACAGAGAATGGTGAGGTTAAATGTCTAATTGAACGTGGAGAATAAAAAGAGAGAGACAGGAGAGAGTGTGTGTGTATGTGTGTGTCTCACTAGGGAGGGGGTGTAATTTTCCTTATCTGAGATACACCCAACAGATTGGTTTAAAAATCTCTTGTATAGTTCACTGTGTCTTCTCTTGACTATTGTACTTTATAAAAGCTGCATTTGGACACACTGGCTTGCATAAATTTATTTTAACAATTTTTTCTTTGAAATTAGAGCTTTTACATCACCATATTCAAAGAAATTTAAACAGAAAGGAAATTAGGTTATGACCAGATTTCTTGGAAACAGAATCTGACAACTAACCCCTATTAAAATCACAATCCTCCTTTAAATATGAAGCAATATTAGCTACAAGTAGGCTTCTAGACAGGGTGGGGAATAAAGAAAAGAGCT
Source organism: Ornithorhynchus anatinus (assembly GCF_004115215.2). NCBI lineage: Eukaryota > Metazoa > Chordata > Mammalia > Monotremata > Ornithorhynchidae > Ornithorhynchus > Ornithorhynchus anatinus. The sequence continues at coordinate 9,613,886 of NC_041751.1, read as the reverse complement.
GTCATTCCCTCATTCTCCCCACATAAAAATGTAGCTTACCTCCCCAGGGGTACTGGGCAAATGTCAAGGGCCCTCTTCAGGAACTGGCCCTGTTCACCCCTTAGTTTTCATTCCGTTTGGCCTCAATCTCCCTTCATATCTAAAATTTAGTCTCTCTTCTCCCTTGAATTCCTCGTTCCTTTTTCTGCTTCTTTTTGATCATTTACCAGCATCATCACCTTACCCTTCCACTCCTGCCCTACAGTGCATCACCAGTGAGCATAAATTTGGGGAATGAGTTTACCCTTTCAGAAAAATATCATTATTAACATGGTAAAGATTAGCACTTGTCCTCAAAGCAAAATGGTTTTCTTAGGTGAATGATTTATCAAAGGCATGTGACTTAACCTTGCAAGTAGTGTTTAACTCACCTCCTTGAATCTTGTTCACAGCAATCTAAACAAACACCAGTTCAGCGTTTACTTATAGGATTTTCCGCTCTTTTTTTCAGTGTCCTTCGTATTCTGTCTTTTTACAGTGGTCAGTGTATATCCGGGCTGCCGTCCGCAAAGAAAAAGGCCTGCCCATTCTGGTGGAGCTGCTGCGAATAGATAATGACCGGGTGGTGTGTGCAGTTGCTACGGCTTTACGGAACATGGCCTTAGATGTCAGAAATAAGGAACTGATAGGTATGTTGCTTCCAAACCATTTTTCCAAAGTTTGAGGATGAATTTGTTTTGCGTTAGGTTATATTTGGAAAACTGATGGTGAATAGTGGCCTCATGGGATTAGGTCCTAATCCTTACTCTGCCACCTGCCTGTGGTGTGATCTAGTGGAAGTCGCTCAATTTCTCTGTCTCTCAGTTTTCTCATTGGTAAAATGGGTAGTAGGTATTTGCTCTCCCTCCCCCATAGATTTTGAACCCCGTGTGGTACAGTCCCTGATTCTAACCTGCTTAAGTTTTATCTATAACTACACTTAATAAGGTACATAACACTTAAAAAATACCACAGTTTTTATTATTCTTACTGTCATTATCACATTTCCCTGCTCTTCTTGTTCTACACTTTTTTTCCTTTGTCATAAGTGAATGTTGGAAAACAAAAGTTTATTTCTTGGTTAAAAATGTCGATTTATGCTAAAGTTTCAAATGTATAACATATGTTATATTCATTATCTCACACATTGCCAACCTCCTCTATCCAGTTTTTGTTTCTTTATCATACCAATTAATCAGTGATGTTTACTGAGCTCTTACTGTGTGCCATACTAAGCCCTTGAGAGTATAGGAGCTTTAATAATCACATCTGCCTTTCTGGAGCTTTCAACTTAGTGGATAAACATGTACCTATTGGATTGATTTTCTAGAGGCAACAGTATCTGCAAACTTTGAATTTTTTTCTAATTGTATTCTTATCAATAGAAGATACCGACTATTTAAACCCTGGCTACTTCTCAGTGACTCTGTGTTCCCCTTTTATCTGAAGTCTTTGAGATGGAAGAGGACAGCAGAGTTAGTAACTTGACCTTTACTGTACTGAGTGCTTAGGGAGAGTACAATATGACAGAGTCGGTAGACATGTTACCTGCACGCAAGGAGGTTACCATTTAGAGGGAAACACATTAAAATAAATTACAGATATATACATAAGCACTGTGGGGCTGAGGGTAAGGTGAATAAATTGTACAAATTCAAACGTGAGGGCAATGCAGAAGGGAAAGGAAGGAGGAGAAATGAGGACTTAGTGGGGAAACCCTCTTGGAGGAGATATGATTTTAATGAGGCTTTTGAAGGTGGGGAGTGTGATGGTCTGTCAGATATGAAGGGGGAGGGAATGCCAGGCCAGAGGGAGGATGTGGGCAAAAGGTCAACGGCATGATAGACAAAATCGAGATACAATGAGTAGGGTAGTATTAGAGGGGCAAAGTGAACATGCTGGGTTGTAGGAAATGAGAGAAGTAAGTTAGGAGGGGGCAAGGTGAATTAATGCTTTAAAGTCTATGGTAAAGCTTTCTATTTGATGTGGAAGTCAATGGATGACCACTGGCGGCTCTTGAAGAGTAGGGTAACATGGACTGTACAGTACTGTAGAAAAATGATCCAGCAGTAGAGTGAATTATGGACTGTAGTGGGGAGAGACAGGAGGTAGGGAGATTAGCAAGGAAGCTGATAGTAGTCAAGGTGGGCTAAGAAAAGTGCTTGAATCAGCATAGTAGCAGTTTGGATGGAGAGGAAAGGGCACATTTTAGGATTGTTGTGGTGACAGACTGATTCCGTGGATTGAACCTCCATACAATCAATGCTCTATGTTTTATCTTTGATCACCATTCTTCTCTCTATACCAGTCATGCAGTTTTTAATTGAAACTTTGGGGAAACTTTAAACTCATAATCTTAATGTTGTTGCTGATCCTTGCTATAGGGGGACTGGCAAAGGATAGTTCTTTGGGGACAAACATGGAGCTATAAATGATAGTTCAGTGTTGGACATGCTATCTTTAATAAGATTGGTTTTGATGATGTTTTGCTTGATATTAGAGGAAGGGGTATTGAGTCTAAACTCATTACATGATATTCTGTGGAAGTTTGGGGGGAAAAATGTAAACACTCCAAATAGAAATGTATAGTAGGCATTGTTGGGGGGCACTGGGAAATTACCATAGTGTGCACCAGGAAGGCCATGTACAGAAATATCAGAAACAAATGTGTGAGTTGTGATACTTTCTGAAAAAATCTGTACTATCACGAAGTGTTTTTTGAAGGGGCCAAAAAGCTGATTTAAGTTAACAGGAAACACATTTTAAATTGCAATTTGATTTTTGAGCTCCAAGTCCTTGTGACTGCACTTTCATAGCTTTTGAAATTCTAAGGTATTTGACAGACCACTTTCCTATGGTGTGATTCACTTTCCTGGAGTCAGAAGGCTGGGAGCTGTGCTACATGTTATGTGATCTGACAAGATCCCTTCTTGAATTAGAAAGCCTGTCCCATTGACCCTCACAAGACAGTGGCTACCAAGATGAGGTTGAACTATTCTATCCCTCCAGGCTTGGAAAAGTAGTCTTAGAGGTCAGTGCTTGGGATAGCAACCCCATAGTTCAGGCCCTTACCTATCAACTCTCTTTACCACCTTCTCTCAGCTCGCACTTTTCACTCCTTCCAAGCTCACCTTCTAATTGTACCCCACTGTTGAATCTCGAATCTCCCTCTTCCAACTCCTCTGGCACACTATTCCCCTGCTCTGCATACTTTTCTGCCCACCTTCCCATCACGAACCAGCTTCTTTCAGGGCCAGTGGCACATCAGCGTGGTCAGAACAGATGGGGAGCAGGATTATGGAGAAGAGCTGTCTGAAGAGTTAATACAGGCTATTCTGTCAGTTGTGATGTGCCCAGGTTAACCGACGATTTGCCCAGGAGCGACCTTGATCTCTTAGCTCGTGGAAATCAAAATGGAGTGACTTCTTTAGGTCGGAAGATTGTTGTAGAATGAGGCTGAATAGAACATGAGCAATGTGATTACTGGGTCAGACCAGCGATCCATCCGGCATTCTGTATCTGACAGTGGCAACAGGATGCTTGGATGAATAGTGTGAAGATTGCCTCCTTGACAGTGATCCTAATGTTTAGTGATGTACCATTCAACAGGCCTAACTCTTCTCTCCACATCCCTAACTTTCCCACCCCCTAAGAACATAGTGACGCGGACTGCAGGGAAAAAAATGCAGCAGTTCAGTAAAACACAAACTCCACCTATGTACAGCGGGGAAGGGATTGTTGATTGTACGTAGACTTTTCAGCCAGACCTGCACACGGGGATGAAATCTCACTGGCAGGAGTGGCATCTTCATCTGTGAAGGTACAGTTCAAACGAGACTCCCAGGATTGGGAGTTTCACCACTTTCTTCTAGAGTAGTCAGTCATCACTCTGAGTTTGACCCCAGTTGTTTACAAGATGATCTATAATAATCCCTCACGCTCCTTTGATTTTATCTCTACTAATACTTTTAGGACATGAAACCTAGACTTTGCTGTGAGATTTTGATGGGCTAGGTTAAGGGAGAATAAATAGTGTGGTTTTAGTTACTTCCCCCAACCAAGAGAAGGGAAAGGCCCATGAAGCTTCTGGAAAGAGGTCACAATGAGTGACTGGATTGGAGAATTAGCATGGGCTGACCAAGCAATAGACACTGCAGTCTTCTCCTTCAGACGTATGCCTCGATTCTCCTCTTGCCTGCAAATAAACTTTTCTTTAAAGCCCCTTTTGGCAAACTCCTCTTCATCAAATGTATTCCATCATCGAACATTGCACTGCTAACAGTGAAGTCCTCTCCATGTTTGCAGGTGTGGTTGTAAAGATCAGTGTGTGATAGATAATCCTTTCCACATAATGTGTCTTTGAGGAAGCTCTTGGATGTTTTGGGCTGTTTTCTATTTACAGGCCTCTGCACCTGCCCCCCACCTCCCATTCCACATATCTGCTGGGTGGCCATCCCAGCATCCATAATAGGTCTCTTCAAGGCTTGAGTCCTGATTGGATCCAGACCCACAAAGGAAAAGGTGTTTCTTCTCTAGAAAACAGCTCTATGACAGAGGTGCTAGAGTCTCTGAGGACCAAGGTGTATTTGCCCCACTATTTAAATATCCTTTTTATCTCACTTTTACAAAAAGTATCTTGGTCAACTGAGCATAGAGCTCTTTAGAGTATAAAAGAAATAGCCCCATTCTGTTCTTTTCCCATCCGACCATGTCACTGGGCTCGTTTGGGTTCCCTCTGCCAATCTCTTCTCACTTTCCAGCTCTCCCTGGCCTCTTATGAATATGTAGAATATTAGATAATTCCTTAGCCCTTTGGCCAACTATAATGATAAGAGGCCGCAGCCTAAGACTAAATTTCACCATACAGCTTGCTGTGTCTGTCCTGCATCTTTGTTCAACTTAATCTGCAGCTCAGTGAGAAACCCAAGAAAGTAAAGTAAATTACGAATATATCTAGGAAGTCAGTGACCGTATTTATAGCGTCCGTCCACTGGAATTGGTAGTATTTACAAGGAAATATGTGACGTTGAAGAGCCGCTCATGGGAATCTATTTGCCTCTGAATCCTTATTTCTATAGACTATAACAAATATGATTTTAATTAAACAATTTTATTCCAGTGAGCATTACAGTAGTAGTAACAACAACAAACTGTGGTATCTGTTAGCATTTACTATGTGCCAAGGGGCAGACACAAGATAATCAGAATAGACGCAGTGTCTGTCCCACTTGGGGCTTCCACTTTGAGAAAGAACAGGTATTTTATCCTCATTTTACAGATGAGGAAAATGAGGCACAGAGATATCAAGTTATTTTTTTCTAAGTTCATATAGAAAGCCAGTTGCAAAGCTGGGATTAGAACATGAGTCTCCTGAACCCCAGTCCTGTACTATGTGCAGAGCACTGTTCTAAGCACTTGGGAGAGTACAATATAACAGAATTAGAAGTGTTCACTTTCCATAATGAGTTTACAGTCTAAAGACAAACTTGCGAAATGGAGAGGTAGGTGAAGCAGCAAGATCTAGTGGAATGAGCATAGGTCTAGAAATCAGAGGACTTGGGTTCTAATCCTGCCTCTGCCAATTGCTTGCTATGTGCCATTGGGCAAGTCACTTAATTTTTCTCTATGCCTATTTCCTCATCTGTAAAATGCAGATTAAATCTTCCTCTCTTCAATTTAGACTGTGACCCCCATGTAGGACGGGGACTATGTCCACCCTGATAAAGTTGTATTTATTTCAGAGTTTAGGACAGAGCTTAACCCATAATAAGCATTAACGAATACCGTAAATATATTGTTAAATGATCAGACCATAACAGAATAAAACAGTGATTCAACTGGATGTTTGAGGACTCGGAGCAAAATTCCTAACTGGAGGACTGGAATCCATTCAACCCCACCCTGGTTATGCTTGTGGTGGGATCAAAATCCGTGAGAAATTGGGAAGATGAGCCCTTTTTTATGTCAGTTTTTGATCCCTGGCATTCTGAAATTCCAGACCTTGAGTTTGAGTGGAAATGTCTTACTACTGTCTGTAGAAAAACAAAGCAGAATATAAATTTCTTATTTGAAATGGAAGAGAGTTCACCACATTTTCTTTTATGTGACATGCCTGTCTTTGAACCAAGTCGTGTCAGATAACTGCTTTTGAACGGTGGCATATTACAAGATAAAAGTGACGTGGTGCATGTTGGTGGCATTCAGTTGCTGAAAAGCCAGCAAATGACATCTCCTTGCTTCAAAGATGTGTCACCGAGTCCTGCAACCCCTATTATTCGGTTTGCCCATCTGACCTAAAGACAAAAGTAAATGTAGTTTGACGGAGTGCCTAGCGAAAAGAGTGAAGATATTTGATTATTTGTGAAATGTGGCAGCCTAATTATCTTTCTGGTCTCTGAACGAGGACCCCAGTGTTTCCGGACAAATGCGGGCCTTTTTGGTTAGCCAACCAATCAGTACTGTTTTAGCCTATCCGGAATAAGTTGTGCTCTTATTTCAAATGACTTTCCTCCCAAAAGACTCAAGCTTTTCATCCAACTCCTGGTTATGAGTACCGGAGGTGCCCCTATTGGGTATGTTTAATTGGAGAGTGCTCTGCCAACTTCAAACCTGTCAGCACACCAAGGAGTTGTTTTGGGGGCTACACAATGAGGAGTGGAATGTCTGTCACCCATTGGTCTTTGCGGCCACAACTGCACACATCCATAGGATTTCTCTTTGACCATTGCAATCTGCAACAGTGGACTCCAATTAGCTAAATGGGAATTTGCTTATGGGGCTATGATTTTTTATGATATTTAAGTGCTTACTATGTGCCAGGCACTGTAATAAGTGCTAGAGTAGATACAAGCTAATCAGGCTGGATACAGTCCCTGTCCCACATGGGTTCACAGTCTTAATTCCTGTTTTCCAGATAAGAGACTTGAAGCAGAGAAAATTGAAGTGACTTGCCCTAGGTCACACAGCAGATAAGTGGTGGGTTCGGTTTAGAACCCAGGTCCTCCGACTCCTAGGCCCGTGCTCTTACCACTAGGCCGCACTGCTTCTCTATTACAAGAAGCTTACTTGTTTGCGGTCATGGGGTGAATTCAGCTTATATCTTCCTGGAGCAAGTAATGACATATTAGTGTGGTTTGAAAGCATTGACTACTGACTGATTTTGCCTCTTAACTTACATCAGTACGAATCAGTGTAAAATAGTTGTGCCAGACTTTGAGAGAGCCTGGGAGAAGGGTATGCAGGGGAAGTAGAGTCTGGCACCTGAAAAGCAATGTGGCCTAATGGGCCTGGGGCTAAGAAGGACTTGAGTTTCAATCCTGGGTCTGCCAGTTGTCTGTTGTGTGACAATGGGCAAGTGACTTAACTTCTCTAGGCCTCAGTTAATTCATGTGGAAAAAGGGATTAAGACTGTGAACCCAGTACCTGGCACATTGGAAGTGCTTAACAACTATCAGTAAGTTTAAAAAAAAAAAAATTAAAAAAGCCTGATTCTACTTCTGGGCCCTTGTTTGGTTTATCTATCCGGACAGTCTGCTTTGGCAGACTAGTCATTCATCTAGTTAAATCCAGGTAGAACCCCTTCTTCACCAGCGAGTCCCTCTAGCTATTGAAGGAGAGAAACCTCCTAGCTGACCACAGGATTCCCGTTTGATCACTTTGAAGATAGGACAGAGAGCCCATTTGTCTTCCACAAAGATTAACCGATATTGATTACTGCTTGTGGCACCTCCCCAAGATGGTTCTGCAAAAGAGAGGTCCTCGTCATCATCTCTCCAGTTGTTCAAAGAGGTTGGAGGTTACTTCCAGAATCAAAGATGCCTTAGAAGGTTATTGAATCTTCTGATCATATGCCTGGCTTTCATACGCAGTTATACCTAGACCATGTGAGAAATTTCCTGACTCTAAAGACCCTTAACTTTCACATTGAGAAAGCCTTTCTTTACACCTAACTTAAATCCTTTATGCTGCAGTTTAAACTACCTCTGATCTTTGTCCAGGCTAAATAATCCCTCTCTGGCATGTGGTGGATTTTGAAGAAATGCATGCAAGAAAAGTCTGTACCTCAGAAAAACCCCATAGCCTAAACCAGCAGTTTTCCCAGATTCCCTGGGGGCATCCCTTTGTAGAGTACAAAGATAGAGCCCCAGCTAAAGCAGCATCATCTTTGGTGGTGGTTTAAAAATAATAGTTATGGTTGCTGATGTCCTATTTCCTTTCTTCTGTCCTGCCTCCCATTGCCTCACCTCACTCTCCGGCATACAGATCTCCGGCTGGCCTCCAACGGCCTCCGAGCACCAGACGCACTCCCTGCCTTGTGGCCCTGGCCCCTGCTGCGCTCCAAATGACTATCCCAATACCCGGCATATCCCAGTACCCGGCACCAGGCTTCTGTCACTGCTTGAATGCAGCGGGCCCTGCAAAGAAGGCAGTAGGCTGAGCCTCACTAGGTCGGGGAAGAGGTGGACGGTTGTCCCTGCACACGACCTCTTCTGTGGCCTGTGTCCAGGCTTCCTCCTCACCCCTCTGCCTCCCCCAGCAGCTCTGTGGAGGACACAAGGCTGCAGCTCTCCAGGCTTTCCCACTCACTGACTCACCCACCTACTGCACATCTGTTAAGCGATTTTAACACAGTATGACTGGAGCTGTGTTGTGAGGCTTGCCTTTGATAGAGGAGAGAGGGGATCTGCACTGCAAAGGTATGCTGAATGTGCATAACATGACCTGAGGTGAAACAGCATACATGCACCACCTCATCCCAAAGGAAGTGTGATGAGCACTGTCTCTACCAAAATACACAGATGGTACTAAGTCAATCAGTGGTACTTATTGAATGATTGCTGAGTGCTAGGCGTTTAAGTGCTTGGGAGAATCAGCAAGAGCAAGACTCCTGTTCCCTGTCCACAATCCTCAAAGAGCTTACCTTGTAGTGGGGGAGACAGAGAAGTAATAATAATAGTAATTACGGTATTTGTTAAGCACTTATTATGTGCCAGACACTGTATTAAGTGCTGAAAAGTATTTACTAATAGAGTGGGCAGAAGGACAAAGCCGTGGCCTAGTGGAAATAGCATGGTCCTGGGATTCAGAGGACCTGGGTTCTAATCCCAGCTCTGCCACTTGTCAACTGTTACTTTGGGCAAGTCACTTAACTTCTCTGTGCCTCAATTATGTCATCTGTAAAATGGGAACAAAGGCTGTGAGCGGTATGTGGGACAGAGACTGTGTCTGACCCAATTATCTTGTATCTACCCCAGCACTTAGTTTAGTGCCTGACACATAGTAAGTACTTAACAAGTACCATTATTGTTATTATTATTATTATGCAGTGTGGCCAAGTGGATAGAGCACAGGCCTGGGAGTCTGCTGTATGACCTTCGGCAAGTCATTTCACTTCTCTGTGCCTCAGTTACTGCATCTGTGAAATGGGGATTAAGACTGTTAGCCCCATGTGGGACATGGACTGTGTCCAGCCTGACTAGCTCTTAGTACATTTCTTGGCACATAGTATGCGCTCAACAGATACCATAAAAAAAAGATTAAGTAGGAAGCTGTCCAGGGTGAAGTAGCAGAACCAAAAATGGAATGTCTGTGTGTATAATATAGCATTATACAGATGCACAAATTCTAAGGGTGGGAGTGTAGAGCTGACATGACGAGTGATGGGATTTAATTGGTGATAGACATTTTATTAAAGAGCCTTACTGCCCCCATAATATAATTTTAGTTGGCTGTGAACTGCTGACCTGTATGACCTATCTGCCCACCTCTGCTCTAAAATTGAGGTCAAATATAGTCCTTTTTGCCTTCAGCTAGCTCTCTATCATTCCCCCTGCTATGCAAGATTTGTCCCAAAGCTCTCTTCAGTAGGTAGAATGAGAGAGGATGGAGTTCAATCGCACAAACTCCTCAAGGGATTCTAAAAGTCCTCGAAGCAGGGCTTATTGTTTGTTTTTCCTTCTTGCCTGGCCTATCCTGTCTCTCAAATGGTTTGTAAGTGCAGTGTGGGTGAAATGTGGCTATAAGTGCCCCCTGTGTACCTCAGAAAGTTATGTGCATATGTTAATCTAAGTAAGGGCTGAATTAGGACTGAAGAGAGAGGTGTTCGCTTCTCGGATGATTTGCAAATGATTCTCGTGAGCCATTTTCACATCTGTTAGGTTGGAGTTACAGTTCCCTGAAGCAACATTCCTTACCGAAAAACTTGGGGAGCTCTCAGGTGTAAGATGCCATACCCAACTTTGGGATTAGATATATTACAAAGGTAAGAAAGGGTACAGTTAATTTTATAGCAATCATATTTTCATATCTTTGTACCACGTGTTATTAGTAAGATAATAAGTAGAGTATTTAAGGCCTCCAGGGGAACAATTAAACAAAAATGAAAGCAGCCTTCATGACACCAAAGCTGCTCAGATAGCTTCTTCAACGTGAAAGTTTTACCTGCTTTAAGGCTGTGTGTGTGTGTGTGTGTGTGTGAGAGAGAGAGAGAGAGAGAGAGAGAGAGAGATTCAGGGAGATTGAGATTTATCTGCCAATCTGCTTTGGTGAATATTTTTGTCATGCAGATATCTCTATTTCTGTACTTTGGAACATAATCTCAGGTATACAGTGGTAATAGATATAGGCATTCTGTTTCCAACGGTATGGTACTTAAGTGTCATTTTGAGGAACCACATTACCAATGAAGGAAAATGTTTCCCATAAAGAGCAAGATTTTTGGAGTCCCAACCAGCTCTAAAAAGGTTTTTACTTCTGTACATGGACCCTGGCCTACTGGTAAAATGGGATCATTCCTTTCCTATAAAATGGGAAAACTTCAGTCTTTAGGAAAGCAGGACTGTTTTATTAAACAGTTGTGAAGTTCAATCAGTTGCCCTACAGTGTGTCTTTTTTACTTGGTGTTTTGGCTAGAATGTTGTTGGGGAATCAGGGAGCATTCTTCCGACACCACACATCTCTCCAGACAGAACTGGATGCAGTGTCGGGAGAAACTTCAGTCAAGATGTGCGTTATAATTGAACTGACTGTAAAATAAGATGAAAATGTATTTGGAGAGCCCATGGACACGAACTCTCCAGAGGAATTACTATTTTCGAAAGCAAAAGTTTTATCCTCTCTTGTACATTGCACTGCAGCAGCCTAAATCAAGTACCAGAAGAGAAAGGGAATCTGGCCAACTTTCTTGTGAGCCCCTGACAATCCCAGGTTTAAAGTACATTTTTGAAGGAAACCTTTGAGGTGAGGCTACTCAGGAAAGATTTGGCTGTCTTATCCAATGTAGTTAAATCCATTCTCCTTCCTTGGGATCGAATTAATATTTGTCTCATCCTTAAGAGCTCAACCTCTTTCTAGGAAGATTGAAATTCTTCACATTCACCTATAGTCTATTTAAGCGTCTTTCATTCTGCAGGACCCCTCTGATAATCTACTCTCAGCTAAAAGAAATTTCAAAGTCAAGAGAAAAAAAATGATTAAAAAGAGAAATAGAAAGGTACAGCAAGCACCTTTGGCTCAAACTTCAAATGAGACAAAATTGATTAGGCATTTGTCCTTTATGATTCCAACTCCATTTTATAGCATTAAGCAGAATCCCTAAGAGGAGTTAAGCTACTCAGGTCTCCAGTTTCACCTCATTTTATTGGGTTTCTTATGTTCCTAAATAGGGAAAATAAGACAATTCATGCAGGACAAAGGAAGCAAACCAAATTGAAGTTATAGTGGTAGAAATCTTCAGAATTTATAAATCCACACATCTTCGATATGAGGTTACAACTGTTCTCAGTTTTTCAGATTTCTGATGCCCCATGGAGGATGATTATAAGAACTTAAACATCAATTATTGGCATCTTTCTAGAGAAGAAAACATCTCTGCCCACAGCTTCACTGTACCACTGTTCGCTTGACTTGAACGTTGGTAGGGAATTGGGGAATATTTGGTTGAGAGTGAGAGTCTCTTGACGTGCAGTGGACCATAAAATTGGAAGAGTCAGCCTGTTCTCATGCATGTATGTGTGCATATTGGTACTGGAAGAGTTGAGCACTGCAACCCAAGTTTTCCATAATGTGGGAATTTGAGAGAACATAGCTTCCCTCAATGGAGAACTGAATGTGTCTCCTGAAAGTGTTAATGCACCTCTCAGTATGTTCCACAAGAAACTTATTCCTAAGGATGGATGTCATCCTTAAGTGGCTTCTGCTCAGAAAACACTTTTGAGGGTTACACTGCTCTACTAGGAAGTATCAAGTAGCTTCTAGGGTTCCTCTGTACATTTTTTTCCCTCCAAATCAGTAACCTGGAGATTCAGTGAAATCATTTGAAAATGTTTCTATTTATAAAACTTACATAAGTTGCATTTTTAAATGTTGGAGGTCTTAATTCACTTTCCTCCCATCATGGCCATCGTACTGCAGTGGCAGGCGACAGCGACAGGGCCCTTTAAGCTTGGGTCACTGCTATTTTCTTTTGGGCTGCAGTGGCCAACAGTGGAACCATTTCAACCATGACCTAGGCCCACTCACCAGCCCTTGCAAGGCAGCCATAGTAGTAGTTGTTGTAATGGCATTAATTGAGTAATATTAAGTGCAGTGCACTGTGATTGGAAAAGTACCACAGAGCTCACTGTCGGCTGCTGCAGCGGTTGTGGAGGCTGTGAAGGGACGCTTAGTATGTATGGTGTTGGGATGAATAGAGAAGCAGTGTGGCCTCATGGATAGAGCACTCCCTTCTGATGGGAGTCAGAAGGACCTGGATTCTAATCCCAGCTCCGTCACGTCTGCTGTGTGACCTTGGGGAAGTGACTTCACTTCTCTGGCCCTCGGTTACCTCATCTGTAAAACGGAGATTACGACTGTGAGCCCCATGTTGGACAAGGATTGCGTCCAACCTGATCAACTTCTATCTACCCCAGCACTTAGTACAGTGCCTGGCACATAGTAAGCGCTTAGCAAATACCACAGTTATTATACAAGCTAATCAGGTTGGACACAGTCTGAGTAGGAGAGAGAAGAGGTTTTTAAGCCCCATTTTACAGATGAGGAAACTGAGACTGAAGTGTTCCTGTACAATCCCTAGTAGTCCGAAGTCATTTCGTAGTTAGGTTTCCTACCAATGTCAATGCTGTAGGTGTGCATCATAAGCACTCTGGACTGTTGACAATATCAAGTATCCTGTTATTTTGAAAGAAAGCATCAGGTCTCCTTCAGTATGGAGCTCACTTATTCATTGAGACTGACTTAGATTTATTTATTTTTTATCCACTTGGTCTTTAGTGTTTCTGTCGGGTGGAATTGAAGGCAAACAAATTGGATTTAAGGTTTGGAAAGCCCCTATCAGTCTAAGCCCAAGCTTCTTGTCGCACTTCCCTGATTCCCAGTGAGGCTACTGAGGTTAGCTAGGCAGCTTCTGCTCCCAGGCGAATGGCCCATTGCCCTGGCCAGACTCCAGTATGGCTAATTACTTTCTGCCTCTCCAAAAATCTCCTTCAGTTTCAATTAGTTTTTGTATTCCTCTGCACTTACTGCCCCTAACTACTGCCTGATATTTCTGTGGCTTTTAAACAGCTACCATGGTTGCTTCTGGAGGTGACATCATTTCTAGAGGGTGAGCGAATTACCATATAAGCAGTTTACAAAGCAAACTGGGTTTCCAAAAGCAAATCTGGGTCCTAACAATAATAGCAACAATAATCATTATTATAGTATTCTTTTAATGGTATTTGTTAAATGTTTAGCAAAAATATTATTATGATACTTGTTAAGCACTTATTATGTGTCAAGCACTACTCTAAGTCGTGGAGTAGATACAGGTTCAGGTTGGACACAGTCCCTGCCCCACATGGGGCTCACACTCTCAATCCCCATTGTACAACTGAGACAGCCGAGCCCCAGAGAAGTTAAGTGACTTGCCCAAGGGCACACAGCAGACATGTAGCAGAACCTGGATTAGAATCCAGGCCCTTCTGACTTCCAGGCTCGTGCTCTATCCATTGAGACGTCATTCTGTTTCCCTATATGCCAGACACTGTTCTAAGCGCTGGGGGACATACAAGCTAATCAGGTTGGAAACAGTCCATGTCTCACATGGGGCTCATAGTCTTAATCCCCATTTTACAGACGAGGTACCTGAGCCAAAGAAAAGGTCACACAGCAGACAAGCGGTGTAACCAGAATTAGAACTCGAGTCCTCTGACTCCCCAGCCCAGGCTCTTCTACTAGACTGCAGAGGCTCAGTACTATCTTTATAAGCCTGTAATTTCAGTAGCAAACTGGGATTTCACAATGCTAGAAAAAATTCTCACAATGGCTTGATGGTGAAGAAAATATGTTCAGATGTTTGTAACAGAGGGGCTGTGTTCTTTGAAAACAAGTTGTATTGGGCAAGTGCATCACATTAAAATTGGAGAAGCAGCTTGGACTCGTGGATAGAGCATGGGCCTGGGAGTCAGAGGATCTGGGTTCTAATCCCAGCTTTTTGGCCTTGGGGAAATCTCTCAGTTTCCTCATCGGTAAAATGGGGATTCAGTACCTGTTCTCTCCTACTCTGCAAGCCTCACATAGGACAGGGACTATATCTGACCTGATTAACTTGTGTTTACCCAGCGCTTAGACCAGTTAGTGACACCTACTGATGCTTAACAAATACAATAATAATTGAATGAGAATTAGTAGCCGAGAAGGTAGATGGTTTGATCAGGCAAAAAGGTATAGATAGATGAGATTTGTGGTTCAGTGGACTGGTTGAGTCTTGAGAGCTCATGGAACTTGCATTCTATAACATAGGGTCTTGCAAAGAGATTCCTTCAATCTAGATTCCCTGAATGCAGTCAGTCTTGGGTCACTGGGCACAGTCTTACTGAAATTCCATTTCATAGGATCATTTTTTCTCTCCACTTCTTCTTTAACCTCCTTCCTGTATGCCCTGCTCCTTTATTCTTTTTCTTTTTCTTCATCCTGTGCTCCATTTACTTCTTTGGCATAAGCATTCATGAATGGGTGGGCACGCATGCACAACCACATACGTACACATGCACACACACACACATTGAATATACCCCAAAAAACTAGGAAAATATGATCCCCTCCCTGTCCCTTCCGAAAAAAATCTTCCTTTAAAATATCTTCTCAATACCCCACTCCTCCGAAAAAAATCTTCCTTTAAAATATCTTCTCAATATATGCTTCCTCAGTCTGGAAAGGTTTACCTTGGTTCAGGCAAGTATTCTGTACAGCTGCTGGGACAGGTGACTGGACCACAAGAGGAAATCTCAGAAATGCTGTGAGAGCAAATTTGCTCACTCTTCCTCCCACCTGCCTTTTGGTTTTGGTTTGCCTTTAGGTCTTTTGGTTTCCTAGGTGACCAAAACATCTAAAAATGCAATCAAGCGTAGAATATTTATTATTTAAAATGAAAATATAACCCATGATCTGGGCTCACTACTCCATTTTGTTATCCTGAATATCTTAATTATGTATTCATTTTCAACTAACAGGGAAAACATTGCTTAGACATCAGATCATTGTGATTCAGGCTACATGAATTTGACAAGTCGTATTAATAACTGCATTCAGAGCATACCATCGAGAAAGCATAAAGTGGACAAGAAAAGGAAAGTGCTATAAAAGGGAAGTAATGCCTGGGTGTGCACGATTGTTATACTGTTGTAAAATTGTGGCATTTTATGAGAAAATATGTAATAATTGTGGAATTTAAGCACCTACCATGTACCAAGCACTGTACTTAATGCTGGTGTGGATACAAGTTAATCAAGTCAGACACAGTCCCTGTCTCATGTGGGGCTTAGTCTAAGTAGGAGGAAGAATAGGTATTGAGTCCCCATTTTGAAGTTGAGGAAACTGAGGCACAGAGAAGGTAAGTGACTTTCCCAAGGTCATGCAGCAGGCAAGTGGCAGAGCCAGGATTGGAACCCAGGTCCTCTGACTCCCAGGCCCATATTCCTTCTACGAGGCCATGCTGCTTCTCATATAGTCTTTCCCTAGATGCTTATAAATCTGAGTTATTTTCATTTGAATAGTCAAAAAATAAATTTAACACTTCAGTACTCTCATATGATTTTCAACAGGTGGAAAAAATAGAACTTCTAAAGGAGGATCCCACAAATACGCTATCCTTTGCTACTTAATTTGTTTTTAGAAAAATTTCCCAACTCAACTGAGATTATGTTCCAAGTCTTTACTGGGTGAACCACATACAAAAAGTTAAGTAAATACTTAACCTTGCTTTGTATTTCAGATATTTAATATCTGATAGAGAATGGTTATTATAACTCATCTAATTAGCATCCCACATAATAACAGCCAGTAAATTAGTATCACAGGAAATCTTATGCATTGTTTTCTAGTATAAAGACTTGTTCACGTAGAAAAATGTGTTTGCCTAGTTATCTGGTACAACATCCAAGACCAAGTACATAGTCCAATAAAGACCTCGTAGACATCCCTCTTTCCCCCTTGCTCATATCTCTTCACAACTCTGGTTGAGAGGAATTGGTTCAATCTTAACATGTTTTTCAGTCATCAAGAGTAAGACTATCTGCAAGAAAATTGCCGGTGTGCATTTTGTGCGTATAGGTTTCGGAAAGAAATCTGCTATTGACATTCTCAGTTTCTGTGCATATTTGTATTCAGTCCCTTTAAAAACTCCTTCATATTTTTTGAGAGCAGAAGAGGTTTTATGCCAGATCTCCAGGGAATCAGGAAGTCATTTTGTACAAGTGAAATCAAGGCAGAATCTGATGACAGGAAAAACTGTTATCTAGAATACACTGCAGAGATCAGTCTGGATTTATGAATCTTCCAAAATTTAAGTGTCATTGAAATATGGTAATATGCATTGGTGTCACTTAGAGGGACCATTAGTAGCTCAAGCAGTAACTAATTAGCCACATACCGTATCGAGTGTCAGGTGTTCTGTAGGGTCCAAGTATAGTAAAATATTGAACAATCGGTTATGTTATAATGTATGTTTTCATTATCCAGTTTGGATATAACACACTAGACTGTAGGCTCATAATGTCAGGGATCAATGGTGTCTACTCTTCCAAAGAGCTTAGTAGAGTGCTCTGCATGAGTAAGTGCTCAGTAAAACTGTTATTTGGAAGAAGTTGTCAATCATATTTATTGAGGGCTTACAGTGTACAGAGCACTGTAGTAAGCACTAGGGAGAGTACAATAGAACAGTAAACAGGCACATTCCCTGCCCACAATGAGCCTACAGTAAATAGCAATAGGGCACTCTTTCCACAACATGATCGTGGTATAGCACAATTCACAAGGTGTCACAAGTAATTGGAAGAAATTGTTTTGTTTATGTACATGGTGTTGATCAAGACTTGATCAAAACATGTGTTTTTCTCAACTTGACAGTATTTACTGTAGCTAACTAGCACGTGGCAAGGATGTAAAGCATTCTAATAGGGGGGATAGAACAGTAATAAAGAAATTTGCATTGAAAAATATCATTCGAGGTGATATCTTAGACCCTTCAATTCCCCAACCTATTAATTCCCAGTGAATCAGCGGTTACTGTAACATGGCTTTCCCATGACAAGATTTCTCAAGAATACTATCCCCTTAAAGCAGAAATGACTATCCTGTCAAACATTTTTATTTACCCTAAAGTGGCACTTATCACTTACAGAATCTAGTGTTTCTGTGCTTTCTGCTTAGTTATTGCCTGGATTGGCCTGGAAGCAAAAATACCACAGACAAGTTGTGGAAATAAGCGGTTTTTATATATATATAGTTTCAGGTATTAGTTTTTCCTGTCCTGGGGATCAAATTATCTTCCTGTTCCACACCATTTCATTTCATTTTATAAGCGAAACTTGGAAGTTAATAAGAAATCCTTGAAACTTCTAAGTAGGGAGAAGGATGGGAATGAAGTCAGGGCTTGGAATTGAGTGACATATGCAAAGCTTGCTTGCAGTTGGCTGAGATGATGTTGCTTTTAGCTTGTATTCTCACCTGTGGTTTTCCAGGGTTCCTTAACCTGCTGCTCACTCTTCCAGTGCTTTATTTCCAGGATTGATGAACAAATAGTATGAACAGGTGGCTGGGAGAACTAGATATTTTTTTCCTAAGTTGCCGTGACTCAGTTTACTTATGCATGTTTTGCAAGCCGAGTACCATATAGAGCATATCTGGTCACCTGCATTACCAAGCAAGAAGGCTAATGATGTAGAAATAATTTACAGTTTGCCAGGAAACACCCTTTCCTCTAGCTTCTTCACCACTGAATTAGAAGTACCTTAACCTGTCTGGGCTTTCGGAAATGGAAATGAGTTTCTTCCATAGTCTGAGATATTCAAGGTCTAGTTTGTCTGCTTTCTCTGTTTCTCATAAATCATTGTTGACTTCAACTTTTTTAAAACTTAGAACATCTGTGGACCCAGCCCTGTGGGGGAATACTCTAGATTGTATGGTCTTCTGGGGCAGGGATCGCGTCTACCAACCCTATTGTAGTCTCCCAAATGCTTAGTACAATACTCAGCATCCAGTAAGCATTCAGTAAGTACTCCGGATTGATTGAATGCAGGGAATTCTCCTGTCCCTAGCCTCGCTGGGAAATGGAAACTCCAAGCTCCACTAGGCCCCAGCCTCAAGCAGTGCAAGTGTCCAACTTCCACCCACTGCCCTCTTTTCCAGTATGTCCCTTTATGTACCCCCATGTCCATCTTCCTGTCCACCTCCACAGGCCTCTCAGTGTCTCTGCCCTTCATTTTTACCCCAGCTTTGCCCCCAGCACACCCCAAATTTTCTCAACTGTAATGTGAAGATTAAGTACCTGTTCTCCCACCATCTTAGACTGTGAGTCATATGTGTGACAGGGACTGTGACCAACCTAATTATCTGCCCCCGTGCTTAGTGCTGTGCTTGGCATGTAATTGGAATTGTACAAAAAAAAAATGGTTAGTGTCTTCTTCAGTGTTTGTTGAATGTCTTCTCTGCAGAGAACTGTAGTAGGTGCTTGGGGGGAATATTAGGTAGAGGTCAGAGCAAACTTTCTTTGCTCTCAAAGAGCTTACAATCTATTGGGGGATACAGGTGGACTCAAATTGCAAATGTACAGTAAGTAAAAATGCAGCAAATATGGGCAATTTTACATATATATGAATGAATTACTGGCCAGGTCTACCCATGGCTATTAAATGGGGCTGTTGGGATGACAGGGCCAGGAAGGTGGGAAGCAAACTAGATATACTCCTTCATGACATGGACTGTGTCTACTTACTCTATTGTACTCTCCCAAGTGCTTAGTACAGTGCTTTGCACATAATAAGCACTCAGTAAATACCCTTGCTTAAATAAGCAGGGAATGAATGCCTTTGGAGAAGCTGTCTTCTGTCTTTGTCACATCTATTCTCGTGTTCTTTGCTCCCTGTCTTCTCTTCATTCTCTCCATGAGCCTGTAACTGCTATAGGAATGCACAGTGAAGATGCAAACAGTACCCAAATTGTTCTACTTATTGCAATAAATTATTTTAATTTTAATTTCTATAGCACAACAAAGCAACATAAAACTGGAATATATGCTTTGTAATTTGGGATAGATTTATTCTGTTAACTCTTCCACACAGAAATTCCTCTGTGACTGATTAATAATGCATAAGCAGTACACTGTGGCAGCAACAGCTTCCACAATTCAGAGGAGGATTATTTTTAAAAGACACTATCAAGTGTGTGGGATCAGTGTTTATCATCTAAAACACTTGCATCCATCCACAGTGATTTTAAAATCAATTTTTATTAAGATACTCTATCAGGAAGTTTGCAGTTACTGTGCAGTTTGTATTAGGGAAGTACTAAAAACCAAAACTTTCTGAATCTCTAATAATTTGTGGAATTTGAGCACTGTTACTGTGTGCCGAGCACTGTGCTAGGCATTGGAGTAGGTATTAAGATAATCAGGTCAGGCACAGTTTCTGTCCCATGTGAGGCTCACATTAGCCATTCAGTGGACAGTCACTGAAAATAAAATTTCTGACCCAGATCTTCAGTTCTGAAACTACTGTTAAGGTGAACATCTACACAGAAATGACAGCAGAAGTCAGAAGTATGAGCCTATCTAGGGTGGGCCAGTACTGGTAATCCAAGGAGGAATACTTTGACACCAGTTTACAAGGGAGTTCCCCTTCTCCTTCACTCTCCCCCCATTCATTCATTCAATAGTATTTATTGAGCGCTTACTATGTGCAGAGCACTGTACTAAGCGCTTGGAATGTACAAATCGGTCCCCATGAAAGGCCAGTTTAAAGCTCCTAAGGCAAATTCTGGTGTTGATTAAGGTATCACTATAGGCTAAGAGCTGGAATAGGTACTTAGCTTCTCTGTGCCTCAGTTGCCTCATCTGTAAGATGGAGATTGAGACCTTGAGCCCCATGTGACAGAGATTGTGTCCAACTGGATTTGCCTGAGTCCACTCCAGGGCTTTGTACAGTGCCTGGCACATAGTAGCACTTAACAAATGCCATAATAATAATCTCCAGACAGGAGAGCTAATTTTTTCATTCATTCATTGTCGTATTTACTGTGTGAAGAGCACTGTACTAAGCGCTTGAAAAGTACAATTCGGCAACAGATAGAGACAATCCATACTCAACAATGGGCTCACAGAGATCTGGTCATCTTCAGCCTCAAAATAGAACCTGAAATTTCAATGCTGTTCATGAGATTCAGACCGGTTTGTTGTGGGCAGGGAATGTGTCTGTTTATTGCTGTATTGTACTCTCCCAAGCGCTCAGTACAATGCTCTGCACTGTATGAATGAATGAAGGTTAATCCAGTCTACACTGTTGGGGAAAAGGGCTAATTCATACCCTAACTTCTTGGCTCTCCAACAGTATTGGGAAGCTCTCCAAGACCACTGAAGACATTGGCCTTTAGTGGTCTACAAGACATGAGCTTGTTAAGGATGGATATGTGCCTAGGGGAAAAAAAAAGCTTCCTGTAAGGTTTTATTTTTGAAATTAGCTTTTGTGACATGGAAACTGGTTCATTATGCTACCGTAGACATACAACTTGTTTTTCGGGAGAAAATATTACCTTAGCCAAAGATGTCAGGAGTCCATCAAGCTGGGAGATCTGCCCAACCCTAACTTCTTTTCAGTAACTGTAGCCTGGAGCTAGATTACTCCCTTATTTTCTTGCCACTAAAAATTGGGTAGTTGAGTGCATTTTTATTTTTTGGCTGTCATGCTTGATATTTAATCAAATTATTTAAATCCTCTTAAAATGTATCGAATCATGCTGGCCTTATTTTCAATACTGCTCAAAAATCAATTTATTTCTACTTTGGAGAGGCTTTACTGAGCCTACTGATAATTAAGCGGTTTTATTTTTGGAATCATTATTTTGTAGAAACTAAATATATCTCTCCCAAACATCCTCTTGTCCATATTTCCACTCTGTCACTGCCCTTTTGGGCCATTTTAACATTGAATTTTCTGGGCTCAAGCTCAGTTTTCAGTCCTTCATTGAATTCCTTGGGCTTTTCTTGGTACCTACAGATTCTGAGGGACCCTAAGGTGCTAGGGGGAAAAAAAGAAAACCACACTGATGATCTAGGTTAATTATAAGGAGATAATAGCCTCTTAGTGGTGAACATACCATGCTTAGTAAAGCTGTCACTGAGTTTGTTCAAAACTTTTAAACCTCTTCATGCAATCCACCTATAAATAAATGCTGCAGATTAATCATTTTGGTTTATATAAATAATTTGGTATTCTGTCCTAATACTCTTGATAAACAGATATGGTTTGGGAGAAATAAACCTGGAAAATCGTCATGTTTCTGGTGGAATGTTTTCTGAATGTCTTTTCTTAGAAAAGAAAATGTCTTTGCCCTCCACATCAGCTAGAGTCTGTGTCTTGACTTCAGATGGAATAAATGAAAAAGTAGTATAATCTATTCTGGACCAGAGAGGGTTGCTGAGCTGCAGAGCTCAACGAGGTTCTTTCTCTCTGGGGATGAGGCAGATGTCTGTAGGGCTGGCCTGTAAGATTTGGAGAGCTAATCATTTAGGCAGGGCTACTCTTTTCTGTAGGTAAGGGCCTAGTATCAGGTGGGGGCAGATAGAACTCACTGCCCCGGCATACCCAATCCACCAGTCCAATAGGTTTCTCCATCTGGCCTTCTCTCTGCTGCAGCCCCCATTCCGTGGATGAAAATGTCCCTGAAAATCCTGTGAAGACAAGTTCCATGTGGAGGGAGGGTTGCGCACCTTTCTCCAAGAAAGGTGATATTTGCCTCGGGGGACCCATCATAATCCACACTGCACTATGCTCTTAATTCTGCCCAGAACCCCAGCAAAAAACTTTCAGTGGCTAGTGTGTCTGTTTCTATTTGGAAAATATGCGGTTCCTTGTTGATGCATACCTTTGAAGTAATCTGTCTCACTGTCAGTATTGAGTGCCAGTTTGTCAAAGGGACAAGGAGATTTTGGCAGAGTAGTACTTTGCAAACCTAATCTGTGGCTGGACGATCTCCTATGTGGTGGGAGTTTAGCTGTTCATGCAATTTACCTTCAATGTGGAATATTTTTTTCTTTTAAGAGCAAGATCTTTGTCACATATAAACTTGCCCTTGGGTTTATGTTTTATGTTTGTACCCAAGTTGAGGTTTCAGAGCTTGTGTGCGTGTGCACACGTGCAAAGCACAAGCCCATTTCACACAATGTTATTGCTGGTGGCTAAATATGGATAATGGTGACCTTTGTGTCGCATTTCACGATAAGGAATAAAGGATGTCTTTGAGGAGAAGAATGAAGAATTTCATCTGAGAAAATGTCACGTTATTCAGTACATTTGGCATTGTTCTCCTCTCCTCTTGTCCCCACTCTGTACCCACTTAAACTTCCGCCTCCTTCGGACTTCATTTCATCGCTTCCTTTGTCTTTCCCTAAGGCAAGTACGCCATGCGAGATCTGGTCCACAGGCTTCCCGGTGGGAACAACAGCAACAACTCAGCAAGCAAGGCCATGTCCGACGACACGGTTACTGCCATCTGCTGCACTCTGCATGAAGTGATAACAAAAAACATGGAGAACGCCAAGGCCTTACGGGACGCTGGGGGCATCGAGAAGTTGGTTGGCATCTCCAAAAGCAAAGGAGACAAGTGAGTTGTCCAGCCATGAGACACACTTGCATATTTGCCTTGCCTTGGCTAGGTAGTTTATCTTTCTGAATTCATTTGCACAATCGACCATATGCCGTTGATGAGAGGGAAAGGTAAGCAGGAGTGGTTTTAGGCTTTTATGTCAAACTTGACCTATCCAGTGGTTAAAATGGAAAATTTATCCACGATATAGCCTAAATCTTAGTTTCAGTTTGGGGGGGCTGTGTGATTGATAGCAATACAATGGGAGACAACACCAGAGAACTCTGTCAACATTAAAGTAAGAACTCAGCAAGGGGTTGTATTTGACAGTGATGTCACTGTCTCTTGAGAGGTTAACGTGGACTTTTCTGGTGCCGGCATACACTTTTGGACAAGTAGTGAACCCCTGGGGTAGAAGACTGATAAGGAAACCAATTCCTTCTGACCGTTGCTTTGAGAATGGGAGACTTTTTCAGGAAGACAATTTGATTTAGTGATGCCAATTTCAAATTGAGACAGTTTGCGTATTGCCAGTATGATTTCTCTATGAGGCAAATGGAGCTCATTTAGCATCCTGTTAGTCTGAACACAAATCATTTTCCAAGTGTTGCTAATATGTGAAAATTAGTTGTCGTTTCTCCCCATCGTTCAATCAATGGAAAATATTGAGCCCTTGCTGTGTGCAGAGCACAGTATTAAACACTTGAGATTTTGTTTAGAGGCCAAAGGCAAAATTCCTCGAGGAATTTACAAGGTCCCTGAGGTTTGATGGCCTGTGCACCTGTGAGGTGAGCAGTGGTAATGTTGAATGGTCGGTTCCTCCATCAGCCAGAGCCGGGCTAACAGTGCTGTTGAGAGACTGAGGTGGTGAACCGCCTCTCTGTTTGGCACCGATGATGCCATCATTGTCTTTTACGGTCACAGGATTGTGCAGCTTTGGTATTATGGCATTGAGGGGTGTTTCAGAGTAATGATCCAGGGGTCCAGGCTATCCACAATTCCACCCAGCATGCACAGTAGGTCCAATAACGTGGGGACCTTTGTCTATAGAGGCTCCGTTTCTGCGAACCTATCATTTTATCCCCAAACATTCCTGATCTTTATCCACCAGGCCATCTCTCCTTTTGTAATTCTGTCAGCTTTGAAATTGTTTTTCTAACACGGAATGCCAAAGTTAGAAGACAAAACAATTTAGAATGGGTTCTGTTTTTTGTTTTTTTTACATTTTATCATGAGCGATGTTCCAATTATTCTTAGGTACCCCAAAGTTTTAAAACAGTCCCTCATAATAATAATAATAATAACAGTTTTTGTCAAGCGCTTACTATGTGCCAAGCACTGTTCTAAGTGCTGGGGAGGAATACAAGGTAATCAGGTTGTCCCAAATGGGGCTCACAGTCTTCATCCCCATTTTACAGATGAGGTCACTGAGGCCCAGAGAAGTTAAGTGACTTGCCCAAAGTCACACAGCTGACAAGTGGCAGAGCTGGGATTAGAACCCATGACTTCTGACTCCCAAGCCAGTGCTCTTTCCACTGAACCATGCTACTTACCCTATTAAGTTACTGTACAAATTTAACCTGAAATGTACCCTTTGAGCAGCTGTGTAGTAATTTTAATGCCTATTGATTATGTGAGTTATAACTTGTAGAATTGTAGTTAAGATAAACTGTGACCATGCTAGGAAGTAAGGCAATTTTCCCTCTATATAATAACACGAGTAGATCCTAAATACCAAGCATAAATATCAGCACTATGAATTAAATATCTCCCTAGGTTTTTAAGGAAAACATTGAACGCACAATGAACCAAACCCCAAGGAAACAAGAATGCAGCTTTCTGGGTATCAATCAGTAGTATTTATTGAGTACGCTTGCCATGCACAGAGCACTGTATGCAGTACTTGGGAGTATACATAAAAAGTAAAAGACAAAATCCCTGCCCCGGAGGATCTTACAATCTAAGGGGAATAAAATGTATTTGAGCGGATTGTTCAATTAACCTGAACCAGTGCCACTAAAGATTTTTGGAAATGCATTCATTCTTTCAAGACTCTAGAGAATCATTTAGTAAATGAATGTGGCCTAAAAGAGACCTTTAAGGTTATTTCTGCATAGCCAAAGTGAAATAGAGAGTCACACAGTAAGCCAGTGAAGTTAGAAATGTCCATATTGCTAATTCAGATAGTTCAGCACTGCTGAAATCTGCTTTCCCTAAATGAACAGAAGTGTCAGTGTGAAAGGTTCCTCCTTTACTGGGTAATTATCTTGAGTTTTAGCTGAGTAGCCCCAGCCAACTTTATACTCTTGTACCGAAGGATGTAACAGGCCATGAGTTAACGAAGGTCATTCTGATATTTTAAATTTGAATTCAAAGTAGAAAGTGGTCAGGTGGTATCTCTTTCTTTTGGCAGCTGAGTTTATAATAGTTTGTGAAAAATTTGAGCCTAGAGATTAGGTAGCGAATTATCCTTTAGATAATTAGATGGTCAGACTCGTCCAATCTTGCATATATTTTAGCATTTCTTCATTTGTATTCTTCAGGGACCAAAACAGAGTTTGAAATGTGCTTTGTGTTTGTGGTGGGATGACTGCCCACTTTCCTCTGGTGGCTCTTCTCAGCAGTGAGGAGTTTGCCCATGTCTAGATGAACTCCTCAATCTGCTTAAGAAATTAAATCAAGAGCCCACACTGTTACTCCATTGACTTTCCTGCAGTAACTGGCATTTGGCTAATGCTCTCATTGGATTTAACAGTCAGAAAATGATAGCCCGATTATAGGCTTACTCCAGATTTTCTTGAATGAATTCAACGTTGAGTCCAGCTGTCATGTAACTTGTGAAGCATTTTAAATTATTCATTTTTTAGTGAAAATTTAATTTTAGAAGCACCAGACTTAGTAATTGAGCTCATCTTTGCTACTTTTATGAAAGCTTTATAAATTTGCTTCCACCAGATTTTCTTGCCAGGAGGTTGCCGGAAATGAGATAACAAGGTTACAGGTCAAATCGGATCCCTTGCATGTCATAGGGAAATTGTCCCTGTAATGGCATGTCACAGTCTTCGATGCCTGTTAAAACATTCTATTAGACTTGGCTTTGAATATTTTATTTCCCAGCTGAAGGAGGAAAACTAAAGGTTAATGCAAAGGGCCTGTCAGTTCATAAAGCCTCTGTGTTTAGCGCCAACCTTAACCGCAACTCTTACGTTCTCTTTTCCAAAGTGTTTTTACCTTCAAATCATTCATTTTGCACCATTTTAAATGCTAATAATTGAACCTCTGTCTTGTCCCCGTGTAACAGAAGTACATTTGTATTTGCAGTTAGTACAGTTACAAAGGAAATAATATTGAATATGTGACATTACATTGTGTCCTAAAGCAGGAAAGCTATTCACAGTCAATTGTTACTTGCCTCAAAAGAACCATTTATTGTTGTTTCTCTTATAATCACTTGTCATATTAGGGGAAAAAAATCAATATATAGTTACAGTACTTCAAATAGAAGTTGCTATAGCATCAGTCTAATGGATCAAAAATAGAGTATAAAGGGAAGGCAGTCAAAGTCTTTTTTAACCTTCAGAAGTTGTTAGAACAATATATTTACTGGCATTTTAATGGCTACATTTCAGCATGTCATCCATTATGCATTCATCGTCCTTTCTATTTTGTGTCTGTCCGGAGAACTAGAAACCCTAAAATTGCACTGTCACAGAGGAATTTGTGCATAGTAAATACGTTCCAATTCCAATTATCACTGCTTAAATATTAATATAGCTTCCTCTGCTGTTGCTTGCTTATTTTTGGAGACAAATAACTAGCTAGCTAAGATAGGTAAATAATACCTCAAGATAGCTGTCTTTTTAAACTACTGATTATATTAAACATAAACATTTATAAGCTTATCAAAAAAATGAGTTTTCTAACATTGAAATTAGTCAAAATCATCTCTAAATCACAGAAATTCAGTATCTTCTTTCAAACAGAAAACACCATTTTCCGGACCTTTTATCAGGTTCAGGGAGCAGTTCATGAGATCCAAATAATGTCCAATGTATTTTAAATGAATTGGAGATCATTCTCCAACAATAATCTCAAATCAGAATTCTCTACTCATGGGAAAAAATATGCCATTTGAGCTCATTTGGGAGTTTTTTTAAAGGTTAACGAACCAGTGGAAAAGTAATGACATGACTAGCCTTTAGATCCTATTCTCCCCTCTTCCCCCACCCCAATACCTTACAAATAAAGGGAAAAAATTATGAGTCCACTGTAGTGGTTCATCCTCTCTCTTCTGTGCTCTCTGCTTTTGTCCGGGCGAAGTGATTTTTCACCTTGTATAGACTGTCAACTGGCTATTTGCTTTTCTGTGTGAATTTCATATGGGCTATAAGAGCTCTGCGCTACATACCTATAAAATGGCCACTGTGATTATCCTCCAATTTCCCAAGGGCCAGCTAAATATATATATACATATATATATATACATTCATTTTTTCTCCTCCATAATGTTAACAATAATAATAATAATGGTATTTAAGGGCTTACTCTGTGTGCTGGGATAGCTACAAGATAACAGGTTGGGCACAGTCTCTATCCCACAGCAATTTTCGCAGTTTTACACCTAAGGAAACTGGGGCATAGAGAAGTTAAGTGAACTGCCCAAGGTCACCCAGCAGGCAAGTGGTGGAGCTGGGATTTGAATTAGAACCCAGGTCTTCTGACTCTCAGAACTGAGCTTTTTCCACTAGGATATGCTTATTTCCCAACTTTGTACACTACTACTTTCAAGTTACCCACACCACCTAAAGTTATATTTTCTTGTCAGTGTCAAGATACCTATTCTTCCTTTCCTTAGAACAGTATTCTGCATAGAATAAGAACTCAATAAATACCACTGATGGATTGACTGACTTTTCCTCCCATCCTACTCAGTGCCTTGAGTAAATTTCCAGTTTGATCACATTCCCTCTTAGGCGATACAAGATGAAGATGAATTGCTTTTCACTTCTCACTATATTTATAAATAAAATGGTGAAACAAAAGGCAAGTACAGTGCTCTGCACACAGTGAACACTCAATAAATGCTAATTGATTGATTGATTTTGCCAATTTAGAATATTCCAGTAACAAAGTCTGGAAAGTCTGTGCTTACGTGCTTACGTGCATAGCTCTAAAATATGTAATCGATATCAGTTTTTGTCTCCTCCACTAGACTGTCAGATCTTTGAGAACAGGAATCATATCTATTAACTCTATTGTACTCTAAGTGGTTAGTCCAGTGTTCTCCACAGAATAAGCACTCAATACATACTCTTGATAGAATAATACTGTAATAGTGTAACAAAAATACTGATTTTGTGAAATCAGCATGTCAGGCACATGCATCAGAAAATTCTGATCCGTTGTCCCCCAGATGACTGGCAGAAGTGTACCTTCTTCCCCTCTAATAATAATGTTGGTATTTGTTAAGCGCTTACTATGTGCCGAGCACTGTTCTAAGTGCTGGGAGAGATACAGGGTAATCAGGTTGTCCCATGTGCGGCTCACAGTTAATCCCCATTTTACAGATGAGGGAACTGAGACACAGAGAAGTCAAGTGACTTGCCCACAGCCATACAGCTGACAAGTGGCAGAGCAGGGATTTGAACTCATGACCTATGACTCCCAAGCCCCTTGCTCTTTCCACTGAGCCACGCTGCTTCTCTGTAAGCTTGCCGTGGGCAAGGGAAAATGTCTACCATCTCTGTTATACTGTAGTCTCCCAAACACTTAGTACAGTGTTCTCCAACAGTATGTCTTCAGTAAATACTATTGACTGATTGAAAAAAGCCAGGAGAAGAATGACTCTGGGAGAGAGTGAGATGCAGGCAGTGTGGCTACGTCCTGCCAAGTGCCCTGGGGCTGATTCTCCTATTACTGCAGCAGCTCCCTGCCATCCCGTCACTTCCCTCTGCCATGTCAATCAATGCTATTTAGTGAGCGCTTACTGAGCTCAGATCAATATACTAATAAGTGCCCAGGAGAGTGCAATGCAAGAGTTGGTAGACGTGTTCCAATCAGTCAATCAATTGCATTTATTGAGTGCTACTATGTGCAGAACACTCTACTAAGCACTTGGGAGAATACCCTGCAACAGAGTTGGTAGACATGTTCCCTAGCCAAACAAGCCTATAATTTAGAGGGGGAGATAGACATTAATATGAAATAAATTACAGATAGGTACGTAAGGGTTGTGGGGCTGAAGGAATGGGGGGAAAAAGAGAAGCAGCATGGCACAGTGGATAGAGCACGGGCCTGGGAGTCAGAGGGTTGAGGGTTCTAATCCCAGCTCTGCCATTTGTCTGCTGTGTGACCTTGGGCAAGTCACTTGACTTCTCTGAGCCTCAGTGACCTCATCTGTAAAATGGGGTTTGAGACTGGGCACCCCATATGGGACTGAGACTGTTTCCAACCTGATTTGCTGGTCATCCACCCCAGGAATTTGTATAGTGCCTGGTAAACAGTAAGTGCTTAATAAATGCCACTATTATCATTATTATTATTAATAATAAAAAAGGGAGCAAATCCAAGTGCGAGAGAGACACAAAAGTGGGTGGGAGAGAGGAAATGAGGGCTTTTACACTAGATAAAAAAATCTGTTCTGATTTTACACTAGATTTTACAAAGCTGATAGGAGAATGGGCATACTAAAAAACAGATTAGCTTTGAGGTTGTATTGTCTTGTTCAGTGTCTGTCAAAACTGCATTGACTGAGCCTAGCGTGGAGCATTTTCTGTCACTCATCTGCTCTCTCTTTTCTCAATCCAGACATTCTCCTAAAGTGGTCAAGGCAGCATCTCAGGTCCTAAACAGTATGTGGCAGTATAGAGATCTGAGAAGTCTCTACAAAAAGGTAAGAAGATGTACCCTCATGGTCTTCATTTCTTATAAACTATGCCAAAGTATAGCATATTTAGATTGTAATAATAATAGTAATAGTAATTGTGGTGTACAGCTTAACAGGGTGGTTTAACAGTAATTTAAAATTCACCTAATATATAAATGATAGGTCAAGGACGAGTATGAGAATCTAAATATCAGGTTTATCCACCCATGAAAGTACCTAAAGCTCATTTAAACAGCGAAAGCTCCACCTACCTCCTAGCAAAAACCCCATTAAAACTGATACATACTGCTAAACACTTTTACTCTTACTAATGAATAATTGAAGAATGAATAAACATGAAGATAAATTTCCCTTAATCACCTGGAAATGATAATAAAATCATAGAAATTAGAGTTGTCAGTGATGCAACAGGTTATGTAGGCTGACTGTCGGGCCAGTATAGAAGATTGTCTCATTCAGCAAAACCTTGTGACCAAACTCATAAATGTCTTTGAAAAACAGTTAAGCCTCAGAAAAAACACTGGGGTTCACAGAATTTTCATCTACCATACACAGTCACACAAACTATTTTATGCAGCCCTCTCCATGCCTTTATGCTTACACAATCCACTCGATAGCCCAGATTCCTAGAGCCAAGCCCTAGTCGCCAAATCACTCTCCTATATCTACACAATGTTATATATAGATGGTACAAATATACACAATATGTGGTGTGGTATACATCCAAGGCGTTCCCCATCACACATACACAGGATAAAGACACCAACTCTTCTCTCCCTCCAGTAGAAATTCCTTGAGGATACCGATCCAAGGCTCATTCTCTGCAGCTTCACTGTTTGACTCTCCCATATTCCTTCTCCATATATGCCTACCCCTTCCACCGCAGCTTATGATTCTGAGGAAGAGAGGGGAGTGCTGGAGTGTGACACTGTCAGGAAACTCAGTGTCTCTGGATTTGGCAGCTTGAATTGGGCCAGGGACCAGAATCCCTTCCTTTGTTCCCAGAGGTCTTATGTGAAAACGTTTAAACACTTTTAGGGAACTTAGGGGGAAGGAGCAGGTGGGAAAAAAATGGGTTTACCTCAGGGGCGAGGAAAAAATTTCACATCCATGTTTCAAGCTTTATTTAGTAAGAGTAGGAATATCATCTATTGAAAGCCCTACAGAACTTCCAGTACTCCTTTGGGAAATTACTTCACCTTCTAATACTTATCAATAGTACAAGAGAGCACATATTTCCCTAACTTAATTTTTGAATGTTTACTAAATGTGAGAAAATGAAATAGTAGAACAATATAATTTTTCTTTGAACAGCATTCTGATGATTAGGGTTTTCAATGGATTTTGAAATTGAAGACACTGTTCTGAGATGGGCTCTGAGAACTCTTTCAGTCATATGACTAATTTTTAAAGCCTTTATTTTCATCCTTGTTTTTTAGTCTTTTGATTTATAGACAGGAACATCATTGGTAGCTTTTACCCTGATTGTTTATGTATATAGACCAAATATTGGACCCTGAATAGAGACATTATTTCCTTATTCTTGATTCACTTCCATTTTGGGGTATGACTCCTATCAGTCCTACTCTAACTTAACCTAGCAGTGTGACAGCAACCTGAGCCAGGAATCTGGGTTCTAATCCCAGCTCTGTTACTTGTCTGCTGGGTGACCTTGGGCAAGTCATTTCATTTATCTGTGCCTCAGTGACCTCATCCGTAAAATGAAGATTAAGGCTGTGAGCCTCATGGGGGACATGGACTGTGTCAACCTGATTAGCTTGTATCTACACCGATGCTTAGTACAGTGCCTGGCACATAGTAAGCACTTAAATTCTATTTTAAAAAAATCAAAAGCCAAGAATCAGTGACCAGACTGTGAGCTGGACTGTGTCAACCTGATTAGCTTGTATCTACACCGATGCTTAGTACAGTGCCTGGCACATAGGAAGCACTTAAATTCTATTTAAAAAAAATCAAAAGCTAAGAATCAGAGACCAGACTGTGAGCTCCCTCTAGACTCTGAGCTCTTTGGGGGCAGGAATGGGTCTGTTGTTATATTGCACTTTCCCAAGTGCTTAGTACAATGCTTTGAACATAATTCCAGTTGTCGGCAGGAATTGTCTCTCTTGCTGAACTGTCCGTTCCAAGTGCCTAGTACAGTGCTCTGCATACAGTAAGTGCTCAATAAATATGATTGAATGAATAGAATAGTCCCAAATCAGAGTCTTGGAAAAAGGCCTTTTCCTAATTTGAAAATAATGCTGGCATGCATTTATTAAGGTTCTCTGTCATGAATGTTGGAAAAGATTACAACTCTCTCTAAAGACTCTTCACATTTCAAGTAAAAAAAAAAGGCTTTAATGTGTGAAGTTTTCTTTTGAGGAACCCAATTCTCCAATTCTTCTAAAGTTTCAATTGTTTCTCTGTTGTGGATTGAAGGAACACTAACCTTTGTTGTTCTCTCTGCCAAAGAGCCTGGATGGGTCACTTAAATACTCTTGAAATTTGAACTCTTCCTGCTTCCATAATGGTTGGAAGTTTCACTAAGTTAACTAGGGAATACAACCTATTTTGCTGTGTGTGTCACTGATTGAAATGCCAACCAATTCTGTTATTTAGAGACTCATTTTTGTACCCTTTCTTTGCCCTGCTTTCTGCTATCCACCAAGCAGGTCACTATTCATTAGCATTTTTCCCTTCTCTTTCAATCCACCTTCGGAAGGAAACCGAACAATAGGGAAGTTCTGAATTACAGATGAATTCATTGATTCATTCATCCCTGTATGATTTAGGTAATTGAGAAGTGGTGGTAACTGAGTTGACTAGATCAAGATAATTTCCCCTTCCATTTTTGGGGATGTGGCACCGTGATTTTACTTTCCTTACGCAGAAAACCCACACTTACTTCCAAACCCAAATATTCAGATTGGTATTTGAACAATCTCAAAATGAAATACTAGAGACAGCATCCAAAACCAGGGGGAAAACCCCATGACAAACTATTTACTAGAAACACAGAAAAATTACTTGAAATCCTTTAATTGGTGGACTGGTATTACAACTGATGTCTTTCATCTCTATTTGCTTCTGTCTCTGTCTCCTTTCTTCTTATCTTTCTAATTATGGTGTTTGTTAGAGTGTGCCAGACACCATACTAAGCACTGGGGTGTATACAAGCTAATTGGTTTGGACACAGTCCCTGTCCCCTCACAGTCTCACTTCCCATTTTACCAGATGAGGTAACTAAAGCACAGAGAAGTTAAATGACTTGCCCAAGGTCACACAGCAAGTGGCGGAGTGGATTAGAACTCATGACCTTCTGACTCCCATGTCCCAGCACCAGCCACCACACCATGCTGCTTTCTACAATTGCTAAATCTGATTTTTTGGCCTGTCAATCAGTCAATCGATAGTATTTTGGGAGTACTTACTCCTTGCAGAGCACTGTTATTAAACTCTTGAGAGAGTACAATTGCTTTGTTAGCTACAATCCCTGCCCTCAAGGATCTTATAATTTAACAAGGGGGACAGACACAAAATAAAGTGAAGAAAAGGGTACTAAGAGTTGTGCTAAAACATAACTGAAAATGAAGTTTCTCATACTTCTCCACTCCTGGGACTAAGTAGGCTGCTTCCTTGGGCTGAGATCTAATGCAAATTGTAAGTACTCGGTACTTGATTTTTCTAGAATTCATTTCAAAGAATGAACTATTCCACAACATTATCTTTCAGTAAAGCACATAGTGCAACAAGTTGAAATTTATTTTGGGGGAAACAAAGATGAATAATGTAAAACCTCACTTTTGTGTAAAGTGTTTACAGCTTGCTGCCTTGAAATTGTGCAAAATGCTAAAAAAAAAAAAGGCAGATTAAATGTGACCCCTGTCTAAATTTCTTTCTGAGAGTTCTAGTTTTGAAGTGGCTCCTCTAACTATGAAGTGTGAAATGTTCCCAAGGTGTGAGATAGCAAGATTGGTGTATAGATTCTCAGTGCTGTTTGGGGGCTGGAAACTCTATTGAAAATTAAAACAGGCAACATATAGCATTCTCCTTTTAGGAACACAGAGCCATTTTGAAGCTGTAATAAATTGATTGATATGGCGCCTATCTCCCAAAGATTGCAAAGTGCCTGATGTGGTGCTTTTATTCTTATAAAATCCCTGAGAGCAGACAGAAAGTGTTCTTATCATCTCCATCTTACAGATGGGGAAATACCACAGCAGAGAGAAAAAAAATTGGCTTTGGCTTATTCTGAGTGTCATTCTATCTTATACTAGCTTGATGCTTCTGTACCATGAGTAAGCTTTTAAATTCCTTTTCGTGACATTACTGAAGCACTGAGGGCTTGGGTTAGCAGCAGTGACCTTTAATTTAATGATATGGAAAATTAAAATGTATTTTCTTAACAAGAAGTTCATATTTCTCTTCATTTGCAGTGAACTTTGCTGAGATCCGCATGTGAGCTCATGTGTATATGGCAAGCTTGTATTTTTTCACAATCATAAATATTTTAATCACATCTAAATTAAAGTAGGCTGCCTTCCCGATGAGCCATCTTTAGGACCAAAAAAGTCTGACGCCCTATGCCTGATTTTTCAAATATTTCTGCTCTTTCTAACTACTCTCGCTCCTGAAACTGTAGCAGGTGTAAATTAAATCGAGAATAATTTTTAGGGCGATGACAGGTATTTTCTTTTGGACCAAGTAAATTCACTTCTGATCAAAGAGGTTCCCTGGAAATTATTTATGATCGTGTGTGGACCATTCTTGTCCTCCTCGGGTACATTCTCTGTTCTCTGTGACTCTCCATGGAGAGAGAAGCAGCCTAGTAACTCTTCCAATTTTAACATTTCCCGACCTAAAGCCAGCGGTTGGAATGTACACATTTTATAAGCAGAGAACTTGACCCTAGTTTGGGCTGTACTTTCCCAACATTTAGTTCAGTGTGTGTACTCAAGTAAGTAAATACCACTATTCTATTATTAATCAGCAGGAGCTGCTGAGAGGTTGGGAATCCATCCTCTGGTCTGGTCATGATGATTTTGAGTGAGGCTAATAAATCCCAGATTGACCAAAGTGATTTGGACCATAGACAGTCACGGGCAGGGGTAGAGATTAGAACCCATGCCATCAATCCAGTAATAATTTTGGTATTTGTGAAGTGCGTAACTATGTGGCAAATGCTGGGATAGATACGGAATAATCGGAGGAGTTGCAGTCTCTGTTCCACATGGGGCCAACAGATTACATGTGGCTATCATTTTCAGAGAAAATATTTCCTAAACTTTCATATGATCACTTCAAAACATCTGAAGGAAGTCAGAGAAGTACTTTTAAGTGTAATAAGGGTAAAAATTTGTTGGCTGTGTGCTTTCATTGTCAATTTTTTTTTTCCTGATCACTGAATACCATGTGTATCATGAATACTTAGTGTAGTTCTGAAAAAGCCAAGCAAAACAAAGATGTCAGCTCTTGAACTGAGAACACAGTTCCCATATCCTATAGAGGAATATTGTAATGGATATTTAGGAGAGAAATAAGAGAAAGTACTTTTAAAAGTCTGGCATTTTGTTGTTTGAAAAGATAATATTTAGTTGTGCATAATGTAGCAGTAGATGATAATGAGCTGGGAGGTAAATCTAAGACACAATGTTCATGGTTTCCTATGGCTATTTTATTTATTGCATTAGATCCTGCCACTATTGCACTCACAAAACAAGAAATCAATAATTAATTATGGATAAGTAAAGTAATACCTGACTGATTTCCTCAAATTCCCTGAACCAGACTAGGTATCGTGCAGTTTTTCACTTGAACAACTTCTAGTAGTTTGTCTCGTCTTGGTAGATCAGCCTCCTACACTATGTATCTTGCCGGTGAAAATCTGGAGCACAAATGCAAAATCTCTCCAGAGATTAGTCACTTCTTTCCTATTTAGTTGCAAGGAGATATCACCAGTAAAACAGGGCTTGAATCTCAAGAGAATTGGAAAAATAGCGTGAGGTAGAATAAATGGGAAAGCACAACCCTATCCAAATTCTGGTTTAGGATCTTGAACCTTTAGAGAGAGGAGATGGAAATCTTTTAATATATCACCTGGCATGTTGGCATTTTGAGGATTAATGCTTTTGGCTTTCAAAGTTTCTTAGATAGCTATGATAGCAATAAGTCCTACAGAAATGAGGTAAACTACTCGATTTCGAGAAGTCATTTCATCAAAGAAATTGCCAGAACAATGTTTATTTTCTGTTCAGTGCCAGATAATTTTGCTCTGGTAAAAACAAAATGGAACCTTTTGATTTGATTTTTGTGATTATTATTCCGCTTATAACTAGACCCTAAATGCATGCTGATATCTAATGCTTTTCAAGTTCAAAGTTTCTAGTTTTACCTTTAAAATTATATGATGACAAATTCATATTACAGATGAAAGCATGAGGGATAAACTTTGCCCTGATAATCACATTTTCTGCCAAAAATAATCTGCCCACTTTCTCTTTGGTTTTATTATCAGCACATATCTTTCATGAGTTCTGCTCCTTCTGAGACAGCTCACAGGCACTGCAGACTCTCCAGTACCCATCCAAGATACAAAGGCATATGGGGGTACCCAAAAAAAATCAATGATGCAAAAGTGGAAATCAATGCACATGACAGTCCCTAAAACAAGAAAGTATGGAGAACGATAAATCACAGAGGCTGCTAGGATACATCAGAAAGTCATAGGAAATCCTACACAGCAGTAACAAAATACAAAATTTCCTTTATGCCTCCACTCCTTAATTTGTCTCATTCCCTGAAAAGAATCTGACACACACACAGGCACATAAAGGCCCTGGGGCAAAAAGAATAATCTAGTGGGTAAAAAAACAAGGCCTGAAAGCCAGAAGACCTGTTTCTGGTTGCTCAGCTTGCTGCCTGAGCAAATCATCTCAATCAATCAACCGTATTTATTGAATACTTAACTGTGTGCAGAGCACTGCATGAAGCACTTGGGAGAGCACAATATAATAGAGTTGGTAGACATGATCCCTGTCCTCCAGGAGCCACAATCTTATCTTGCCATCAGCAGTCAAGCTACAGGTAAATCTCGGAGCAACTCAAGACCTTACAATTGCACAAGGAACTTTATTTGCCTTTGGCCCATCTCCCAAGAGAATAATTTGGAAAGTTCTGTGTGCTCCTTAGGAAAAAAAGCCTGGGAATCTTTAATATCTGTAGAGTAATCTCTGCTCACCGATGTGGGAGCAGATCGAGTGTTTTGCTTCAGAGCAGCAAAGGTGTAAAGCACGGTCTCTGACGTAACCACAGAGACAGGGAGTGAGTCAGAAAGTGAGAACAAGGTGGAGGAGCGGAAGCGGGGTGGCACTGGGAGAGAAATGATGTGAGACAGGAAGTGAGAAAAGAGATGGAGATTAAGAGATGAAAGAAAAACAGGGACTTGAGCCGAAGATAGGTGAGACTGCCTGACTTTCTGAATGGGAAAGAAAGAGCAAGTGGCATTAATTCAACTTAATGTTAAAGACCTTGCATTATCCATGACCTCCTGCTTGTGTCATTTTGTCTTATTGTTTCCTTTAGCATGCACCCAATGGATGGCAGGCCACACATTCAGTCAGCTCTTTAGCAGCTAAAAAGGAAAATCTGGTTAGTGTCCAATCCCTTTCCCTGGACTCTTTGGTTCTCTCTTCCTTAATTTTGTGCTATCCCTCCCATCTGCAGTGTTTCCATTCCATCCCATCACATCCGTGATCTACAACATTTTGAAATTGAATTGCCCAGGTATCTGCTGGCAACTTTGATGTCATCTTGACTCCTCTCTGTTGTTGTCCTCCCACATTGTGTGGCTCTAAATCAGCTGGGTTTTCCTCCACAGTTTTGCCTAGGTTTGCCCCCTTCAATCAGTGGTGTTTACTGAATGCTTACTGTGTGCATAGCACCATACGCGGCACTTGGGAGAATACGGTATAGCAGAGTTGGTAGACACACTTCCTTCCCACCTTCTCCACCTTTTCAGCTACCAGGAGGGTTCAACTCACTTCAGCCTTCTTACTGGTCCCTCTGCCTCCAGCCTCTCCCTCGTCAGCCTAACCCACTCTCAACGTCTTCCTAAAAGACTGCAGAACTTTCTCACAATCTCCCAGTACCCATGTCTCCCTGCACAAGCAATTCCCGACCATTGCCTTCAAAACTCTCCTAGTTTTCTCTTCCTTCCTTATCTTTACGCTCAATTGGCTCCCATCCTAACCACCTACCTATATATTTGCAATTGACTGGGGAGTTTAAATCCCATTGGCTTTTCTCCTAAACAGTGTCCTTTGTGGTCAGAAAAGGGGTAGGAAAATATAGTATAATACTGTATAAAACTCATTTAACCTTTATATAAAGCATACACACTTACAAAGATGATACCACTGATGAAGTTTATCTACGAGAGCTAACGAATACTGTCTACACAAAGACTGTGCGTAACAGGACTTTGTAGTGTTAGTATACACCAGTGCCAGGCAGTATTTTCATTGTCATGTGTCTCATGATCCTCTTAAAACTTCTGCTCAAAAAGAGCCACTCCTTTCTAGTTTGTAGTTTGTCAGCAGATAGTCTGCTGCGATGATTGTCCCGTGAATTTTGGTTGTGATGTCATGCTGTCTGAGGTTGCTCTTAACTAAATTCTCAAAGCTGCGATTTGGGCAGCCTACTGTCATGTGTTCCCCTCCCCTGCTGTGTTGAGATGTGTAGAGCTGCCATCCTGGTAGAAGAACTTCCTGGACTTTGTTGCTGCTATCCAGGCTTGCCACTTAATGTGCAGCATGGCTAGTGACAGTGACGGAAGAGTTCAAGGGGCTAAGTAAGGCATTTGTGATGAGAACAGGACTAATGACCAGGAAGAAAACGTTATAACCCTACAGCTCTGAAGATATTTAGTTAGGGGTGATGCCTGATGCCTTGTTGCTGCCAGTTTGTCACCTGTTGGTAGGTCTGTCTAACCCTTTGTATAAAAAAGTAGTGTTCTTGTGATCACGGCCCATCATTGTGGGGGTGCAGGAGCAAAGATGCAGCTTTACTACAGGAAGTGGGATGCATAAGGGGGTTTATAATTCTATTACGTCAGGTCTTCAGTCAGTGGACAAAGTTATAAAAATATGAAAAGCATCTGATGGGCTTATTTTCCGATAGCTCTTAACAATGGGACAATATGTTGCCAGTGAAGACCTGGCCTTGTTTTGCATCACTGTGATGAGACAAGACTTAATTCATATAAGCTTTCTATATTAAACACAATGTCTCACCGATGTAGCAGCTCCATTTAATGTGATAGGTGAGCCAACGAAGGATGACGTGCCTAAAAAATGGAGAGTAATTTGTGGGTTGGTTTTTTCACACTCAGTTTTTCCTGCATTATTATTTCTTCTTTTCCTCTAAAGATGCTAACCTTTCCCGCTATCAGCCTATTTATCCATTCCTTGCCCTCCTGGTAAAGGCAGTCACCTTTTCGAGGGCATCAGGGCCTTAACTTAATAGATAAATATAATAGAAGTGGATTTCCAGGCTAATTACTTCAACTTTAAACCATGTAATTTAGCCTGAATTTCCTTACGGCTGGGACTGTGTCATCTCGAATATTTCACAAAGCAGTGAACACACTGTCAGCATTTTAAAAATAACGAACCAGGAAAAATAGAACATTTACAATTAAACTAATTTTGTGGCCCAAAATTGCTATTTACAATTCAGATCGATTTTTAGATATGCAATCTTTGCTAGAATCAGAAGGATCCAGCCATATTTTGTGGTTCCAAAAGAAACCTCTCCAATTCTTTTTTGACACTTTCCAAGATGTGTGCTGGTCCACTCTACAGGCAATCTGCCAACCTTCTCTGAAGGCAGGAGAGGAGTTCAGGGTAAGGAGCCTGGTTTGCTGGAGGCCCATGTTGTGATGAGGGCTCAGAAAGCTGCTGGAGCCCCAGGAAGAGCTACAATCTTAGTGCCTGACTCATCCAAACATCAGAAAGCCCATCCCTCTTTGCCCTCATGTTCTCCACTGATTTTGTTCTTGAGGATCACTAATGAGGACAGTTGGGGCAGAGGGTCGTGTCATTTGATCACTGGAATGTGCAAAAGTATCTTGCAGATTACTTTTCATTTTAAACCTGGATATATAATTGAAAATTTCAGGGCAAGGAAATATGTTTTTAAGACTCTGTTATTTAGAGGGCACATGTAAAATAATGCAGAACATCCTGAACAATAGGACTGTAAATTAACTGCTTTTCTACCTGAGAAGACAACTCAGCTTCAATCTTGCTATCAGTCTCAGTCAGTGGTATTTGTTGAGCACTTGAGCTCAGTGTGAGCAGGAAGTGTGTCTAACAACTCTGTTGTATTGCACTCTCTCAAGAATTTACTACAGTGCTCTGCACACTGCAAGCACTCAATAAATATGATTGATGTGTGCAGAGCACTGTTTCTAGGTGCTTGGGAGTGTACAAAACAGCAGAGTTGGTAGACATGTTCCATGGCCACAGCTAGACTATGACCAAGGAATTTGCTGCTCATTTGGTAAAGGCTTATTGAGTGAAATTTTTTCTTTGATTAGGGTGATTCCATCCTGGAAGTTAAAATAGAAAAGGGCATGGTGATGGTAGATTCTCTATCCTGCTCTTGCAACAATTTTGGGGTGGCCAAGGAGAGGGAAAGGAAAAGTGAAAACTGAACAAGGAGTACAGTGATGCTTTCAAATGCCAGGTTACTCCTACGTAACTGGAAATAGCACAAATTCAACATTTGCTAATATTTGTGTGCCTTAGGTTATGTCATGAACTGTGATTGGGCCTATCAGAAGCATCATAAAATTTGCTTCAAATCTCCTTCTCCTCCTCCTCGCATGACCTGTCCCCACTTTTACTTTTGCCTGTGGAAATAGTTGTCGGTTCAATGGGATGGTGCCCCAGACATATTCCCCAAGGCAAATACAAGTTTTGATTGTTAATTGAGGATCATCCTTCAATCTGGATGCAATAGGGTTTTATGGTTGAAGGAGCTGTAGG
Organism: Ornithorhynchus anatinus; assembly: GCF_004115215.2. Classification (NCBI taxonomy): domain Eukaryota; kingdom Metazoa; phylum Chordata; class Mammalia; order Monotremata; family Ornithorhynchidae; genus Ornithorhynchus; species Ornithorhynchus anatinus. The sequence continues at coordinate 9,572,822 of NC_041751.1, read as the reverse complement.
TGCATGAAAGATGCAGGTAGCTCTCTATCCCAGACTGTCAAAGAGGCTGCCTTAATTAAATTTAAAGTTGATGGAAAACCAAAAAATGGTAGATGTCATGATCTAGGTATTAAATATGAAAGCTGAGGGTGTACTAGTGAAATTCACCGTCCTAGTAGGGAAAAGAAGGATATCATTTGAAATGGAATCAATTAAAGGCCTTCAATTTAGTGCCTCTGCAGAACTAGTAGAATGGTAGACGAGCAGAGATTTGGCATTTCCTCAGTTTCTTGTGCTTTCAACTGCCATCCATTAACTCCTGGCAGTGAACAATGGCATACTCTGCTAACAAAATTACATTCAATTTCTTTCCAATCTGTCAAGTCTTTTAGGTTTTATACCTTCATTAAAACAAGCTGATGGCAGGTAAAGTGGTTTCTGAAAAGCATTTTCGTAGCCTTTCCCATTTAAAGATAGTCCTATTTCTCTGCCCAAGACCCTTATAATGCACTGTACCTTTAAGTATCCAAATCAATTTAATTAAATTTCATTAGAAGCACTAGACCTGAAACAAACTAATGAAAGCAACCAGCACATCAGGTGATATTTATTTCCACATTAAATTGAAAATACTCCCTTTTGGCTCTTCAAAATTAGTTTAAATATTTAACACTAACCGCTTTTGGAATCATTGATGGGAATGGCTTTAATGAATCTTTTACAAATCGTTTTCCTCCAAGAAAACAAGAAGCTAGTTTTAAGGTGAAGCCTGAAGATTGCCTTTATGAATGTAGTACTGCTGCTTTTTTTCCCTCTGTCTCTCTCTCTCTCTAAAAGTCTGTTATAACTCCCTTAAAATGGTTTCCTGCTTTTGAGGATGACTGATTGGGATTAGCACCCTTTCTGAGCCCAGTTACTACATTCAGGCAAATTTGTTGTTCCATCTAAAAAGAGGAGAAAGCCTGATGAGTGAGTCACTGATCATGAATGAAATGTCTTCTGCTTCTTTCTGGCCATTTATGCATGTTTTCAAATTGTGATTTCCACTTGCAAAAGAGGCTAATATATTGATGGAAGTTACACTAGATGTAAGCTTTAGGAAGAGAGAGGTAAATGGAGATTAGCTTTGTGGATTTTCTCAACACGCTCTTGTGTACTTAAACTCTTAAAGGGAAAATTACCCCAAAATGCAGATCCAGAAATCCAGCAAGTTTAGTTTTTAGGTTCAGTGCTGGTCCTCTTTGGTATGATGTTAAGAGAAGCAAATCTCGAGGAAGCTTAAGTACACCAAAAAATCTAAGATCACCCAGGCACACAGAGATGAGCTGAGGACTTTTTCACTCCAGAATAGGCAGGTACACCCCTTTCCTTTTTTGGTGAGCTTTATGAGGGAGGACAGCAGGCCCACAGACTGCTCCTCAAGCCTACATTTATCCCCATATCCCAAAGGATGTGACACTCCATTGATAGTCTCTTGCAATTAGTCGCATGCAGTAGGAGGAGGAGGGAGTGATGTTGGAAGTATCAGTGGAAATTGTGTGGGCCATGGAGTTTTCAAAATTCGGCAGGTCTGTAAGTGTTCTATTTGTCATGTTGGGTTAGGAGGGAAGCAGATTTTAGACCTAGGACCATTGAGATGGATCACGACTTTATGATTTGCCTGCTGTATCAAACTATATTTCTTTTTAGCTCTATTGGATCATCTCATAGTGTTCAGTTGTGAGCACATCTTCCAGAAGGCAGAGATCATTTTCAAAGCAAAAGCTATTTTGTAAAGGAATAGCTTTTACTTGAAGTACAAAATTGTAAGGCCATCATGCACTGTAAATGAATAGGCAAAACTAGAAAGATTATTTAAAATATATAAATAACTATTTCAGTGGGATATTCAGTTGAAACCAGTCCAGTCAATGACAGCAGGAGGAAGTTTGCACGCAAGGATAAGTTATAACTCTTGTTCTGACCCAAACCTGCCCTAGGCTTCTGGGAATTCTAAGCCCTAGTTGTTAGTTTTGGTCCTTTGCCAGGGCTTAGGGAAAAGGCGGAAATGAGCAGAGGATCATCAGAAAGATCCAGGACAAAGAGGGGGCAAGATGGAAGGTATGAAGCAGCAGGGAAAATCACAGGGAGGGGTCAGATTTGCCTGGCCTGGATTATTTACCCAGTTTTTTTCAGTTTCAAGCCTCGTACAAAGACAGATGTGCTATGTTCCTGCTACAGTCTGCTTCCATTCTCCTTTTCAATCTCCCCCAAAGCCCTAAAAGTTTTTGTGTTTGACAGTCCAGTCCAGAGTTCTAATACTCCTGAGAAAGTTACTAAAACAGTCCTGAACTGTAGCTAACCTTAAATGGCTTGGTCGTGCATTTAACAAAGTGAAGGTCACCATGTTATGTCTTCAGGGGAAACCATATATCTGGACAGATGAAATCGGCCTGCACAACTTTCTTTTTGATGCAAGTTACTCCCATAGTTCATGACCTTATCAAAGTGTTTTCTCATACTTTATGTTCCTCTTTGTTGCCATATTATTCTGTGTTCTCTAAGTTAAAACTTAAAATTTTCATTGGAGGATCTATAGGCCCATGGTTAACCAACAAATAAAATTATACAATTCAGAGACAAATATCTAAAATTAGGCTATTGAAAAAACAGATAATGATCAGCTTGGACTCCAGTAGTAAATACCATGCCAGAAGGGAAGCATATCAAAACCCAGCAAATGGGATCTCAGACTATGCTGAGAGGACAGGAAGAGGATAAAATCTAAGAACTTGAGTTTATTCTGGGTGACTACTTAGAGTTCAATGCTTAGCACTTCTTTTCTTTGTGGATTTTCATCTCTCTGCACTTGAAACTGAAGATGGTTAAACTGTTTCCAGTTTAAAATGTTAAAAATGAAAACCAATTTGAGGAGCTGATACTCTGTTTTCGACAGTCCGACTATGTCTTAAACAGTAGAGCACAACTTCTAGGTCATTCTCCTGCTGAAGGTGAATGACAAGATTTAGAAGATTTCCATCCATCCTTATCCAAATTGAGGCTTAACTGCCCTTTCCCAGTTCCTATGACTGTTCTGTACTGGCTGGGTTGGGTTTATTTTTCACTGAATTTTCTAGCAACTCTAAATCCCTGGGGATATTTATAGGGATTAAATCTTGTGAAGAGAAACAATGATGATACTCTATAAAAGTAATAGCACAACCAAGGAAAAGTCATGGTCCACAGTGGGTTAAAATTTCCCATAACATGGAGTCATTCAAATAGGTAAACAGTGCTCAAAGAGGTTAGCTGGCAGTGAAGATGGAAGGTATTCTGTAGCCTCCATTTGCTTGTGTAAACAAAATCCTGTAAAGTCCCCTTCATTTCCCACCTTAAAAAGTAAGACCAATATTTACACATTTCCTTATAAGGATAGAGAAAAATGGTAGCCACCCTCAGGGCTATTATTCAACATAATTATATGTTTATCATTAATATTTATAAACAACATAACCCCATATTGGTTTGGCCCTACAGTCTTTAATCAAATTCTACTATACTCCCTGTCTTATTTGTCTCCTTGGAAAAGGCGTACCTACAGAAGTAATTTATTTTTTCCATGATGCCTAGAAATTGAGGGGAGAGAGCAGTAGACACTTGTCCAAATTCAGAGAGCTGAGTGTGTTATTAGATCTCATGGATGATTTAGTGAAGCCTATACCTTAAACTCATGAACTGTTTATGTGAGCCAAATAAGAAGTGTGCATTTTCTACTTTCAATTAGCAAACATCCCTCTCCCTCCTGCCCACAGTTGACTCGGGGGTGGCTTTGAGATTCTCAGCATGGAGGGGGCACAACTTTTCCTGGTCCAGCCCTGCTCTTCCTGAGGACCTGACTTTCAATCAGGAATATGAAAGTTTCCTCTAGGAATGTTGGGGGATTTACTGAAGAGAAAGACCGTGCCCAAGAGACAGCATTTTCAGAACCTAAATCCTTCTGCCATTTATTTTTTAGCCTTATTCCCTTTCACAGCACCAAACAACCTGGAATGTGCGGTAGATTATATTACGACTGTCTGGGGGTGGATTACTATCTCTGTGTCATTTACTTTTCTGCCACTGTGACCAAGTCCTCATGCATTATGTGAATACTGGACTTCCTGGACCATTGAGTTGTTTACAAGCATTTTTAAAATGTGTAACGCCATTACCTTAGAATCTCAGGAATACCCATTTCAGTAACAAGCCTTCACTTCATATGCAGCAGATGACATGAGCAATATGGAAAAAAAATAGTGGTCAGAAACTGAAGTAGAGTGTTTCTAAATCTTTAAGGCACATTGGGCAGGGAAGTTTGAAAATACCCTGAGCAAACGCCCGAAATTCTGAACAGAACAAATGCCCATGAACACAGTCTTCATTATTAGTTATTCATTTAGTACCTTAACCCCAGGTCAAGGATTGATCCTCTTACATTTGCTGGACTCTGCAGGCTGGGAGATTTGAGTCACACTAAGCATCTAATTAGTAAACAATGCCCATAACTTTGTGGCAGTTAACTGTAATGCCTTTGAAGCGTAAAATTAACCATGCCTGCCTCTTATTTCACAGAAACTCAACTTAATGGGTACTGTCTTCTTGCAGGATGGATGGTCGCAGTATCACTTCGTAGCCTCATCTTCGACAATAGAGAGGGATCGGCAAAGACCCTACTCTTCCTCCCGCACCCCCTCCATCTCTCCCGTGCGCATGTCTCCCAACAATCGCTCAGGTAAAACTCTCTTCCCTATATGTGTTTTCACTGTGTACTAAAGCAAGGTGCAAGTGCCAAATGGCAGCGATTCCATCCCGGTGTGCATATTTTTGAAATTCGAGGAAGTCTTTTGCATTTTAAATTAGAGCGGCAGTATTTCTCCCTGAAAATCCCAGTAAGTTCCATCTGGGATGCAGGCAAATACTTGGAGAGTTTCCACCACAAAATTACCTGGGGACAGGTGGTAGTTGAGGAAATGGCACTAAGAATAATGAACCAAGATGTTGGACTTTTATACATTCTCTTCAGGATTTTACTGCTATTCTGCCATAGCCCTGATTAGCACTTCCAAAGAAAGTATTATTAAATTCTATTTTCCTCAGACTTATACCATACAGGCACATCATAAAAAACTTACATTTGGAGCTTGCCTCCTTGAATTACTTTAAACTCTGTATTTATTCTCCTTTCTGTGAATTAGTCATACATGTTATATAGTAATTGTAATGGGTTGGATATCACTGTTATTTACTTTGTTGCTTTTGATTTGAGATTGCCTTGGCTCCTGTTAGTTTTGTAGCTGCCACTAAAGATTTCTCTTCAAAGAAGTGGAATTTATAAAACTTAATGTCATTTGGGTTTTATGGGATTCATTTAATAATGTTGGTATTTGTTAAGCGCTTACTATGTGCCGAGCACTGTTCTAAGCGCTGGGGTAGACATAGGGGAATCAGGCTGTCCCACATGGGGGCTCACAGTCTTAATCCCCATTTTACAGATGAGGTAACTGAGGCCCAGAGAAGTTAAGTGACTTGCCCACAGTCACACAGCTGACAAGTGGCCGAGCCGGGATTTGAACTCATGACCTCTGACTCCAAATCCCGTGCTCTTTCCACTGAGCCACGCAGCTTTAGTGTCAAAAGCTACAGAAAAGACATGCCCTTCTCTCCTCACTTCCCAAACCCACAGGGACACAGCATGGCTGGAAGATGGTTGGAGAGTTGGCCGAGCCTGCTGGTCACTTCACGTTATCCAGCGTGACTCAGATGGATACTGAGAAGGGAGTAGCTTCAGAGCATAAGGGGTAAAGAAGGAAAGGGCCTTTTAGGGAGGTTATTGTGGCCTGAAATGGCCAGTTTGCTATAGAAGGTCAATCAGACTTGGTAGACGTGGAAAGCAGCATGGTCTAGTGGATTAAACACAAGCCTGGGAGTCAGAAGGGCCTAGGTTCTAATCCTGGCTCTGCCACCTGTCTGCTTTATGGCCATGGGCAAGTCACTTTACTTCTCTGTGCCTCAATTTCCTCATCTGTAAAATGGAGATTAAGACAATGAGCCCCATGTGGGACAGGGACTGCATCCAACCTGATGAGCTTGTATCTACCTCAGTGCTTAGAACAGTGCTTGACACACAGTAAACACTTAACAAAACCCATTATTTTTATTATTATTATTATGCTCTTTGTCGACATCGAGTTTACAGTCTAGAGGGGAAGGTGTGTTCATTGAACTTGAAGACAGCATGCTTTTTGAGTGCTTGCTGAAGGTTTAAGTGTAAGTTTGGGATTTTTTTAAGGAGGAAGAATATATTTGAAAGAAATACTAGTTTTACTGCTAAAATTAAAGACTTAATAACTTTGTACTATATGTGTAGGTTTAGGCAAGGAACCTGGAGTCATCCTTTTGTTGTGCTTTGAATATGGGGCATAAGGAGAGGAATAATTATCCTCTAATTGCTGGTCTCCCAGATAGGATAATCCATAGTGGCATTTGTTAAGCGAGAGCACTGTACTAAGCACTGTGGAAGATGCGATATAAGCCAGTCAGACACAGTCCACGCCCCACACGAGTCAGGAAGCAGAGGGCCTTGGGCCATGGTTAAAAAGAATTACTTGTAAAAGCATGGGAGCTGCTTTTCTATGTAAGTACAGGTACTTAATATTCCAAAAGATATATTCTGCTAGAAACAGTATTATTATTTTCCAACATTTTTATCTTGAATCAAACTTTTGAGGATCTGAATTTTCTGGGTCTATCCTGGATCCATCATTGCACTGGTTTTTAATAGGCGATAAGTAGGTAATAGTGCATAATAGGCCCAGAAAATCTGCAGGATTAAAGTCAGTTATTTATCTGCTCCTTCTTATTATTCTCCACCTGGCTTCTTAATCCTTTCATCAGATCCTCATAAATCATTTCCATGGCAAGAAATTAAAATTGCACAAATAAAAGGGTAATGCTTGGGAGGAAAATAGAGGAGTTATTTAAAAGCTCCTTCATCATATAGATGTCATCATTAATAAAGAGGGCTAAAACGTATATCAACTATACAAACATAATTTTTCTGAAGTAAAATATTTCACAGAGATTATTGTCATCTGTAGCCAGCATATCTGTTACTTTTAAATCTTCTGAAAAATAAGTAATTCCATACTTATAAATCAAGTTGGTGACTCATTCTCACCCTCTTATTTTGCTATACTGGATAACCTTTTCAAATCAAATTCCTTGCAAACCTGTTTTCTGAAAGCTCTGTTTGTTTTCCACTTGGTTAGCACATGAGCAGGAGGGAGACTGATCAGTGAGCTTGTTATCTGACTCCTTTGCCAGGACTCATAATAATACCTGGTGAGGAATCTGGATGATAGCACTTGACTCTTCATTGTGGTGAAAATGCAATTTCAAATGAGAAGCCTAGAAAAAACCCTGATCCTGAGAGAAGGCTATGACCGTTGACTAGAGAAGCAGCATGACCCTAATGGCAAGAGCAGGAGCCTAGGAGTCAGAGGACGTGGGTTCTAATCCCGGTTCTGCCAAGTGTCTGTGTGACTTTGGACCAGTCACTTCACTTCTCTCTGTGCCTCAGTTACCTCATCGGTAAAATGGGGATCAAGACTGTGAGTCCCATATGGGACAGGGATGTTGTCCAACCTGATGAGCTTGTATCTGCCCTAGTGCTTAGAATAGTATGTGACACATAGTAAGCACTTAACAAATACCATTATTGTTAGAGAGAGTGTTCAAATGGATTCTACAGTCATACCAACTGCCCCTGACTTGTCAAGAAAGTAGGTCCAGTAGAGAATAATAATGAAACAGGAGTTGGAAATACATGCTCACAATGAAAGAAATTTCTGACTGTCAAAGTTAAATCATCCTAAATGCTAAAAGCTGTGCTTTTGTGATTTGACCTGCAAAGGAACTTCCATGGCAATAACAATACCTCTCAACTGGGGTGGTAACCTAAGCAAATGTGAATACCTCCATTATCATATAAGGCTTGGGATCTGAGGAAGCAGCTGTGGCTGCTAAGTAATGAATGCTAGTGCATTCGGCACCTGGATTTTCAAATGGGTATTCTGGTTTTGTTGCCCAGGTATCAGTAGTTTTGTATTTATCGAGCATTTACTGTGTGCACAGCAGTGTAATAATAATAATAATAATGTTGGTATTTGTTAAGTGCTTACTATGTGCCAAGCACTGTTCTAAGCGCTGGGGAGACACAGGGGAATCAGGTTGTCCCACGTGGGGCTCACAGTCTTCATCCCCATTTTACAGATGAGGGAACTGAGGACCAGAGAAGTGAAGTGACTTGCCCACAGTCACACAGCTGACAAGTGGCAGAGCTGGGATTCGAACTCATGAGCCCTGACTCCAAAGCCCGTGCTCTTTCCACTGAGCCACGCTGCTTCTCCACCCCTTCAGGGGGATTTGAGGTGCTAACAACTCTGTAGAAAATTCTCTTCATGATGACCAAGCCCTAATTTGCTTGGAGTGCTTGCAAGTGTACTAAGCACTTGGGAAAGTCCATTACAAGATTTTTGTAGATGTGATTCCTGCCCAGAGGGAGCTAACAGTCTGCCTTTTCAGTCCTCTCTTGTCCTTCCAAAACTGCTGTAGCTTTTTGGATAGTCATTTCTCCAGTTACCTACAGGCCCATTCGTGTCAAAGAATGTATGAGCCCAACTGGTCTATGATACGTGGTTTTGGTAAGTGGGGAAAAGAACACAGGGGTTTTCACAGCAGAAGTGAGGGCCACATTCAAGAAGAGCCTAAGTGGTAGATGAGGGCCCTGCAGATGACGTGGCTGCAAAGGGCACATAAAAGATATTTGGTCCTTGCTCAGACTGCTGCCTGTCCTTAAGGATGCAAGAAAGGTTTTGGAAGCTAGGGTCAGAAAATGTTTCTGAGCCATTTTTTAATTGCTAACGTCTATGCCCTTGTGTCACAGTCACAGGAAGAAATCAGCCCAACACTGCGTACTAAGTCTAAAGAAAAACAAAAACAGGGAGTACCAGTGCCCAGTAAACAGTGCACAGGTGGAGATTTTCAGCAGTTACTAAGTGCCAAACTGAAAAGGAGGGGCAGAATAAACAATTTAAAGGCAAAATCAAACACAACCTCCAACAGTGTGCCAGGGACGTGGATGATTGTGAGGTCATTACCATAGGTAGACTAGGCAGGTGAGCAGCAATCAGGAGAGTTGTTGCACTCCTTGAGCAAACATTTAGAAAGGGTGTTGCGAGGGAGTCCTCAAAACAAGAACAGGCTCTTTAGGACAAATGCACAAATGTGTTCGTAAAGAGCTGTCTCTTTTTACACACAGGGCAGAAGGGAGTGTTGATGGCAGTTGGTCTTAACAGTCATACAGACACATTGTGGATAGGATCTTACTGTCAGCACCATCATCTTGGAAAGCGAAGGACAAACGTATTACATTAGGGACGATAGTTTATCATCCATCATGGATGCCCAAGGACTTTTGATTCATCCTATAGAAAATCATTTTATATTTTGCAGTTGTTGGTATCTATTCTCATTTTATGCAGTTGGTCAAGCAATAAATATGAAAATTATTATAACCATAAATCTTAAAGGCATGTGGTCAATATAATGATGCCCTCGGTGATACATTGCCATGACTATAAACTCTATTTCCCAGAGGACAGTTTACTCATTACCTTCTCTCACCAATATCCTTAGAACAACTGCCAACCAGTTCTCTATTTTTCCAGGATCATAAAGCCCCTAACTTGAATTTTATGCCTACCCTTTCTCAGCTCCTACTTCAGTCCTTTTTATTGGGTGGGTCACTTGGTTGTACATCAGGATATCCGGAAGACTAAAATTGCTTATTTATTTCAATCTCTGTCCATCCCCTACACTTTAAGCTTGTTAAGGGCAGGGAATATGTCTGCTTAATACAGTGCCCTCCCAGCCCCACAGCACTTATGTACATATCTGTAATTTACTTGTTTTGATGTCTCTCCCCCTTCTAGACTGTAAGTTCATTGTGGACAGGGAGCATGTCCATTTATTGCTGTTTTGTACTTTCCCAAATGCTTAGTACAGTATTCTGCACACAGTAAGCGCTCAATAAGTATGATTAAATGAATGAAGGCTCTGTGCATAGTTAGCCCTCAGTAAATACCACTGATTGACTCAACCTTAAATGACGATCAGAAGAAACCGGAAACCTAGCAATGATATATGCTTAGGTGCATACACTGCAGAAGTGTGTGTCATTTAGGCTTCAGTCTTTCTTTCTACCTAAATTCTCACTCAGGGATAGGATCTCAGTCAAATGGCTCATCTTGGATCATAGAGGCCAGATATCTCTTTCTTTCTCATTAAAAAATACGGAGAGAACCAAGAGATTATGTGACTTCCCATATTTCACAGATCAATGGCAAGGTGCTTCTATCAAAAGATTGGGAGCCAAGAGACCCAAGTGCTACACTTAAGCTTTCTCCATAATGTTGAGTCGGTACTCTTTCACTTTTGACATCTGCAGGAGAATTTCAGGGATGCAGAACAAGGAATTCCCATCTAATAGAATCGGCTGCCTGTTGTGTAAGATTAAATAGCTTTCTCAAGATTAATAGCCTTCTGAGATCCTTCTACTCATAATTGAGAAAATAACATATTTCCTAGGAGACCCAGAAGAAATTATTTTAGGCCATTTCCTTTATAAATTTTTCATCAGCTTTTTACCATGTAGCCTGAACAAAAGTAGCCCTTCCTTTTTTAGGGCACAGGGTACATTCTAGTCATTTGGACTTACTTTGGAAGCTCTGTAACTGATCCTATATTCCAAACTTACTTTGCATTTTACTATTGACTTTTATGTTGAAAAAAAATCCATAATTCCTATTCATGGGTATTATGAGAAACAAAAGTGAAACCATTCTTGCATGTTCACAGAACAGTTCCTTTTTTTTTCTTCTTCCATAATTATCCCAAGTTTAATTTTGATAGTGAGAAAGGGAAAAGTACCTAGGAGTAATTCTGGTGCACAAATGGGTTGAAATTCCTGATTATCAACTATAGGCATAATAAGTTTTGCTAAGCACCATTGATCGAGAGACTGGGGAAGTTACAGAGAAAGTATAAAAAACTCTCAATGGTGCAGGAGATTATAGTGCAGAAGAAGAAATATCAAGGCCAAAATTAGAAAGCAACATTTGAAAACCACCAGCTAAGAATAGGAACGTGAAAAGTAACACTGCACTCCATTTTTCCCCTCCTTTCCTTGACTGGCCTTTCTATCCCCACTAATGTGTCTTTCCTTTCCTCCTTTCCCTATAATCCCCCAAAACAGTAAGGAATTTCTGCACTTATGCTGGATGCAGAGAGGTTAGATTGACCGTGCAAAGGAGAGCAGAGAGCTAAGGGAACAAGGCCACCGTTGCAGCACGTCTTGCACTACGTCCCATTTCTTTTTCTTCTCTCACTCTTTACTGCAGAGTGGCAGTGGAAAGAACACCAGGCTGGGAGTCAGGAAACCTGGTTTCTAATCCCAGCTCTGCCACTTGAATGCTGTGTGACTGAGGGCAAGTCACTTCACATCTCTGGGCCTCATTTCCTTCATCTGTAAAATGTGGACGAAAGACCTGTTCTCCTACTTAGGAGAACTTTGACTGTGAGTCCCGTGTAGGACAGCAACTGTCCCCAATCTCCCCCTGTGCTAACCAATACTACAGTTATTATTATTACCACCCTACTGTCTACTGTCCCCAGATCTCACCCTTGGACACTAGCACCAAAGTCATCCCTCCTGAGGACGGATGGCCAATTCATCCACCTCACCCATCAATGTGCCCTGCACACATTAAGCGCTCGGTAAATACCGTTGTTTGATCTCACCAGTGGTTACTTTCCTTGAAGACCAAGTGGACCCAAAAAAAGTGGGCTTTGCTCTGGCAATGAATCACATCTTTGTTGGCAGGCTTGAACGAAACACTAAATCGTAGTTAATAATTTCTATGTATATGGGAGCAGCGGCTAACTCCATTTCTATCAAGTCTTTTCTACCCCTTTTGATGTTTGACTGACAAACACTGAGCCATGAGGTGTTATTGTGTGTGCCATGCTGTAAGGTGAAAATGATTATTTTGTTTTCATTATTTAGCAAGTGCCCCAGCTTCACCTCGGGAAATGATCAGTCTAAAAGAAAGGAAAACAGATTACGAGTCGACTGGAACAAATGCCACCTACCATGGAACTAAAGGAGAACACACTTCCAGGAAAGACACTATGACAGGTGAGAGAAAAATTCACAGCCCCCTCCATAAGATTTGCATTTCATTTTTAAGGGGGAAGAGGGCCAAGCCTAGGCTCCTAAAATTGGGCTAGCAGCTAAACAAATTTAGCAACCAGTTGTCAGCACTGGAAGAAAATTTTTTTAATGAGGTGTCAGAATTAGTTTGGGGAGTTGAGGGGAACCCTGAATATTGAAAATCTTGTTTCTGAAAGAAACCAGACAGAATGAACTAGGTAAAAACATAGTTTTTGTAAGATCAAACAACCGCTCATCTCTGGCTCTCTCGATTTTGCTGCTTCCTTTTCCACTGCAGGATGCAGTTCCTTTGTGGACCAGTTATTAGGAAGCCTCAGAGGAGTAGAAAAGTAACTTCAGTCAAGCACACATACACCAGGAGTAAATTGGACCATCCAGCAACAGAGAATTTGTAATTGATGTAAAATGAGCCACTATACTTCTCTGCAGCTCAGTTTCCTCATCTGTAAAATGGGGATTAATCCTACTCCCTCCTACCTAGGCTGTGAGCCCTATATCCACCCCAGAGCTAGAACAGTACTTGGCATATAGTATGTGCTTAACAAATATTATCATTACTATATTTCAGCCATTCATTTGTTTTACCTTCGCATACAAGAGCTTGTCATAAATGAGTTCTTGAAATCCCTTCCAAAATTGTCAAGTCAAAATTATATTGTATTTGTGTGAAAATTAGATTTTTCCCCAATATAAAGCTAGAAAAGGCTGACTATGGGGTGATAGGGAACGAAAGACTCGGTAGATTGGAGCTCAGTGGGATTTGTTGTAAGGTACTCCTGATGCATAATCAGTCTGGCTTTACTAGAATTACATGTCCCTCACCCAGGTGAACCAAACCCACCCAGTAATAACAGTGATGGTGTTTATTTAAGCATTTATGATACCAAGCACTGTTATAGATACAAAATGATCAGATTAAGTGTGTGCATCACCCAGTAATAACAGTGTTGGTATTTATCTAAGCATTTACTATGCCAAGCACTATTGTAATAATAATAATAATAATGTTGGTATTTGTTAAGTGCTTACTATGTGCCAAGCACTGTTCTGAGCACTGGGTAGATACAACGTAATGAGGTTGCCCACAGGGGACTCACAGTCTTAATCCCCATTTTACAGGTGAGGTAACTGAGGCACAGAGAAGTGAAATGACTTGCCTAGAGTCACACAGCAAAGTGGCAGAGCCAGGATTAGAACTCATGTCCTCTGACTCCCAAACCCGTGCTGTTTCCACTGAGCCATGCTGCTTCTATCTGTATTGTAGATACAAGATGATCAGAATAAGTGCTTGAATGATTCTCACATAAGAAATCCAAGCACATATTAACATTTATAGTAAAAATATTGGTTCTTCCTAAAAGTGAAAGTAATGCATTTTCATATTCTGTCCTATTAATGACTGTGGTATTTGTTAAGTGCTTACTATGTTCCAGGCACTGTGCTAAGCACCGGGACAGGTGAAAGATAATCAGGTCCCACATAGGGCTCACAGTCTAAGAGGGAGGGAGAAAAGCTATTGAATCTCCATTTTGCCAATGAGGGAACTGAGGCACAGAGAAGTGACTTGCCACAGGGCACAAAGAAGGTTCATGTGGAACCAGGATTAAAACCCCCAAGACCTCAACTCCCAGGCCAGTGCTTTTTCCACTAGGCTACACTGCCCCTAACTGCCAGAGCCATGAAGCTCAACATTTCCTATGTTCTTATCAGCCCAAGGAAAGGAGACACAAAGGAAAGTACACACTAGCTATAGTGGTGATCATATTTTCCACAACTCGGGGTGGGGTGGAGTTGGGGCCAAAGACCGAAACTAAGTACCAGAGGAGAGAGAAGCAAAACCAGAGTCAGCCAGTAGCACGAACTCAGTCCTCACTGACCAGATTCCTGGAAAATATCATCTACCCAGCTCTCTTCAATTCCCTTTCAAAGTATGAAGAATATTTTTTCGAACTTCTATAAGGAACTTTCCTCTTCCTTGTATCAAGGATAAGATCCATTTTATTCTCCTAAATTAATATATAAAAGCAGAACCTTTAAACAAAAACATCCCTCACCTTTATGACTACACAATATTTTAGATTTCAGATCAATCTGCCACCGATTTTACAAATATATACATGTGTATATATATTCTGGATGCCCTCCCACCCTATTAGAATCACCTCTTTCCAGTCTGGGTCTGACTCTCTCTCCATTTGTTCTCTCCCTTTACCCTGGGTAGGTCTCAGAAAGCAAATGTCAGCCACTCATTCAAGCAGAACAGATTTTTACAGCTATTTCTTACTGTGACAAATCCCTAGAAACACTCTGGGTCCAGAAGCAAGCATCAAAGCAAGGCTGTGTGTGATACTAGCAGCTTCACCGTCTGACTTTTAAATTCACTCAAGGGATTATAGCTTCTCATTTGAATGACTCAGATCCCATTTCATCAAATTAATTTGAGTCCTCTCTGTGAATTATGTTCAAAGTGAAGAATTTGTGATCCACACTGAAAATTAATTTTCTCCCAGTCACCATTAAAAGACAGTTGCTCCCCGAATGCAATGGACAGATTTTGCAACTGAACAGGTTCACTATCAGGTGCACTACTGACTTTATTAGGTGAGATTTGGTTTGAGAGAATCAGTTGCCAAAATAACCTTTTAGTTCTAGTAGGCCTCTGACACGCAGAGTTTGTCTTTCAGAAAAGCCAGTATTTTTCAGGCAGCAAACATGCAGTCTGTCTTTTGTAATGTCACTTGGACATGACTGAGGTTCATCACAGGTCATAAACCAGTTGTCTCCCAAGCGTTACCCATAGGGCATTCACAGGTGAAGGGAGTGTTAATTGGCATTGTGAGTACAGTTTTTGGCAATTCTCTGTGATCTTTTAGAATCCTTTTTCACAAGCAATGTTTTCAGGATAAACTTCATTATACAGCTCCTATGCTTTGCTTTTTAACAATATGAATTCAACATATATTATTTATCTTGTTCTTATACTTGTTTATTACCTTCCACAGATATTCTGGTGTTATTCTTTTCTCTCCTCTAACCTACTGTTGATTGAAACTTTCTAAAGTTAAATAGTTCATATAATTGTCATCATTTTTCATCTGTCCAAAAATAATTTAGATTATAATTGTGATTCTATCTCTGATATATGTGTGTCTACACACATTTATCTATCTATACATATACACATACATACACACACACTTTCCCTTGATCAATAATTGCATTCCATCACTGGTATTTGGAAATGTCCTTCGTAACTATAAATAGGTCATCAGATTTGGAATGTTATTTAGATAATTCTCATTGATCCATCCCTCCTTTCGATTCATTATTTTGTAACTGCTTACTTTCAGAATTTCATTCAATTTGTTTTCTGCAGATTAAATGTCATTCTAAAATATGCCCAAAACTGAATCCTAAAATTTCATAATTAATCACAGCCATTAGAGTACCTAAATAATCCACCCCTTTCTTCCCAGATATAAGACTTAACAGGTAGAACTCAGACATGAAACAGAAGACAACAGTAGTTCCTACTTTATATAGAAGAAAATTATCTTATTGACTCACTCACACTTGGGTCAATCCAGATAAGCCACCCTCTTCTCTCCGTGCATGTCCACTCCTACGCAGAGTGAATCCATGACAAATTGTATTTATTGAGCACTTACTGTATGCAGAGCATTGTATTAAGTGCTTGGGAGAGTTTATCAGAGTTGATGACCCATTCTCTGCCCACATTGAGCTCACAGCCAAAGTGAACCAAGTCAGGGTTGTATAGTTTCTTCCCCTGGGTCTGACTCTATAAAGTTCAGAAATCATCACTTCCAGAAGTGGCCTCTCAAACTATTGTTGATTTGCCTGTATCTATGCAGCGCTTAGTACAGTGCCTGGCCCATAAGTAAATGCTTAACAAATATCACCATTATTCTTACTAATACTTTTCTCCCTTTTGCTTTTTACTTGCAGCTCAAAATACTGGAATTTCAACTTTGTACAGGAATTCTTATGGTGCACCAGCTGAAGATATCAAACATAACCAGGTAGAGTGAAAGCAATGCTAATTTGTATATATAATTTTAAAAGGGTTCATTATTTTGCCCATTCCAATTGTTAGAGCATTTATTAAGCACTAGTCACTGGGCTAGGGATAAGATAAGATAATCAGGTTCTGACAGTCTCTGATCCCAGAGAAGCCTCAAACACTGGTGAAAACCAATGAACCGGATTCATCTTCCAAGCAACACCAGCGCTCCTTGATGCACTTCATCTAGACACCGGAATATCTTATATAGCATTTCCACTCTTGTGAAATAGATCCGTTGTGGAAATTGCCAGCAGTAGCAGCCGGCGAAATTTGTGGGAGAAATAGAGTACGTATACTCTGCCATACGTATGAAAAATGAGCTGCCGCAGAGAGAAAAATTTGTCGTCTTAAACTTAGGTTTCAGCTGGGATAAGGAGCTTCTCTCCTGATTTACAGGATCGAAAGATAGGCAGCTCTAGTCTACGGCCTCGAACAAGAGCTGTCCTTAGAAAATGAAGATTCAAAAATACTTCAGTAACAAAAAAAGACAATATTGCAACAGAGGACTGTTAAGAATAAAGAACATATTTGATTCTTAGAAAATCATTGCTTATACACAGAGCAGCTTAACAAAATGTCAAATTGGCGTTTCAGTGAGCTCCTTCCCAGGGGGCATTCTGTTCCTAAACAGCGGGAACTCTGCTAGCTGTCCAGCTGGTGCTGAGTTGGCTAAGGGGAAGGCCCCAGATCTGCCAGAAGAATTCAGTGGAGTTGGGTAATAGGCATCACGTGAGTGCCTGGGCAAAGCCCAGTTCCGATTTTGGGAAAACTCTGAGGATGTTGGGCAATCCCAGCCTCCATCTCTGCAGGGCTCCAGTGTACTTAGAGAATCTTAAGAGGAATTAAAACCCAACCACACCCCTGAGCCCCCTTCCCCACAAAACCCACTGAAATGCTGGGAAGATCCCAGAAACATCCCAGATACTTCACAAAGCACTGGTAGATTAGGAGTATCCAGGGTTCCCAAGGTGCCACAGATCTTGAACACTCTTTGTTACTATGCTTGCAGGTTCTTGAAAACCTAAATTAATTCACATCTTCCTGCATACAGACACCCTCTCTTTGAAATAATTATTTCTTAAATACAAGAAGTTTAAGATATTGATAAATCCCACTAAATATGTAAAACAAACATTCCATTCGATGGCATTTATATTGCAGAAGTCTGTACTGAGTGCTTGGGAGAGTACAATATAACAATAAACAGATGCATTCCCTGCCCAAACAAGTTTACAGTCTGGAGATGGGGGGAAGAAGGGGGATGACAGACATTAATATAAATACTCTTCCAGGCACTAAGTACAGTACTCTGCAAATAGTAAGCACTCGATAAATAAAATGATTAGAATCTTCTAGAAAAGTAGCCTCACTTAAGGTACAAGGATCTCTCAAAAACAACATAAAAAAGATAAAAATAACGTTCTGCATTTTACAGCCTCTAGTTTGTACATCAGAGAAGTAGTGTTATCAATCAATCAGGGGTATTTATTGAGTGTTTACCATGTTCAGAGCACTGCATTAAGCCCTTGGAAGAGTACAGTCAAGTTAAGTAGGCATGATCTTGCCCCTCCTGCCTCTGAAAGAACCCACAAACTGTGGGGAAGATGTGGGTCAGTAAGAGGTGACTCCCAAAGCAGCCATTTGGAAAGAGAATCAGTAAGCCATGAACCAAATTCTCAGGTACCAAAATGGCTTTGTGGTGGGTTTGGGGCTGGAAAACCCGCTGTCCCTTGCCGGCCCAGATAAGCAAGCCACGGTGGCTCAGTGCCCGCTCACTGGGGCAGCTGGTCTTCCTCCAAAACCTTCCCCGACAAGTCACGGCTCTCTTTCTCGATGTAGGTTTCAGCACAGCCAGTTCCACAGGAGCCCAGTAGAAAAGATTATGAAACCTTTCAGCCCTTTCAGAATTCGACGAGAAACTACGACGAATCCTTTTTTGAGGATCAAGTTCATCAACGCCCACCTGCCAGTGAATACAACATGCACCTGGGACTCAAGTCAACTGGCAACTACGTCGACTTCTATTCAGCTGCTCGTCCCTACAGCGAACTTAACTATGAAACAAGCCACTATCCAGCCTCTCCAGACTCCTGGGTTTGAGACTGGGATGAGAAGGCAAAAGCTCCAAGAACTGTGCATGTGCATGCATATACCACGAGACATTTTTTCCTGCAAATTTAGTTTGTAAAGCCTGTTCCATAGAAAGGCCCTGATAACCAGTATGGAAATATTAAGAAATTTTAGAAGGCTAATCGCATTGAAAATTAACCTGGAGGTCAATAGAAAGAAAATTTCCTAAATATTACAGTGTGGGACGACTTTCCCGGTGGCCGGTCGAGTTTGAATTTTGAACGCGGCCGAAGGGAGGAGGGTGGAGGAAATGGCAGTGGAGATTGTAGGATGAGAGGGTTATGCTAAGCACAAGAAACTGACTAGTTTACATACTTTATGGGGGACAGCTTCTCACACTTCGGTTACTATCCTCATTCATTGTGAATCTAGGCTTCAAGTTGCATTTGGGGTTCCTCTGTACAGCAAGATGTTTCTTGCCTTTTGTTAATGCATTGTTGTAAAGTATTTGATGTACATTACAGATAAAAAAAAGTGCATTGTGTATATTACACCAATGCCACAGTGTTTCTTCATCTATGGTTCTAAATATTGCTTCAATTTCAAAATTTTGAAAAGATGTATGGATTTCCAGTTCTTTTCTTTCCCCAGTACGTTTTAACAAAAACAAAAAAGGAATATTTAGCAGTATTGTTCGTTCTGATATGTGAATTTGTTTGTGGCAACTAAAAACAAGGCATTCAGCAGTTTCTGACAATTAACATACATCATTCCACACTCCTTGTCAACAAAGTGCTTTTTCACTGCCTAAAATTTTAGATGTAGATATTTGAAATAGATTTTTTTCATTTATACCAGTTTTCTTTATGATGATACAGTGTTAAAAGAAAATAAATTACAATTGATCTGTCATCCACATTTGCTAAGAATGTCTATTTCCAAGAATCTGGCATACAAAATGCACATTCTTGCTTGGTGTATGTGTGTGTGCGTGTGTGTGTCCATGTCTGTATTATAATCTGTGTGTGGTTTTTTGATATAGGAGTTATTTTGTTTGCTGTTCTCCTGTATAAGCTTTGTTACTACTTTTCTAATAGAAACTTTCTTCAGTTTGTTCCTTTGTACTGTATCCACTAGACTGACCATTTAGTGACTCAGGATACCAGGCCAGTTGAAGTGGAGTGGCAGATTTATTACTCACACTCTCTTAAAGACCTTTCCCTTCCATGTTCTTAACAAACCATCCCTTCTCCTACGCTCCCAGGAAAGAGGAGAAACTCAGCCAATTAGGAGTTCTATCATTGGATCATCCATCACAGGACCTTCTCCCCTCCCTCTCTGAGACACCATTCCCACTACTTCCAGCCAAGAGACTCTCAATTGGACTTGAAGCTACGGTTAGGACAGTCCTAAACAGAGAAGAAAAGCCAGGCCAGCCGTGTTGTGTTTTGTGTTATCTTTTTTCAAAAATCAGATGGATGGATGTTCATCTTTAAAAAAAAAAATTGCTGCTTAACTCCCCACACAATTTAATTTAGCCAAAAGCCAATAAGCAATAGTTCTGTTTTCCAAGTTGGACTTCAAATAAGAATAATTTAGTCTCCCAGAGTTTGGAAATTAAAAAAAAGTTTACCACTATGGGCAGTAAATACTCCCACCTTTCAGAGAGAATGCCTTCAGCTCCCTTTATTCAATTAGATCAATTGCAAATTAGAAATAAGTTAATTGAAACATCTGCTCATTAAATAATTTATGTCAACTTTCTTTTTCTGAAATTCCTCACTGTAATATTACCATTTAAAACCAAATTGTCACTCATGAGATTCATGAAAATTTTTACACTTCACTTGTGTTATAACGTACAGAAATAGTATAGACCATAGAAGCAGATATTGTGATATAGAGATGGTTTATCAGTATCTTAGTACTGTTGTTTAAACTTTCCAAAATATACAATAAAAACATTAACAATTTTTAGTAGTCAGGGGAAAAATGATAATAAATGCATGCGATCAAAGGACTGTAGGGACGGTTGTATATTGCAGTAGATTAAAGTACTACTAACAGAATCTTTCTATTTTCTTTATGATATTGATTTTTAAACTGTAGGCAGCGTTTACCACATTTTCGAACAAGGCACATTTTCAGTAGGCTGAGGGGGAACCAGTACTGTAATAAGAATCAGTGCTGCCAACTACAATCACCAAGAGCCTTCTGGGACCCCTGAAAGGGAACTAGCTGGAGTGGACTCAAAATAAGCAGTGACAGACAGCCAGTAGACCCAACCCTTTCTCTCTCACTCACAGGGCAGTGTCATTAGCTGGAAAAATGCAGGGCTTTTTTTTTTGTTTGTTTGGTTGGGGTTTTTTTTCCTTTCCTTAAATTGGGTTTACGTGATCTGTTAAAATGACCTGAATGCCCAACTAGGTACCCTTAAAAAATAAATCAGCTTAACTGAAAAGCGATTCATTACATGAGATATATTGGATTAAATGCACCCAATGACATGAAACTTTTGGTTTGGTTTCTTGTTTTCATTCTTCTGAAGTGATTAAGTGTGCCCTAAAGGAGCGACCCAGCGGGAAACCTCACTGTTATCTTTTTCCAGTCCTGAAACTTTATTTCAGCTTCCCACTCCAAAAAGACAGATCTAGTCCAGACATTTTGATTAGAGGAGAAAAGCAGACACGACTAACAAATCACTTCCTGTTCCTTTCCACCAGAGTAGGCCACAAACATCCATTGCATTGGCTGTAATATAAGAAGCTGTGATCTGAAGGGGAAAAGGGGTCTCCTGATCCGCTGTCTAAATCCACAAAATTATCATTACTGTTTTACTAAGACAATGTTGATCACAAGGATGGATTAACTAACAGTTAAGTTGCACTACCAAAAGCAATACTGATTTTTCAAGGATGAAATTTTAAGACTGGTTCTATCTAGTACCATATAAATGCTGCATTAGACTTTGATAATGTATACAGTGTCAAATTTTAAGACTATAAAAATCAAATGGACATACGATGTTAAGCTATTCATGGTGCTAACCTGTGGTAAAAGCCAACTCATATTGACATATTTTCTATTAATAAAAGTTACATTTTCTGGAGAGCTGCTGTTAAAAGGGCAGTGTGTTTAAACTCCACAGCGAAACAGAAAATCATGATTTGTTTAGTCTATTTTATTGTTTGCCCCCTACTTAATTTTTTTTTCCACCCCATCGTATGAATTTTAGATCCTTGGATAATCGAGATGAACCTAAATCGTTCGGTATTCATTCCTTGCTATCACCGTGCTGGTGGAGGAAGCATAAGCAGGCTTTATCCGTGAAAAGGCTGTGGAAGAGGGTGGTTTGATTTTTCGAACAAGTTTTGTGCAAACTTAAAAAATGTTGGTATGAGAGTTTAATTTCCACATGGGGAACTAGGATAATTCACCTAAATGCATTCTTTTTCGGAGCCCAAGAGAATCATTTATGCAGTTATTGAGGTCTGAACCTCTTTATGAAGAAGCAATAAAAATAAGGAGGAAACTTTGGCTGATGCGTAGGCTACCTCAGTGTCCTGACATATTCTATTGCTAATCATCATCATCACTGCTATTTATTGAGCACTATGTGCAGAGAACTGTATTAAGTGCTACAGAAAATACAATACAACAGAGTTGGTAGATATGTTCCCTGCCCACAATGAACATAAAATCTAGAGGGGTAATGGGTGATGATTGATCACTTCATAGGAAATTTTCAATCTATTTTATGGCTTTGGCAATAGCTCTAGAACTGGAGCCTCCTATTAACAGATAATAAATTCCTCAAAAATGTACTTCCACTTTTTCTATTTTTACTATTGGTGCACCTCCCGCTCTGCTCACTATATTTACCCTTGGATTTATTGTCTCCCCAAAGATTGCATCCCATGCTGTGCCGGCAAATCTAATTGTTCCAGGGGAATATAGTTAACTGCTGTGAGGAACCCTATAGCGAAGAGGTGGCTTAATGCACATTTGTTTGTCACTATACTCGTCTATTGAAACACCAAGAAAAAAAAAATCAAAAAACTAGAGAAACGCCCAGCCACGTGCTCAGTCATGATGGCGGAAGTTTTACTATCAAAGCAAAAAGATCCTGAATATGGACTTTTCAAAACATCTATTTTTCCCAGATCTCGAAGCACATGTTGCTGGTATCCATTGATCCTAAGGATTTAGTTACAGGAATACGATTCAAGCCACATTCTGAAGATAAAAGTCTTCAGGGTAGTAGTTAGGAGTTCAAGGAGAACATGACTCATATGGGGATGAGGGATGAGGTCAAGGAATCTTTAGAGCGGGTGGTGTGATGGAGAGAGGGGCGGGAGTTTAAACCACGGTAGCGGCCAGGCTCCAGATTACCTTGCCACAGCCCAGTGCAGAGGAGAGAGCCACAGCAGGTCCCTGGCTGGGCCTGGAGCCTCGTCCTGCTAACTGAAAGACTAAGGGCAACCGGAGCTGGCCCAACTGGCCGCAGGAACGGATAATGCTGTTGGAAGCCAACTGGCTGCCTGGCCTACGTGCCCTGAGGCAGGCCCCAGCCTTCCCATGTGCTGCCTTATTATTACCCTGGTAATAGTAACAAGAATATTATTCCCTTCAGCACCTACTGAATATAACACACTGTACACACTCCAAACTTGGGAAAAGTACAACGGCAGCACAAGATACACCCCCTGCCCAAAAGGAATTATACTCCTAAGTGACCAAAGTCTGGATTTCTATGAAATTAATAGATCCTGAAATTGAATACTGTCTCTGTTAGATGAGTTAAAATATGTTAAGTGCCCAGTGGAGTTTGTTTCAGGCCCAACTAAATTTTCTTCTGAAAATATCTAGTTTTAACATTCTACACAGAGCAAACCTAAAACCAAAGCCACACTTGGCCTGTTCCTGAACTTCCCGCTGTGCGGATAGAGAATTGTCTCCTTTAGGGAAACAGAATTCGCTGGTGCTGTCTCCAAGCCCACCCCACGAAGGCAGATGGGCCCTGTTGTCCTGATTCAGAAAATGTGTCAATATAGAAATTGGAAAACATTCTCAGAGCAGATGTCAGGGAGTAGGTAGGTCCACGGTTAGGTGGGGAGGACAACCTTGCCGGCACCTATCGACATCCAGCTGTCAATCATTCAATTCCCTTGCCCAATCAAAAGGTTTGCAGAAGGAATCCCAGACCATGGATTCCTTGATTGCCTCTGCCAAATTCTACAGGATGCTGTAAACAGTGAGTCATGCTGAACTGTAATTGTAAAATACTGATTACCAAACTCCCTGCTCAGTTGAAAATGAAGCTAAAACAACATTGGTTTCGAGCCAGTTGGTAGTATCCACTCATAATCTTTTCCTCTCTCAATTGGCCACCACAGTCTTCACATTCTATGCCTTCAGTGATGGGGTATAAAGCCCTGAACTGGACACCATGGAGTAATGGAACTATAGCGAAGATGGGAGCAGTTGGGGAGTGAATAATCTAGTTATTTTAGTGTCTGAGGTAAAATTTCTGCTCTCAAACCATAATACTGATTGAGCACCCACTAAGTGCAAAGCACCAAGAAACACCAAAAAAAAAAAAACTCAGAAAGAAGACATATGTTCTCTCCCCTTTAGGAATTTTCAATCTAATGGTGGAAACAAAACTATAAATATACTTACAAATAATGGGAACATGAGGAAGAACGCTGTAATTTAAATTTATCATGATGAAATCACTGAATTAATGAGTGTAAAATCAGAAATATGCATATGTACCTGTGGGCTGAGAGTAGGAATAAAACATGCAAGTGCTAAGGGACTATTTCTTTTTGTTATCATGGGGCCTAACAAAGTCACCTATCCTTATTTTACTGCTTCAGCTTCATCGGTCAAAATAACTCATGTTGAAGAACAACGAAGATCTTGTTCACGTGCCTGGAAAATAATATATCCCAGGAACAGAATGATGTTCATACTATTTTCGAGGCTACAGTCAATTAAGGAATTGACCAGTATGGCCTAATGGATAAGGCATGGGACTGGGAGTCAGGAAACTTGGATTCTAATCCCAGCTCTGTTACTTGCCTGCTGCCTGCTGTGTGATTTTGGCAAGACATTTAAACTTCTCTGTGCATCAGTATCCTCATCTGTAAAATGGGGATTAAATACCTGTTTTTGCTCCCCTTTAAACAGTGAGCCCCATGTGGAATAGGGACTGTGTCCTCTCTGATTATCCTGAATATACCTCAGTGCTTGGTATACTTAACCGATAAAATTATCATTATTAACTTATTAAATTCATTAGATGAAATGATTGTCAAGATTGCACCATTTTGGTAATGAAAAGCATGCCCAGGCCAACTAGGCAAAGAATTACTTCCTTCACACACCGGAAAAAATAATTTAGCTGTTTTCTCAACTAAAACATAGAGTTTCATGGAGACTATGGAGCAGTTTTATAACTTCGAAATGACTACTTTAGCCTCACTATTTTACAGATAGTGGTTATTTGAGTTTTTATAATGAAAGGTTTCAAAAGATCAAGGCCTTATCCCTGTAGAAAAGTCCTGGGAAGTAGCACTTCTAACCACTATTAATGGGAGGGTGATCAGCACAAGGCAGATGCCTCATAAAGGCAGCAACAGAGGGCAGTGCCCAGGAGAATTAATTTCCTAGGTTAGGAAAGGGTACTCAGAAACAATTCAGTGGCATTTGAAGAAGACTCGGGAAAATCCGGGGGTCGAGGGGTTGTTTGACTTTGAATTAGTTATGGTATTAAGTGTGCTAAGCAATGAGGTAGAATCAAATGTAAAAGATCAGGCAAAGTAGTGGCATTGCAATCTAGGTAGAGTTAGAGAGATAATAATAACAACACTTATAATAGTACTTATAAAGTGCTAACTATGTGCCAAGCACTGGGACAGATATAGAATAACCCTATCGGGGACAGTCCCAGTCCCACATGGAGCTCACAGCTAAGGGGAAGGGAAAACAGCTATTTAATCCCCATTTTACAGATGAGGAAACTGAGGCACAGAGACATCAAGCTACTTGCCCAAGATCACACAGTAGCAACGTGGCAGTGCTAGAATTAGTTCCCAGATTTCCTGACTCCCAGGAAATTGCTCTATCCGCTTGGCCTCACAACTTCTTAACCGGATAAAGATGTTCTGCATGCAACAAGCAAAAGAGTCAACAGATCAATAACTTCAAGACATGTATATGAACAGTTCTTGAAGGAGTGAGTCCTTAGTCGACTGCCTGCTCCAAATTCCCTTCTTCATAACTAACACTGAGGAATTGTCTTCCTGCCCTCATCACCTGACTCCCAGCCAGGCTTGGGAAACCTCTAGTTCTGAAAGTCTCTTTAGAGTTACTACATACAGAGAATAGAACAGTGTTCTGCACATAACATAGTAAGCGCTCAGTAAATACTACTGATTGATACCGAAAAGCAATGTGGCCTAACGGAAAGATTATGGACCCAGGAATCAGAGGACTGGCGTCTTAACCCCAGCTCTTCTACTTGCCTGTCCATGGTTTTATTGAAAACAATTTTTATCTTTGTTCCGTTTCAATAAAGAGGCCCAGTAATTCACAAAGCAGTTCTGTGACCAGTAATTGGAACATAAATTCAGCACAATCTTTTCCAAATATGCATTATTGATAACAACAAAAGACTGAAGTCTTTTTCTTTTACTGCTATACAAATTCATTACAAGGAGCCTTGTGGTAGTTAGTTTCTCCTTATTGTTCAACCACCTTCCCTGGACCTGGTTCAATGAAGACTGTCCTAAAGTGCAGCATTCCTCATTTGATCATTAGGTGGTTTTTTTTTCAAAATCTAACCCCAAATATCTCGTGAAACATCCAGTCCCACTATTGCTATAGGCAATCACTTCAATCTTCCATGCCTCAGTGTCCTCACCTGTAAAATAAGATGATAATATCTGCCTCTCCCTAACTCAGGGGTATCATGAGGGTAAAATGAGGTTCTTTGAAAATTGAGTCCTGAAGAAATACAAGGTACATTTGATAAAAATTTCAAAAAAGTAATTCAAGTCAATCAATAATACATAAGACTGATTTTTATCCCCAAAGTGCCTTATGTGAAGTTAGGCGACTAGTCAGTAAAATAGCTTTATCCTTTGTTCATGACATATTTATACCTTCCAGGCTAACCAAATAATACTTGGTGGAAAATGAAATGTATTGTACTGGCATTAAAAAACACATTTCTGATTAAAGCAATTCCCACCAGAAATTTCAGAGATGTTATGTTTTTGTCCAGAGGCTATGAATTAGCTCCTTTCTGGGTTTTTTTTTTTAATAAATAAGATTTTGCTTCACCAATCCAGTATTTATTATTCTCTATTAAAAAAAACTATCACCTTATCTCATTTACCCCATGGGAGTTTCTCTGTATATAAAGCAGTATTCAACTACAGTTAAGGGTCTGTCAGCTTTTCCATTATAATTCCACCCTTTTCAGAGGTCTATCATTCATTCACAAAGTGACATGAATCTGTAACATGGCCAGCAAAATTTTAATTTCTGAGATGATATCAATGTGACGCCATATGATGTATGCAAAATACTATGGGGCCCATCAAAAATGGGGATATAAAATATTTTAAATTCATTTTTTCAGTTAACCATTTTTGGAAAAACATCTCCTGCTTAAACTAGAAACAACTCCTGTTTGGGGTTTTGCTTTGTTGGGGGTTTTTTTTAATGATAAGCCAATAGGTAACTTCACAATCCAATACATTTATCTCATCTTCAGGGCATATTTTCAAGGCCCAACTGAGAAAATCATTTGGGAATTCCAAAACATTCCCGCTACACCACAAATCAGCCTGGATGAATGTGAATTCTACAAGACCCAGATAAAAGAGGGAAGCAAATGCTAGCAACTGTTGATTCAATCAGGCAAATTTGGGGACCACTCTTGCAGAGCACAGTAGGCTTACATTTTAAACACTGAGTGTTAAAAGCACTATCTTTGAGTGGTTGTACGTAACTATTGTAACTATTGAATGAAGTTCCTTGTGGGTAGGGACAGTTTTACCAACTCTACTGTACTTTCCCAAGTGTTTATTACAGTGTTCCCCACACAGTAAGTGCTCAACAAATATCTCTGATTGCTATAATAAGCACTTGGGAGAGTACATCAGAAGCAAAACAAACATTCCCTGTCCTCAAGGAGCTCACAGTTTAAGGCAGAGGCACGCAAAATTATTTATAGAGAAAGCAGGAAAAAGAATAAAGATATAGCAGGAATTAGTGCAAACATAATCCCCTAAACTCAATCAATAATCTTTGTGGGTGGGGAATGTGTTTTCTGTACTCGCCAAGCAACCGTGCATTTCAGTTGGGGGTTCAATAAATACTACTCTTGCTACAAGAACTGTGGAAAGGCTTAAGGACTATTTAAAAATAGCAATCTATCTACCCAAATTGTCTTCAAGAGTCCCCATCGATTCACTCCCAACCTCACATATCTACTCTCGTCACCCACTACCCACGTTCTCTTCATTCCTCCCAAGGTAACTTTCTAGTCATCTCGGACCTCCCTCCCGCCCTAAATCTGCCAGAAGAGTCCTCATCATATTCAAAAGTCTCCTAAAAGCCCAATTTGGCCAACACAGCTTTCTTCATTAGTTCCCAGCCTCCCAAGTTCTACAAACACATCCACTGTCTCTGGCACTTAGGTACTTATCTACATGCAATCCTCAGCATTTATGCAAATATTCAACTGCATATAGACTGTGAGCACATTGTGGGCAATGAACGTGTCTACCAACTCCGTTGTACTGTACTCATGAGAGCACGTAGTACAGTGTTGTGCGCACAGTAAGTGCTCAGTAAAAACCATTGATGCTGATTAAGTACAGTCAAATATTTATTTTGATTACTCCATTTTTTATCAGTCTTCTTCATTAGAGTGTAAGTTCTTGGGGTCAGGGAATATAGCACGCTAGTGAATAACTATTATTATTACCACTTAAGAGAGTTACAGAAAAGAAAAATGATGGGAGCACAATATACAAGGCTATAAGAACATATGGCTTATGTGTTTATTTGCTATCATGAGGTGATGAGATTGCTTGGTTATAAAATGTGTTGAGAAAAATCATAGTGACTTTTCAATTTTCCTTAGCTCCTGAAATAGTCTAAGGTGTTTTTGAATCTCTTCTATCTGTACTGAACTCTCTCAGTTACTTAGTACAGTGCTCTCTACACAGAAAGTGCTCAATACATGCTATTTATTCATTCATCTTTTAAGGTATTTCTTTAAATTTTGCCTAAGGCAGTCACCTTAGAGAGATTTTGGTGAAATGGATTGGTGGTCTTGGAGCATTGTCTTGGGGAGACAGCAAAACTTTTGTTGTGCTTGAATTTCCTGTCCTTAAATTTGGTCAAAACATTATCATCTTCTAATCTAAAAATCTGATATCGACAAGAGCGGGGATGTGAGCAGGGGAAACAGAATCATTTAGAAGAAAACATTGTATGTACCAGATGATAATATAATTTCTTTATAATGCTATGCTTCAAACTATATTTCCATCCTGGAGTTCTACCAGCCACATTAAATGTATATGTGCAGATAAAACGTTTAAAAATAAATCAATAAAGCTAATTTACTGTGAGTGAAACTTGGTATTATTGTAACATTGCCCTAAGGAACATCACTATAACTCCCACAAATTCTTGCTTTATAAGGCTCCAGGCATATGTACCAAATCCAAAAAATACCTCCCAAGCTACTATTTACATTCTGTAAATTGAAATTCATAATCTCCCACTGCAATAAAAGTAAATGTCATGATTTTGACCTTTATCCCTTTGATCCAAAGCACTGAACACTTGCAAAAGATTGAGTATTAAAAGGTGCAAGAAGAGAGGTGAACAGTATAAAGAAGTGGAGGCAAAAGAAGCAGAAAAAGGAGATTGTGGAGGGGGAAGAAATACTACTTAGGAGAATGTCCACCTTTTGGAACTCAAGACATTTTCTCACAATCCTGAGTTTCCTAGGGTTGTGAGGAAATGTCTCATTGTGGGAAACTTGTCATCTTCTAGGACTCCCTACCAGAGTCCCTTTTCGCATGATTTCCTTCCTGCCTCCCCAGATCTCTACAGAATTTCAGTGACTTCTTGCTGGGGTAAATAACCCAGATCTCTACAGAATTTCAATGACTTCTTGCTGGGATAAATAAAACAAGCACAGATGATAGCATCTTCGATTTCTGTGACTCCACACAAGATTGTAAGCCTTCCTGTCCAGCATCCTTCTAGACTGTAAGCAGGTTGTGGGCAGGGAACAAGTTGGACAGGTCTATCAACTCTGTTAATTGTACTTTTTCAACTTCTTAGTAAAGTGCTCAACACAAAGTAAGCACTCAGTAAATACGATTGATGGGCTGATTGATTTACATGTAAGCCAGAGGGAAGGCTATTCACATGCTAGAAAATGTTTGAATCGTTATGATAGTACATGGGGAGAAATACTTTTGGGTCTCTCCATCAACTCCAAGAAAACTCTTGCCTGCTTCCATATGCCCCAATTTCAGCATGTGACAGATATACTTCTTGTCAACAGGGTAGAATCTATTTCCACAGCAGTGTGCCATCTCGAATCACATGGTGAACTAAAGACAAAGTAACCATTCTACCAATAATTTATCTCTCCCCAAATTTCTCTCAGTTGACTTGGTGAAAGTCACAAATGTTATCTGAACTCTGAACAGGATCAAAACGTTTAGTGATTAATATAACCCAGGATAATTGCAAGGCTAATGATAACAATAATGACATTAATATCTCTATTTACTAAGCCCTGAGGTAGAAAAAATAATCTAGTAGGAGACAGTCTCTGTCCCACAAAGGGCTCAAGATCTGAGAGAGAGAGAGAGTGTGTGTGAGAGAGTGAGATCAGGCCTCTTTTCTCCATTTTCTAGATGAGGAAACTAGGATGCAAAGCGGTTAAGTGATTTGCCCAAAGTCACACAGCAGGTCACTGGCAGAATTGGTTATAGAACTCAGGTCTCCTTACTTTCAGACCCAGTGATCTTTCCACGGGGAACAGGCTTCTGTGATTCCCTTCTATTGCAGACCCTTCTCCTGTTACCCTATTCTCCAATCTATGCACAGTGCACCCCCTCCCAGAGACATCGCTGAAGGGGAATCCAGCCCGTGAACTCAGACCAACCGAGTGGTAAACAGTCCTCCCTAACCTTTTCACTTGGGAAAAAAGGAGAAAAAAGAAACAGCATGACTTAGAGACATTTTCCAAGCTTCAGCCACCATTGGGGTGTTCATTTGTTTTATCAAGTTAACAGCCTCACCCATAAGAACAATAGATTCTAGACATTAAAATGCCATTAAAATAGCTTTTGCAGTGAGATTTCTAAGGACTCAGCAAATCTGAAGCTAATTACTGTGATCTTGAATGTGGGAAATAAAGACATTCAAGAAAGTCTTGAACAATAAAAAAAAAATTTGAAAACTAACAGAGATCTTTAGTTTAATTAAAAAATAACCTTTGATGAGAAAAGCAAAATCACAGGGCACTGCTGATATTAAAAACACCAATACATCTGAGATAATCAAATAATTAAATAACCAAACATAGATCTTTAGTGAGCTCGCCTCATTCTTTTACTTCTCTAGAGCAGTCACGCTTATCTCTAAGGGTCATTTTTTCTCTTATTTCTTTTACATAAGGCATGCCCTCATTAAAATATGTCTCGAACAGAGTGAAAAACCAGAAAAAAAGACATATGAAGAAAGAAACACCAAAGAACACCACAGAGTTAGATGCAGCAAGAGTGTTCTGAGTGAAGATGCTGATCTCCATTTAGTGATTCTCTTTGAATACTGGCTCATAGCATCATCAGTAAATATTTATTATATCTCCAGTTTGACACATTAATGTGGAAATAACACATTCTCCACTCTCTGAGAGACAGAGAGTTGAGAAAAAGCACTTTGAGGGAGGAGCATAGGTGGGCCAGGAATGTAGCAATGGGATCTATGATTGGGTCCACTTGAGTGAATCTTGAAACCCAGGATCGTGAGGCTAGCCTAGATTCAGAGAGCATTTATGTGAGCCTATCTGCATTCAATTCACAAAGTTATTCCCTCCCCTGAGGATGTTCTCTGAGGCCAATCTGGTTCTGGACCTGTTCTTAAGTTAAATCCGTGGGTCCAGTCCTATCCAGTCTGGACCACGGCCATACTGAGTCAGGTGGGTAGGGGGCATAGGAGTTGTGTGCCCTCCATCAGGGTAATGATCCCATAGTGCTCGGTGACTCGTCTCTCACCAAACTACCACCTGAGTTACAGACCTAGACTGTAAGCTCATTGTGGGCATGGAATTTACCTGTTCATTGTTATATTTTACACTCCCAAGTGCTTAGTACAGTGCTCCGCATACTGTAAGTGCTCGATAATTACTTCATCTTACTCATCTTAGGGTCATCTCTTCTCTTTACTATCTCTCTCCTGCCAGTGCTGGAGAAGATGGAGCTCTGGCCTGGTCTCCCCTTAGGACTATGTAGAGACATCACTCCTCTCCCCTTTGAGTAACAAACACTGGGAGCTAGAGGACTATAATCATTCTAAGAAAACAAAGAGTAGCTTGAAATAGAATAGCAGTTAGAGCACTTTTCATGAAAAAGTATTTATTCAAAGCTAGATTAGACTGAAGAGAGGAGAAAAACCTGGAGACAGGGAAGGGAGACAAGTTAGGAGTCTGAGGGAGTAATCCAGATAGGAAGCAGTGAGATCGTGGACGAGGGTGGGCCGCAGAATGAAGAGGAAGGGACAGATCAAGGAACTATCGTGGTGATGTTGAGGAAGGCAGGGTGGTACGGTGGGAAGAGTACCGGTCTGGAAGTCAGAGGACCTGAGTTCAAATTCTGCCACCTGCCAGCTGGTTGACCTTGGGCAAGTCACTTAACCTCATTTTGCTTCAGTTTCTTCATTTGTAAAATACCTGCCTTTCTCCCTACTTCCCAGGATTGTTGTGAGGGCTAAAATAAGAAAACTGTCAGCATGCTTGACATGTGAGGGTCTTTAAGCTACCCCAATATGAAGCACAGTGCCTGGCTCACAGTACATGCTTAATGAATACCATCACCCAAATCTCATCTCATCCCAATACAGAGCCTTCAATTCAGGATTACAATAAGATTTAGAGTTTGGAGATGGAGTCCTCCTTACATAGGGTCTAATGAGGTCAGAAGTATCACGATAGGGTGGCACTTCAAGATGTAGGATGGAGTTGAGCTCAAGTCAGAAACTATAAACTAGCGACTTAATCCCTAAACAAAAGAAATGTAGGTCCCTGTAAAGGACAGAGTTTTACTCCATTAAAAAGCCATAGTTTCTGTTTGATGATATACACAGATTACATTACAATCAGCAGTACAACTACAGAATGTGCTTGTCTCAAATCATTATTCTGTAAGTGTGTCTTTTCCACGCTAGAACTGCAAACTAATGATTGGGCCTCCCTGAATGTCTCCTGCAAATGGAGAACACTGCATCACAGTTTAATGGGAAAAACACATAGCCAGTTAGAAATTAAAGCTTTCCTCAAATGAAAGCTGCAATAGACCATAATTCACACATTGAACTTCCAGTGGAAGTAATATGGGAGGTTTGCCTATCATTCTTTAAATTAGCATTGCAGTAGTAAGAGTGACTTTTGGAATTTGACAATGCTCCAATATCCAGAGGACTCCCTTAATCACCTCGTTCTCCAGAATCAGATTCTGAAACAGCGTGAAGGACGTGAAAACAAATGAAACCACCAGAAGGAACAAAACACATCTATTTCTTCCTCAAAGTTCTCCTGATACTACAGTTGTTTTAATGCCTCTCCATCAAGCACAACAGTACCTAATGAATTCAGTCCTGGTTTAAATAGCCCAAATTTGAGGCATCTTAGTTTACAGGGTCTAAAGGAGGTTCACTAGATTTTTAGTACCTTGAGGACAGGGATCATGTTTGCCAACTCTACTATAATGTATTCTCACAAATGTGCTTATTGCAGCGTTCTGCCCACAGTAAGCACTCAATAAATACCACTGATTCTTCATTCATCCCCATGCCCCTGGCTGCAGGAAGAATCAGAAAATCCCCATGGATATAGTGTGAGCTCGATCAGGTCAAAGTACCTAGTTACCTAAGCCACGCTGCTTCTCTAGGTGTGTTGAGGTGCATGGCATTGCAAAGCACATTTGTGATCTTCACTCACATTAGCCAGCTATGGACGGGCAGGACCAGGACTGGAACTCTACTCCCTCTGCCATCCCCCCTTTACCTCTCCACAGCTAAAGCCTCATTTTCCCCTTTTCCCTCTGCTCCTCCACCTCTCCCTTCCCATCCCCACAGCACTGTACTTGTCCGCTCAACTGTATATATTTTCGTTACCCTATTTATTTTGTTAATGAATTGTACATCGCCTTGATTCTATTTAGTTGCCATTGTTTTTACGAGATGTTCTTCCCCTTGACGCTGTTTAGTGCCATTGTTCTTGTCTGTCCGTCTCCCCCGATTAGACTGTAAGCCCGTCAAACGGCAGGGACTGTCTCTATCTGTTGCCGACTTGTTCATCCCAAGCGCTTAGTACAGTGCTCTGCACATAGTAAGCGCTCAATAAATACTAGTGAACTCAGATCCCCCAAATCCTAGAGCTGTGCCTTTTCCACTGCACCAAGAGCAGGGCTTCTGCAAATGTCTCCAGCAATGACTCATCCTGCCAACCCTAGTTAGTTTTTAAATCCTAACACTTGACCTAAATGAAAACTCTCCCGGGTTAAGTTCTTAGCAGTTCTGCAAGAAGTTATCCTTGCTGCTAGGTAGGGAAGTTGACATTTTTCTAGGAGGATGGGTCCCAGTGCTGGGCACATAGTAAGCTCTTAACAAATAACTTTATTATTCTATTTACAATATTTGGGAGATTATCTTGTGGAGGAATGTATTTTGGAAGATATTTTCTGGAAAGATAGTTTCTGCTAGCCATTTTCTGAAGTGTCTTTCTGGTTTCAAAGCTCTCCATCACCTTGTCCCTTCTTACTTCACCTCCCTTGTCTCCTACATCCCAACCCGCACACACCACACCTCTGGTGCTAAGCTTCTCACTGTGCCGCATTCTCGCCTGTCCCACCGTCGATCCCTGGCCCACGTACTACCTCTGGCCTGGAGCACCCTCCCTCCTCAAATCCACCAATCATACTTCCCCCCTTCAAAGCCCTACTTAAGGCTCACCTCCTCCAAGAGGCCTTCCCAGACTAAGCTCCCTTTTCCTCAGTTCCCCCTCCCCTTCACATCACCCCAACTCATTCCCTTTGCTCTACCCCTCTCTCCCCGCCCCACAGCACTTGTGTATGTATGTACATATCTGTAATTCTATTGATTTATATTGATGTCTGTTTACTTGTGATGTCTCTCTCCCCACTTCTAGACTGTAAGCCTGGTGTGGGCAGGGATTCTCTCTCTTTATTGCTGAACTGTACTTGCCAAGTGCTTAGTACAGTGCTCTGCACACAGTAAACACTCAATAATATGATCGAATGAAGAAATGAATGAATGGAGGGGTGGTTCTGTTCACTGCATTCTGGAGACAATTTTCTTCCTACCAAAATCGGGCTCAAAATGCTACCACTGTGGGTAGGGAATGTGTCTATAATATTGTTATGTCGTACTCTCCTAAGCATAAGCTTAGTACAGTGCCCTGCACCCAGTAAGCGCTCAGTAAATTCAATTGATTGTTGTGCCAGAGGCCTCGGTTTCTCTTCTGCTATTTCTCACACTATCCTTCCTCCACTGTCATGTGACCCGTTGCTGGTAGGCCCAGCCAAGCAGAGGAGTTAGAGCAAGCAATGTGCATGGTTGATTTCATCCTTTTCTGAACATTGCTAAATCATTTGCCTCCTTAATATCATGGAACAGGAAGAATTACACAGATTCATTAAGCATAGAATACAATTGCGTTTTCTTTTCCCTCTGTAAATACGTGACCCTCACCACCTCCAATCCTCTCGTTCCTGTAAAATGGAACTAGGGAAATAAGACTAGCCAATGGACCATTTCAGTACTATGAGTTATTTGAGGCAATTTAGTTCCTTCTTCTTTTCTCTATTTTCCACACCAGCTTTTTGAAGTGTCTTCTCCAAGTTGCCCAAATTGATATCAGTGGAAACCCTCTTGGAACCCGCTTTGTTTCTTAATTCATGCTGTCCTTCTCTGGATATCTGTTTTCACTATGCCCTATTTGAGGTGTAATAACCAGAAACAAATGTGGAATTCAGTATGAGGATGCACATCTCTTTATAGAATATCATTATGGTATTTTTTCAAAATAATGTTTCTTTGGTTTAACCACCACTACACCCTGAGCCAATGCCTCTTCTGAGCTGCCTGCTCTTAATTCCTGGTAATTTATTCTTTCTTTTTGCAAGACAACAGAGCTAAGGGCTCCCTTCCAACACACCACATAGAAAGGGCTCAGTAAAGGCAAAACGTGTTCCAGGATTTCAAAAACAGCACTTATATGATAGGAATGGATATTCAATTTTAAATTAAATTAATCTAAAACCTACTTTTTCCATGAACAATACTATCAAAACCAAATACAAGCTCTCACAACAGACCAAGGGAAAAAAAAGTCATTTTAGCTTGATCCTGCAGCTTTTCCTATATTTACTTACTCTAGTTATTCAACACCACTAATTTAGGGAAAATATTTGTTTTATAGTACTGTAAACAAAACTCCTCTTTATTTCATATTTGTCTTTTGCTACACAAAACATTATTACCTAATTTTGCAAACACAATTTTGCCTTTCTTACTTTCCTTTATTTATAAGAGCAATTTAAACTCTTTCAGTTAGTTCTTTAATCTTCTCTGCAATTTTGAATTCCAAAATAAGATGTTGCCCTCCCAAACCTAAGAGTACTGGCTTATGAACTTCAGGTTAGCAATCTTAGTTCACAGTACCTTTCTTTAATTTGCCATTATCTGAAAAGTGGAAAGAGATTGAGGGCACCTTGATCCCACAAAGAGTTTATAGACTAGCAGGGAAGACAGACATTAAAATGAATCAGAGATAGGGGAAATGTTCCATATGGGCAGAGAACATGTCTACAAATCTATGATACCATATTCTTAGTCAGGCAGTCAATCATATTATCGAGGGTTTACCGTATGCAGAGCACTGTACTAAGCACTTGTTAATAACATGGTCACATTGAGGCCAATGAACCTGTTCTGCCTCTTTCCTTCTCCCCACAGCACTCTAGAGTTTAATAGAAATGCTAGAGAAGGCTAGTCATCAGACTTTGGAATATTATTTACCTGAGATAGGTCAAACAATAATAGAGATCAGAGACCCAATTTCCCATTTTCTACACTTTGCTACTATTATCTAGCCCTCATATTCCTTAAATTTATGCTAGGAGAAATTATTACCTGTTCCTTAGTCTGATTATAATCCCTTTTGAATCATATTAAGCACCACTATGACTATGTCCAGTCTCTTAATAATGATTTTTTTAAAAGCACCAAAAAGTCAACAGTTCATTTGTAAAGGAAATAATGAAAGGCAAAGACTCTAGATAAGAAAAGTGGAGAAGGTTGGGAGCTGCAAGGTATCACAGGTACCGCTTCAAAGAAAAGTCTCTTTATAAATATCAAATTACTAAAGAATAAAAGAAATCCAGAAACCTACACTTTTTTAGAGACCTATTCTATATTTAGAAAATTCATAAAAATGCCTTGGAATGATCATTCACTGAAATAACAGTAATAGCTTTTTGCTACCTGTTCTCCTCCTATTTAGATTATGAGCCCCATGTAGGATCATCATGGGGTAAATGATCTCATATCTATCCCAGCACTCAGTACGCTGCTGGGCACACAGTAAGTGCTTAACAAATACCACAATTTTTAGTAAATTAAATTCAACTTCAGACATATTCCAGAACAACACATTATGATATTCATTAAACACATATAGACCAAGCGCTGGAATAGAGAGAAGATAGCAAGGTCAGACTGTCCAACGTGGGGCTCACCATCAGAGAGAGAGGGAGAGAAGGTATTGAATCCCCATTTACAGTTGAGGAAACTTGTCCACAGAGAAGTTAAGTGGCCTGCCCAAGATCGCACAGCAGGCCAGTGGCAGAGCTGGACTAGAACCCATGCTTTTACCACTAAACCGTGCTGTGCATATCTCCCCTATTTGACTTCAAAATTACTAGTCCTCATTCATGTCAGTCAGACATTACTCTGTTGCTGCAGTATTTTGGGGAAGCCAATTGTTAGTCCTAAGAGAGGTCCATGAGTAGGCATGGCTCATGACATGGCTACCTTGTTACTAAAGCACTTATGATGGCCCACTTCAGAGAACCTCTTTCTAGTTAGGAAGTTAGACTCACAATGTTGACCATAAAATATGACAATTCTTTGCCTTAAAATGGAGGGTAACATTCATTTTTTTTTCCTGCAGATAGTGAACCGTACTTCAAATGAGCTATTTTAGAGTATTAGGTCCAGTGCTTATTCACTGTGGCTATTCGCTAAGTATTAAATAATCTCTATTCCATTTTCCCTCCCTACTGTGACACCCATGCACTTGACTCCAACCCCCTAAGCACTTAGGTACTTATCCTTCCACCCTCTACCCTCACATATCTTCATATTCGGTTTGTTCGCCTACCTGCAATTTATTTTTAATGTCTCTCTCTACCCTGCTCTATTGTAAACTCCTTGATGGCAGGAGTTGTGTCTACTTTATCACAGTTTCCCAAACACTTAGTACAGAGTTCTGCACAAAGTAAGTGTTCAATAGTAGTAATAGGGTTTTTTTGTTTGTTTTGTTTTGTTTTTTTAGTGGATAGAGCACAGGCCTGGAGTCAGAGGGTCATGGGTTCTAATCTTGACTCCACCATTTGTCTGCTATGCCTCAATTACCTCATCTGTAAAATGGGGATGAAGACTGAGAACCCCATAGGGGACAGGGACTGTGTCCAACCTGATTACTTTATATCAACCCCACCACTTGAAACGGTTCCTGGCACATAATAAGTGCTTAACAAATACCATAATTATTATTAAATGCTTACTTAGAGCACTGTTCTAGGCACTGGGAGAGAATACACTTTAGACTGTGAGCCCATCATTGGGCAGGGATTGTCTCTATCTGTTGCCAAATTGTACATTCCAAGAACTTAGTACAGTGCTCTGCACAATAAATACTATTGAATGAATGAATGAAATACACAAATGTTAATTAGATATGGCCTCTGTACCTCGCGGGTCTCACAGTATCATTACTAACTGATACAAAGAGGCATTAGGATGAAATAGGAACTGAGGATCCCGGGACATCCGAAACTGCGCAGAGCTGGAACATGCGTATACACACACAGACACACATGCATACACACCCACAAACACACACACACACTCACACACCATGGGAGAGGGTCTGTGTCCAACCTATCTTGTATTTTCCCCAGTGTTTTAAAGTGCTTGGCGTGTACTAAGAGACAAACAAATGCCACAGTCATTACTACACACACATTCACACCCCTTACCATAATGGAGGTAAATCCCACTCCAACCCAAGCCTGATTCTATCACCACAAGGTGTTAGATCAGCAAGTTCTGACAGTCACTCACACTGTTAATGCACTAGAAATAATAACGGAGAAAGAGCCATAAATTATGACTGCCAAAGTAATTATGGGCTTTCTCATGGGTAGAAGTCACATAATTGCACTGGAATTCCTTTTCAGTTCACAAGTGACATATGATTGAAAGAATTTTGCTGCATAATTATTAACCTGTTGTTTCCAAATGTTGCATGACATGGGATAGCCTATGTTACAAAGACTTCACTTAAAGTCACATTATGTTAGATAGGGCCTCATTTACATGAGATGCTACACGCATCAGGGATCGGAAGGTAGTTGACTAAAAGAATAAATGACCTTTGTAAGAATATAAAAAAGAAATGTCACTGCCAATGGCTCATCCAACTCACTACTCTCACCAAATAATGCTTAAGGAAATCACGTAATGGCTGTCCTCCTTGACATCCACCCTCATAGTTGAAGAGACATATTATCCCTAACTTTCCTATAGGCAAGCTAAGTCAAGTAGAAGATGACACCAAGATTGCAGAGTTCTGTTAAAGAGAGGACGGTGATGTTATCCACTGTCAATCTCCCCTTTGGCTTCTCATACATAGCAGTTTTGGTAAGATTTAGAATCTTCCTTCTGTGGCGCCATTTCTAATGCCATTTAGTGGGTCTTAGAGAAGCGATGTGTTTGGAAAGGAACCTAAGACAAAAGCGTTGGGACGCATTGTTTTCATTTATTTATTATTATGCATTAAGTAACTAGGAGTTTTATTATGCATTAAGTAATAGGCATTTTGCAAACTACTAGCCTTTTAATCAATTCCTTCACCCAGGGTCTTCATTATGAAGTATTTGCAACTGGATTGAGGCTTCTCCTTCACTTTCTATGGGATACTCCATCATCATCATCATCACTAAGTTTCCCTAGTTTGGATATCCTCAAATCACGATTTTGCACTTTCAAATTGAGAGGATTGCATTTATTTTCACTGAGGATAGGGAGTTAGTCCAACTTAAGGAGATGGTTAATCAATGGTGGGGAGAAATCTCCTTCACTGGCTCATTTCCAGGGCTAGAAGTGCAAATGGGTGTGTCTAAAAATTAGTAATGGAGAATCATGGGGTGGGGAGGATGACAGAGATCTGGCTCCTTCACTAGGGGTAAAAAATTGTTCGGTAGGTAGGAGGGGAGCAAGACAAATAAACTATCAATCTGTCAGTCCTTTCAATGTCCAAGTCAGTGGTGATATATATTAGGCTGCATCTTCCCCTCCTGGCAATGAAGGGCCCTTCAGCCAATCTCTTTCAGTTTCACAACTATATTCCCCTCAAGAAAACCATGTTGGATCCCCCAATTCTGTTCCTTAGTGACCCTGCCAAAGAAATCATGAAACCCTCAATTGCTACCCTGAGAGAATTACCTTAGTTCAGTCCATTGATCCGCTGTGGTCCTCCTATAACACTACGTGCAGTTACGAAAAGGTCCCTCGAATGAACAAGGCAGGTACTTGCTAGAGGCCAACTATTCTTTTTTCCTATTGTTGTTTAAATGTGTTGTTGTTTTTCCTTGCTTAAGGCTTAAATTTTCCAAGGTAAGACAACAGAACACCAGTAACGGTCTCATCTGAAAAGTCCTTACCCCAAGTTGAATCTTCGGCTGATCACCACCTGCTGCCTCCTGGTGCTTTCATCAGATGACAATTTCAACTCCAACTTCCTCTCAGTGAAGACACCTTTTATCTGGGTGAGAAAAAAAGAAACTCATTAGCACATTCCTGGGTGTTAACAGCAGCCAGAAGGAACTTCCTTAGCTCTCTCCCACCTCCTTTTGTATTCTATTGGAACTAACAGAAGGCAGACAATAAACAGAAAGATTCTTGACTTGGGAAAAACTACCGGGATGGACAGCAGAAATAAGTTCCAATAGTTAAATTTTCCAAAAGTACAAAGCCAAGACCTCAGGTTTAGAAAACAAAGCTCTTATCCTTCAGATTTACTTCAAAAATAAATTGATACTTTCATCTAACAATTTCAAAAGGTAGGCCCAGTGCCACTACAGGTACAGTTATATTATTTGCCAAAATGCCATGAAATAAGGCATCTTTTTTAAAAAAAAATGGGAGTATCTTTCCATACTACCCGAAGCTTGCAGGGTCCTAAATGCTTGCAAACTACTGCTCCCACCAGATAATGTATTTTAAAGTAAAGCCTATGGAGATTCTGCCTAAAGAGAGAGACCTCAAGCATATTCTTCATTGCTGCCAGTGCTATCAGTATGGACACCTGTTTGGAGAGCCCATGATGTGAATTATTCAATATTTTAGTGCCCTCTGTGACCAGTCAGTTTTGAAACAAGCTCTTACATGGGACTAGGTGAACACGACGGGAATTGCGAAGCAGCTTCTGAGGGGAAAGCTCGACTCTCCGTGTAACGGAGATCACATTTTATTCTGGTTGTCTACATTTGTATAGTTGCTCTTTGGTAGCATTATGGTAAGAGTGAGCAAGCAAAATCCTCCATTTTCTAGCATGTTGTAAGGGACTGCATTGGCTAAATGGAAATTGAGAGGTGGTCCCTAAATGAGGACGGTAGCAGAGCTCCCTGTAATGAAAGCTTGTTCCAGGTTAAAGATGCTGTTCTCATTTATGATTATTTGGAGTAGTAATAGTATTTATTAAGTGCTTTCTCTGTGCAAAATACTGTTCTAAGTGTGGGAATCAGGCGTAGTCTCTGTTCCTTGGGGGAATCACAACCTGAACTTTTAGATCATTGGTGCTTAGTGCTTGGGAGAGTAAATGAGAGCTACTACATATGATCCCTATCCTCAAGGAGTTTATAATCTGGCAGGGGAGAAAGAAACTATAATAATTACAAGGGGCCGGGGGATGGGGGAGGGAGATAATGAGACAGTGAGTTTACTGAATTTATCCTATTTGCTTACTTTTCCCCATCTTTCAGAAAGTGGCAACAGTGACTTTTACTGCTGTTTCTTCCATATAAGGTACTTCTTTGTGTCTGTGTAGAAGCAGATGCTGGTGCTTACCCCCAGATTCCCAGAAGGATAAACTAGAGCCCAGAGGAATTAAGCCATTGGACATAAGTTCCCCAGTGACTAGCAAAGAAAGAAATAGAATTCAAGGCTTGGGGTTTTCTATCTCTAACACTGGCTGCTAAACAATAGGTTTTCTTTGAAAGAGCTTGTCATTTCTGCCAATCAAAATCAGAACTGTGAAAGATCTATTCATTTCTCTGTTTAACTGGAAGCCCAGAACTTGCTCCATTTATTATGACAGGGCATTGCTTGGGACTTTCATTAGCCCCAGCCAGGGCACTAACTCTAGCTGAACAGTCATGGGCATGGGGGGAAAGGCAGGATTGAAAGAGAGTATTATGCCCATGAAAACACGGAAGCTCAATAACCAGAGGGAGGCAAGTATCAAAAGTCGCAGGAAGTCAACCTAGAAAACTGGGTGAGAAGAGATAAGGAATCACAGAAGAAACTGTTGACTCCTGGGATCAGTAGGAGAAACACAATTTAAAGGGTTGGAAAATGCACCTCAACCTAGTGGAGGAATTTTATTTTATAGCAATCGTGGTTGAGAGTGAACTCTCAAGGGTAAATGTGGGAAAGATTCAGCTCTCTGGAAGACTGCTATGTAATTCTACTTAAGTACAGTGCTTGTAAAGTGTATGGCACATAGTAAGCGCTTAACAAATAACCTAAAAAAATTCTCACAATTCTCTGAGGCTAATCGTAAGTTGCTAAAAGTGTAGAGGAAGAGTGAAGAGTGACCTTAGGCAGAGCCTTTAATGCCTGTGCTGCTCTAGGGGGATCATGCCTTCCAATTGTACTGTAATGAGTTTTCCCAAATACTTAGTACAGAGCTCTGCATGCAGCAAACACTCAATCAATACCGCCATTTATTCAGAGAAGATGCATGTGGAGATGCAGTGTGGTCTAGTGGATAGAGCCCAGGTTCTGCGAGTCAGGAGAACCTGAGTTCTAATGCCGGCTCCACCACTTGTCTGCTGTGTGACCTCGGGAAAATCACTTCACTTCTCTGGGCCTCGGTTCCCTTATCTGTAAAATGAAGATTAAGACTATTAGCCCTGTGTGGGACAGTGACTGTGTCCAACTGGATTACTTTGTATCTACCTCAAAGTTTAGAGCAGTGCCCGGCACATAGTAAGTGCTTAACAAATAATAATAGCAATAATAATAAGGATGATGATGGTATTTGTTAAGCACTTACTATGTGCCCAGAAGTGCTGTAGCCCTGGGGTAGATAAAAGGCAATCAGGTTGGAAACAGTTCTCAATCCCCATTTTACAGGTGAGGTAACTTAGGCCCAGAAAAGTGAAGTTTCTTGCCCAAGGTCACACAGCAGACAAATGGCAATGCCGGGATTAAAACCCATGACATTTGACTCCCGAGCCACTGCTCTTGCCACTGGGCCAATGCTGCTTCCCCTTCATCATTTATCATATGATCTGCATTACACTGAGCATGCAGCATAACACGATGACAGCACAGGCACCATTTTGCAAAAGTAAGACTGTGCTTAGCCAATCCTACAGTGTTTTTTCAAAATGACTCTTGACTCCTTCTTCCACAACTTGCTCAAAAGCCATTGTATTCCCTCCCAGGTTTGTGTGAACTCTGATGCTGCATGGAAAATATGTTCAGCACTTAAATGAAAAAGCCAGATACAAAAGTATACAGTCCAAATGGGAACTGGATAAGGGGCAGACCAGCTAAAAACTGGTCTGCCCAGTACAAAGTCCTTAAGCATTCCCATTCCTTTCAATTCCCGCAGAGGAGCCTCCATTGATTTCAAGGGTGAGCTGGGTAAAAAAGAGAAGCGAAAAAAATAGTGTAGTACACACTTAATATCCATCTGATAATTAGGCCATCTATCACCATGCTACCTAAGAAAGGGAAATTCCATGTAGGTGGCAGTCTACTACATATTACAGGCAAATTAAGGGTGCTTAATCAAGCACTCTTCGCCTTCCTTTTGATTCTTACTAGCTTGGGCAGACTGTACCTGTCAGAAACACTGTTCTTAATGTTTATGGGACTAGTTAGCTATGATTTTTTTTTCCACTAACATTATTTTCCTTTCCTTTCTTTATTTCCCCAAGGAAGTGTATGTTGAGTTGTTCTCTCGTTATCCAGGATTTATTAATAACTGTGCCAGTCCAAGAGCATGCTGCTGTTCCTCTAATGTGGAGGCTTGTGAAAGAAAAGGCACTAATGTTTCTTAAAAAGACAGTGAGGGGGAAGTGTGAAGAGCTGGGGAAAGGGAGAATGTGAATTGGGAGGAAGCCACACTGGTTCTCTGAATGCCTCAAATCTGCCTGTTATAGTGCCTCGGCATAAAGGTGAGCAGGCAGGTTATTGAAAGT
The DNA here is from genome assembly GCF_004115215.2 of Ornithorhynchus anatinus. Classification (NCBI taxonomy): domain Eukaryota; kingdom Metazoa; phylum Chordata; class Mammalia; order Monotremata; family Ornithorhynchidae; genus Ornithorhynchus; species Ornithorhynchus anatinus. The sequence goes on along the minus strand of NC_041751.1, from coordinate 9,528,307 downwards.
ATGCAGGACTTTTTAAAAAAAAATATTTGATGCTTCAGAGTTCCAAAAGCAGAATCCAAGAAATACCGTATGGGATATGGATAAGAAAGTAGATTGAGCCAATGTGATATTTAGATTTTAAATGTTTTCACGTTTTAAAGGTCAAAATCAGCCTGTGAAACAATGTGGTCTCTTCCCCCTTGGATTTAAGATTTATTCTCATTCCTCAATGAAACCTGTGAATCTAAAGAGTCGGAAATGATGGTCCCAGTCTACGAACAGACTAATTCCAAAGTACAAGTATTACAGACACTCCAGAGATCTCAAACTCAGCCTACTCCAACAGAATGTTTCTTTCACAAAGTATAAAATAAAGTTATTTTTAGGAATTCCCTATGTTATTAAAGAACTGGAAAATTTAGACCATTCCTTCTGTCTCAGGATGAATCCACAGGTCGCATCTCTCCCACTAGAGAGGGCAAGCATCCTCAAGAGCATATTAACGTATGCTCCTCTGGTCCAGATTGTGATATTTAGACCGAAAGGTCAAGTGGGGTCTTTGCCAGTCCTTTCTTTACAGATTACCTCAAATAAGGTGGGGTAGGGATCTAATGGCTGAAAACCAGAGAGTCCAGGATAACACTGGACAAACAGTCTCCCTAGGGCCACTCAGGTGCCTGGACCATCTCTGTACTCTATGGTAGGAATAGCTGTAGCTGCTCTGTTGGCCTCAGGCTGAGGTCTAGAGAGATCAGAGTCTATTTAGCTGCACACTTTGGGGAAAGCAGGCTAGTGACATAACCACAGACACAGCCACTCCTTGGTCACTCTGTGGTCAATGGCAGAGCAGTCGCTTTCTCCATGGTACCATTAATGTGGAAAAATAATTAATTACAGTATTTTTTAAGCGTTTACTATGTACCATCCCTGCTCTGCGTTGCTGGGCTAGATACAAAGCAATCAAATCGGACACAGTCCCTCCACCACATGGGCTCACATGCTAAGAGGGAGGGAGAATAGGGAGAGCAGATGAAAAAACTGAAGCACAGAGAAGTTAGGTGACTTTGCCTAAGGTCACACAGCAAGCAGGAATTGGCTAAAACTACTCCTACAGAAACAGCTGTGGACATTTACAGCTGTCTACGGGACTGGCAGACTATGGCTGGCATGGTGACTGTTAAGTGATCCTGGCCAACGGGCAAGGCCTCAGGCTTGGTGAGATTGGGAACCACCAGCTTGCTGAGGGTGGGCCTGGGGCTGCTCCCAGCATCCCAGCTGCACCCAAAACATTCCCCGCATTTCACATTCCGAAAATACTCAGAGCTTGGAATCCCCCATCTGCTTCAAATCCGTCCCTGATTCTGTGCCTCTTAAGCCTACTGTGTTCCCATTCTGGTCCCTTTCATCTATTTGTGGTAGCAGGCAATCAGCAGCAGAACCCTCAATTAACATTTGAACTGTCTGGGGCAATCTGGGAAGCCCACTTCTGTCCCACAATCACTATTCCGTGCTATTAACCGTGCTCCAGACGCCTGGACAAGAACTTCTGGTGAAGCAAATCAAACAATCCTGATGACCTTGTTCCTATCCCAGAACTCAGTACACTGACAGGCAAGTAGAAAGCGCTTAACAGATACCATAAGAAAAATAAAATAATAAAATAAAATACTGTCATGCCCCTTCAGTGAGTCAGGTGTTGTGGAAAAACACAGAATCGGCACCAGTGGATGCTCTTTGCCGCTGCCCTTAGTGGGGTGAACGGGATCCGGAATGTTGGCCGGACCATTAGAGTTAGTTCATCAATGTTCTTTGACTGTGCAATCAGTTGAGAGCTCTTTAAGCTGTGCACAGGAAAATGAAAATTTGACCCATTCGGCTCATGGGATAGTCTGAAGAAATGATAGTCCAAAGGAATGACGGAGGGAGGCAAAGAGATGAAATGTGGCTGGTAATGTCTCGGAACTCAGCCGGAACACTGGAGTTCCACATAATGAATTTCCCCCTTCTCCAATCTGAAAAACAAATTCCATTTTTATAACCAGTAGCTCACATTCCAATAAGTTAGAATAATGCCTCAATGGTAACTCCACCGAGTGGCTGAGGCGCCGAGAGGATGACACTGTCAATCACTGAATCAGTGGAGCAGAAAAACAGAAGTTTAAAAGAGTTTCCTAACTCCTCAAAATGTACTCCAGCCAGTCGGTTTTGAGCTGTTCTTTTTTTGTGAAGTGAAGCCAGCTGCTTAGAAAGAATTTCCTCTGAAACTTCAAGATGTAGAGTTATTTGTCCTCTTCAGAATGTAGGAAGGGTGGGGAAATAAATAGTTGCAAAGGCAAATGAAATATGTGTTCCTCTTACTTAAATATAATAGATGAACTGCCATCAGAAAAAGCATTGGCTTTCCTACAGTTGGGAAATTGGCTGTGGCATACGTTTATTTGACTTGTAAGGGAAGAATAACAAGCACTTAGTTCTTATAATGGAAGCTTGAATCCTCAACTACTCATACGTAGGGACACAGTGTTCAAATACCACATAACTACACCCTTAATGCTGCAGTGGCCTAGCTCCCTATGACACCCGTCCACAAGTGTCAACTTGCTCCTGGGAGAATATCCCATAAGCCTTGCATGTTAAGATTTTCAGGAATATATCACTAGGACTCATGTCTTTGGGACCCTTTTCCACTGTCTCCACCACAGTAGTCCCCACAGTGGGATAGGGGCGAAGAGTCAAACCAAGACCTTCTGAAATTTCAGAACTTTGGGGCTGGGGTCGATCAATGAATCAATCAGTAGCTTTTATTGAGCACTTACAGTGTGCAGAGCACTGTACTAAGCACTTGGGAGAGTTCAGTACACAGAGTTAGTAGACATGTTCCCTCTTGTGGAGGTGGCTGGTGAGACCACTGGACTTTAATCAACCTTGCCTGGGAGGTTAGGAGCATGAAATTCTTATAATATTTATTCTTTTCTTTATCTTTTTTGTGGTTTTTCAGTTTCACCTTCCTTGTGTGTCTGTCCTCAGCTACTTGTGTGCTTATTCTTAGATTGGGAGCCCCTTGAGGGCCAAGAACCTTGTCTAATTTTTATCCATGCACTTTTCCCAGTCCTTACTACAGTGCTTCGCACATACTAGGTACTTAAAAAATACTATTACTTTGATGCTACTACCAGTTCTCCGTTCCTTAAGCTTTCCCTTCCCCCTGGGAAAAAACTTGTCTGCATCTTTAATTTCTGTGGTCAAGTTTACATTTTGCTCTTATCCTTCTTACTTAGTTTTCTGGCCAAGTACTGAGATCACCCAGTTCTCTGTTAAATACACATTTTCACTACACTACTTGGATGAAGCAAAGTGGAAGATCCTTCTCCCAATACAAGTCTGTTAGATAAAACACAATTGACAAGGTGACACCTGTAGATTTAGTGTAGAAAAAAACTACGTTGCGTCTGCTAAGGGAATCCATCAAAGTAGGATGCTGTGACTCTTCCCAATTTCTGCCTCACCCTAAGGGGCCACACTGTACACACTGTACCATACAATAATGCGTCACTATGAAAGAGTTACTAGTCGCGATCGCTATCTACAAGGAACTTACTGTGCTGTTCTGTACCATACATTGTAGTATTTAGTATACAGTAAATACAGTACAGTACTGATGATACTATGTTATATGGTACTTACAATAATGTACCATGTAATATTTTGTGTTTTTAAGATTTTACAGTATCTCACACCAAAATACCAATGAGTGACAAAAGGTAGTGGTGAATCTAACAATAAAACAAATTCTTATTGAAAAATATCAGTCAAGATATTATCTTGACTATCCAACCCATCCATTTTCACTGAATCAAAGGTAACGATCACACATTTTTCCCAAAACTTGAAAACCCCTGCATTCCAAGAGAACTCTCTATACTGATATTTACTTAGAGAACATAAAAGTTTGCAATTGAACAAAGCATGTATTTCATGACTTTCCCAGTTTCCATAAACTACTAAACATACTAGGCAGGGAAAGATGATGATAAAAAAGGAAGAACCTTAACTGCAGCTACAGTGCCATCAGCTCGCCCAGTAGTTAAAGAGCATCCTATGAGGCTCAACTTCAAAAATTGAAAATAACATATCGTATTTCAAATTCATATCATTTGCCTAAATGTAAACATATTTTCATAGTAAACCAGGAAGATTGAAAAGTGCCAGTGACATTTTACTGAAAACACATCACGGATATTTCTGTTCAATGTCTATTTAAAAGATCACGCAGGTGTACAGCAGATGACATGTCTTGCAGCGGTTTGGAAATGTGGATGTCTTTAGCTCATCCCCAAATGGCAATCTCCAGATCCTGACAGATTTCACCTGCAGCCAGAAATCACACCCGATCTGAAAACCATCTGCTTTAAAGTTTTTCACCCAGAAACACAACAAGTTTGTGATCTGAAAGGAGAGATTCTCCTGGTACCTTGAGTCCTCACCAGTTGAGGGAAGCAAGTTTCTGGCCAAAGAGATGAGAAAGCAAAACAAGATTCAATTTAAAGAAAATCTGGGGGAGCCACTACCCATATTTGGAGACTACTGCAATTATGTTATACACACCCACTTCTATGCTGTATTTAATAAGACTGAATTTAGTATCTGTCTCTCCCTGTACACACCTTGTGGCCAGAGATAGTCCCATACTGTCCCAAGCACACAGTAAGCACTCAAAAACTGCCACTGATTGATTGATTGATTCCAGCCAGGGTTTCAATTTGCCACTGGATTCTGCAGTGAACCTAACTGCACCCTACATTAAGTCCTCCAGAAAATTTGACTTTCCCTCACTTCATATTTACTCATTCCTACCTGACCTTAGTACACTGCCAGGGCCATAGTAAGTGCTTAACAAATACCATTGCAAAAAAGACATGATGTTAGAGATTTGATCCCTTTTCATTCCTTTTTAATTAAGAGAAGCAGAGTGGAAAGGGCACAGGGTCTTGGAGTCAGAACTGGATTGTAATCCTGACTCCATCACATATCTGTGGTGAGACCTTGGGTGAGTCCCTTAATGTCTCTGTATCTCAGTTTCATCATCTGTACAATGGTGATATCTGTTCTTATTCCTCCATGGATTGGAACAAGATAATCCATAACCTGATTTTCTTGTATCTACCTCACTGTTTAGTATGTCATGGCACTTAGTAAAGGCTTAGCAGATACCACAATTTTTAACATTAATTTTATAATTGCCTATTTCTCCTTTATTTTTATAACACCTTCTTACCCTTTTGGTCCTTCCTTTGTACACTGGTTCTTTTTTATTCTCCTTTGCAATTTAAGCTTACCACCCCTCATGTCTTCCTTTTAAGTTCATTTTCTTTGTGTTCCTGACTTTTTCTTCTCTCCTCCTTTACAATATTGAAGGCAGTTGTCTTGTGAGAACATCCCCTAGGGTTTCCACTACCTTTAAATACATTATTAGTACATGTCTAATAACTCAGCAAAGCACGTCTGCCAATTCTGTTGCTTTGTGCTCTCCCAAGCACTTAGTACAGTGCTCTGCACATACTAAGTATAAAATCAATTATATGAAAAGCAGTGTATTTTACTTTGGAATCCAGAAAGATAGAATTATTTCTTAACATGTACATAATGACACTCTACTTCATATCACATTCAATTAATTTATTTGCATTTACAGGGACCCAAAAGTTACTCTTGACACACATGTGTATACTTATTAGATCTACTCAATTATTTTGTTTTTCTGACTTTGAAGCAGCACAGCCTAGCGGAGATAGCACAGGCCTGGGCCACATAGAATCTGCTTGGGTACCCTGTTGTCAAACCTTCACCTCGTCTTCTCCACCCATTGAACTTTGATTGGAATAATGTCGATTGCTATTGTTCTTGTCTGTCCGTCTCCCCCGATTAGACTGTAAACCCGTCAAAGGGCAGGGACTGTCTCTGTTACCGATCTGTACATTCCAAGCGCTTAGTACAGTGCTCTGCACATAGTAAGCGCTCAATAAATACTATTGAATGAATGAATAAGTGTTCAATAAATACCATTGATTGACTGATCATTAGTCGGAGATGCCTCGGGGTACTATTAAGCAGCCAGGAGATTTTTGTGTCCATAATGATCATAATATTTGAGATCAGGGTATTTTGAGAGTGGGGGAAAATGTAGGGACTGAACATATGCATGGAGCATTGAGACGGTGTGGAGCACTGTGATGGGGCTTTGATGAGACAAGGAGGAAATGGGAGTAAAAGAGGAAAGAAGAGGTGGCGACTCGCTTCATTGCCAGTAGATCCTGATTGGGAAACAGAGCAACAAATGTCAGGTGCAAACTACTACAGAACCTCCTGACCACTGACTCCTGCCCTGACCCCAGTGGTTCCCCCAGGCTATCTGTGCAGATTGCAAATCACAGAGACGACGGAACAGGATTCTCCCCCATCTTCAGAGCCCCACTAAATTCACATCTCTTCCAGAAAGCATTTCTTGACTAACCTCTCATTTCCCCTCACATATTTTCCCCTCTCTTCTGCATCACCTATAAACTTGAGTACATATGCCCTAAACCTCCCTCCATACCCTAACAGGGAACTTCTCATACTCATAATTTATTTCCAGCCTGTCTTGATAGTAAGCTTCTTGAGGGCAGGGATCATGGCTACCAAATTTAGTGTATCATATAGTGTTCTGCCTTCAGTATACACTCAGATACCATTGATGGTTTGACAGAGGCTCATTCATCTTTTTGACTGAAGACCCCATCATCATCCTTTAAGTTACACCCCTGAAGGTACTGCACTGCATTTTAACAGGCTTGAGGATTAACAAAATGATATGCTTTGAAATCTTTGTGAAAAGATTTAGTGTAAATGAGTGGGACTTGGAGAGCACACAGAAAGCCATTTGGAATGCTTCACCCACCTAAATAAATCAGGAAATCGAAGTCAAAACCCTGGATAATCAAATAGGTAATAAAAAACATCCAACAAAGGTATTGTCACGGAATTGCCTCAATCAGCCACCTTTCATAATTTTCCAAAAATAATTCACAGTGTTACTATGAATTATAGATGTTCACCCATATTCTCCTCCTCTCATCGACCGAACACTTCATTTCGAGAGGGGCACATGACAATGAGTCAAGAGTTTTACGTTTACATCTTTATGGAAATACCCAACAGGCATTTGGCCTAATAAAAACCTACAACATGTCAATGGAGACTGGCAAAGGATCCAGCAGTTCCTAATCATATTTAGTTCTGGGCATTTTAAAAGAAACTTTTCCAATGCAAAGCAACTCCACCAGCTCCTCAACAAGACAATGTGGCTACCTTTAACACCTATAGAACAAGAACACCGTTCCAAGTGAAATGAAAATTCAACCAAGCCATAACCACCACAGAAGTAGCTGGGTTTATTTTTCTATGTAAATGGTTTTGTTTATACGGCCCATTACCTACGGAATTGACATTTACTGGAACCTGAGATGGAAATAGATTAAATTCAAAGAATGAACTACAGTCGAGTAAAATTTTCAGTCTTCAAAATCAATATTACCACCATAAACAAGGTTTCCTAACTATATTCATACATTTAAACCCACAGATAGACGTATATTCTTATTTTTGTAAACTATTTTCTCTCACAACTCTAGGTGGTAATATCTGGGTGAACTGTAGATCCATTACTAATAATAATAATAATAATGTTGGTATTTGTTAAGCACTTACTATGTGCAGAGCACTGTTCTAAGCACTGGGGTAGACACAGGGGAATCAGGCTGTCCCACATGGGGCTCACAGTCTTAATCCCCATTAAGGCACAGAGAAGTTAAGTGACTTGCCCACAGTCACACAGCTGACAAGTGGCAAATCCGGGATTCAAACCCATGACCTCTGACTCCAAAGCCCGTGCTCTTTCCACTGAGCCACGCTGCTTCTCCTAAGTGAAGCAGTACAGTCTCCCAGCTTCCTTAACAAGAAGTTGACTTATCTGACTGATCATTTTCCCCAGTTCATTAACATAGGAAGAATCCATTTCAAGAGAATAAGGACATTTTTGGTAGTAGATTTTATATGAGCAGAGTTAAATGCTGCAACATTAAACAATCTAGAAGGACATGTGGGTTTACGTTTTTTAAAGGAGATTTGTTATGTGGGTTGGGGGAAAATTACTCTGAATATCATTTCACTCTGGTGTCAGTCACAAATGGCTATTTGCATACATACACATGAGGTTGCAATTAGATGGCAAGCAACATACTTTAGTGTAGTTTTTTTAATGGTATTTGTTAAGCACTTCTACGTGTCTAATGCTGTTCTAAGCACTCGGGTAGATGCAAGTTAATTAGGTTAGGTTGGACACAGTCCCTGTCTCTCAGGGGGTTCACAGTAGCTTCTAATGTCATCCTGCAAATCTCATGACCAATAAAGCTTCCTATGCTTAGCCTTGACATATACTAAGATCTTTATTGCTTCTTTCCTCCAGCTCAACACATCATCAACAATCTTGCAGAACCTCTAGGCAGGGGAAGATAAAAATCTACCTCTCAGAGGCAGTCCTTCTAGCTCTGACTTCAGAGCATTTAGAATTAGCAGTGCTTTCAAGAAAGGACTTGGCATCGTGCATACATTTACAGAACTCTGGTTTACATATTCCAATAAGCACCTGTTGTTTAGATGCCTAGTGAGGACTATAAAAAGAAATAATCAACATTAATCTAAAAGTTAGACAGGGATAGAGACAAAAAAGAAGGCAGTTTAAAATACCAAATTTCAATTAGGAAAAAATTGAATTTAAGATGACAACATAAAATTCTAAAATGATGGGGAAGGATTTAAAGGAAGCCCTTATAGATGTATTCTAATGCACTTTCTTTTTTTCCCCCCTTCTTGTCCACCAGACTCAGAATCTAATGCTGCAGCTCAGACCAAGTTGACAGATCTGCAGACAGAGTCTCTGAGGCAGGGGTTTACCTTATTCATTCTTCCTTATCTTTGCTGTTTCTTAAGATGTTTGGATTTTTGCAGGTCTTTGAATTCCTTTGCCTCTAACTCCCCCATTCTCTACCAAATCTCACACTCTACAGATCCATTGCTTTAAAGGATCGAGGAGGAAGAAAATATATATATTACGTGGTTTGGGCTTTCGTCATAGAAGAACAGAGTGCAAGGCTGAATAAAGAAGCCACAAAGACCTGTCACTTTCATTTTTCTTATGGCATTTTGGTTTGGGACAAGAGGGAAAAGCAGAGAATCCCTTCAGCATTTTGGTTTCCAAGGGCAAGTATCATTTGAGAGTGACACGACTGCTATAATGATCCAGGGGAGAGATTTATGAAAAGACAAAGAGAACTCTATCCCATTTTAGTTCTTGACATTAAAAGATCACACGATAAGTACTTGAAAGGCAAAGTTCCCCGTGTCTGTTTTTTTTTCTTTTATATCAAAGAGGGAGAGTGGGCAGGTGGTGTGGAGAGAGGATTACTCTATGTACCTTCAAAGCCTAATTAAAGATACGTCTTCTCCAAGAGGCCTTCCCAACTAGGCCCTCATTTCTTCTTCTCCCACTGCCTTCTGTGCTGCCCTTGCACGTGGTTTTGCACCCTTGATTCATCCTGCCCTCAGCCCCACAGCACTTAGGTACACATCCATAATTTACTGCTTTATAGTAATGTCTGCCTCCCCCTCCAGACTGTAAGGTAACAGGGAACTCAACTACCAACTCTAGGAACATTGCTCTGCTCACAGTAAGCACCCAATAAATATGGATTGATTAATCGATTACCTCTGTTGGTTTTAGACTGAAAACCTTTTAGAATAGGGAGCATTTAATGTGCTTTTCTAAATGTTCTCAGCACAGTCACCATTCAGTAATTACTGTTGATGAAGATAATTGCCCAAGGCACCAACATAGGTGACTACAAGAAGCCAATCAATAGTATTGAGCACTTCCTATGTGCAAGACACTGAACTAAGCCCTTGGGACACTACAGTAAAACAGAGTTGGTAGACAGTCATTTTCTTCACAAAGCCCCTGGGAGAATCTGTCCCATAGAATCCTAATATTCTCATTTATCCAAGGCTATTTCACATGAAAGTTGGATCGTGCGTATTTATTGCATTTTCCCAAGAATTTAGCATATGCTCTGCACTCAGTTAGTGCTCAATAAATACCAATCAATTAATCAATGGTATTTACCGAGTGCTTATTGTGTGCAGAGCACTGTACTAAGCACTTCGGAGAATGCAGTACAATAGCACTGGTAGATACCTTCCCTGACCACAAGGAGTTTGAAGTCTACAGTGGGAGACATTTGTATAAATAAATTATGTATTTGTATGTACTTAAATGCTGTGGGGCTGAAGGTAGGGAGAACATCAAGTGTTTAAAATATATAGATCCAAGTTCATCGGCAACACAGAGTAGAATGGGATTAGGGGAAAGAGGACTTAATCAGGGAAGGCCTCTTAGAGGAAAAGGGAGTTTAATAAGATTTGAAGGAGGGGAGAGTGGTGATCTTTCATATATGCCACGTCAGAGGGAGGACGTGGTCAGTGGGCCAGTGGCAAGATAGATAAGATTGAGGTACAGTAAGTCAATGCTAGGTGAGCAAAGTGTGCAGATTGGGTTCTTATATGAAATCGGAGGTATAGTAGGAGAAGATGATCCGATTGAGTGTTTTCTAGCCGACAGCAAGGAGCTTCTGTTTAACATGGAGGTAGATGGGCAACCACTGGAGGTTCCTGATGAGTGGAGAGATGAGGACTGAACTTTTTTTTTTTTTTTAGAAAAATGATCCAGGCAGCAGAGCGAAGTATGGACTGGAATGAGAAGAGAAGAGGCAAGGAAGTCAGTGAAGAGGCTGATGCAGTAGTCAAGGTGGGATAGGGCAAGTGCTCAGATCAGCAGTGCAGCTGTGTGATGGAGAGGAAAGGGGCCACTTTAGTGATGTTGGGCAGGTAGAACTGACAGGATCTGGTGACAGATTTAATATGTGGGTTGAATGAGAGAGATGAGTCAAGGATATAAGCTTATGGGATAAGCAGGATAGTGGTGTGAAAGCAGAAGGAAATGTGAGCCCCAAGAGCAGGAGAGAGGTCAGGGCTGGAGAGGTTAATTTGGGAATCATCTCTACCCAACAACTTCTTTCAGAGATCATCCCCTATATCATGAGTTTTACTCAAAGAACCACCAATGAAAGAACTTGTACTATTTTCACAGATATCAGCTCTGTGATAATGCTCATTTGGGAACATCTGTTTTGCTCAAAGAGAAACATTACTGCTAATGAAAGTACATTAGTTGTCAGTACCATTGCCCTGCTGCTTGCATTTAGGGTACAAGGTGTGGATTTTCTAAAAATAACTGCTATAGCAACACTTTTTTCAACTCTACCAGAAGAGTTCACTGACACTCTTTTGCACATTATTTAGGAAAAAATGAAAAATGTGACCAAAAATCTGTCAATTTTGGTTCTTTCTCAACTCCAATAAAGCCACGGGCGTATATCATCTTTGGGGCTAGACCTTAAAGATGGAATCATACCATGGATTCCTATAGGTCAAAGTAGGAAAACATCTCAGTGATGTTCTAAACTGTAGCTAATTCAATTTGGGAGCTTGATAGATGGGAAATACAGTAGTGTCATCTCAAAATCTGTTGTTCTAAAACACAAGTGTCTTAAATTAAGCTCCAGCACCACTTTGCGAAGCCATAAGAATAACAAATGACAGGCAACAATGCCTTGTTATAAAAAGAAACTGATGCTCTTTACTTGGGGCACAACCTAATCATTGAAGCAAAGTTTTTAGCACAGCAATTCAATTTATTCTCATTGTTTCATTTGCTTTTACTCTAAAAAGCTGATTCACTCAATCCCTGCTGATTAACCTCAACCTGATCACCTAAAACTTTGCAGTTCTGAAATATTAGTCTTAATTGTGTCTCCATAATGTGGTCAGTAAGTCATTTGAGAAATTTTACAGAATTGTTTCCTAAACAATGCTGATTCCGACAAGTGCCTTGAAACCTAGTATAGATCTTACAGGATTATAACATAATTGGGACCCTTTGGCTTTCAATTATTTTTGTGTGGCTTTTTTTTTCCCTCTTAAGTGGAAATATATGCATGTCATGCTTTTATCATTCCACCCTATTCTTTCTGTTGTAAGAACATTTTTTTCTGCAGTAGATTAATTCTGGAAGGTAATTAAACCAAAGTTCTGATTTGTAGTTTTAGCCTCCTTTGAATAATGACTCTGTAGATCGACCATTTTTTCTAAACATTACATTTATTCCAACTAGATTTTGCATTAATTAGCAGGCAGGGTGTTGGTGAGAAATCTTATGAAGTTTATGAATCCTGAAATTTTGCAAGATTCTAACCAATAGATGGGTTATATTTTTTTTTCCAAAGATGTTAAAATGCTATAACACCTATACATCATATGTACATCTTGTTAACTGGAGCCCAAAGGAGAGGAGGTAGAAATTAAGGCTTCCATGGGGACAGATACAATGGACCAAAAACAGGAGAAGAGAAGGAAACCAGATGGGACAGAGCAACACACACACACGTGGAGTATATCCTCACAATCCACAAACAACTGGGCACACACGCTGACAAGCAAGAAGCTTATAAGCACATGTGCATGTGCAATAAGAAACACCCACTGTGAAGATATCGTCTTGGGCTCAAAACAGCCATCAAATGGAGCAGTGGCTAAGAACAGAGAAACTCCCTCTAGGATGCTCTTACAGGTTGTTCCCAGGCAGCAGTGAGGGAGATAGGGAGAAAGGAGAGGAGCAGGTTGGCTGGACAGGATCATCTGCTTTTACTTTGCATTCAGCTGCTGCTGTTTTTTGCTAGCTGTCCTACTCTAGCCATTTCACTAGTGTAAAACAACTAGCCAGTTGGCCTGCAACTGCCATCACCTACGGCCGAAAGGTAAAAATATATTCAGGGTTAAAGGCACCAATACCGCTCTTAGAAAAGCAGTCTGGCAAAGTGGAGAAACCTCAGGCCTAGGAATTAGAGAACCTGGTTCTAATCCTCCTATGTCACTTGTGGGCTGAGTGACCTTGGGTAAGTTACTTAATTTCTCTGAGCATGTTTCCTCACCTGTAAAAACAGGAATCAGAAACCTATTTTTCCATCTCCTTTAGATTGAGCCCCATGTGGTACAGGAGCTCTGCACATAGTAAGCGCTCAATAAATACTATGGAATGAATGACTCTGGCACACAGTAAATGCTTAACTAATACCATTTAAAATAATAAAGACTAAATCTGCAGCCAGAGAGGGAGAAGATGTATTGGCTTGATATTTCAGTTCAAATTTCCTCTGAGTCACCAGTTCAATTCTTAATACTAAAAGGCTATTTCCACCTAGATTAGTCCAATAGGTGTATCCTTGGTTTTGCCATGATATGATAATAATAATAATAATTTTGGTATTTAAGTGCTTACTGTGTGCCAAGCACCGTTCTAAGCAATGGGGTAGGTACAAGAAAATCAGGTCAGACACAGTCCCTGTCCCGCATGGGATTCCCATTCTTAATCCCCATTTACAGATGAAGTAACTGAGGCACAGAGAAGTTAAGTGACGTGCCTAAAGTCACACAGCAGACACATCGTGGAGCTGGGATTAGAACCCTGAAAGTCCTCTGACTTGCAGGCCCATGCTCTTTTCAGCACTAATATTAGCTAGATTGTTAGGAGTTAGGGAACTCCTGTCCAACAGCCCAAGCTGGTTTGGGCCCAGCTCACCGAAGAGCCGGGGCAACTGGTTGGTGGATGTGTTTTTTCAATTTTACAGTTGCACTTTGTATGGACAGCAACAATTAATATGATCATAAAAGGAGATGGAAAAACCCAAGATCTACTTAATGATCTGAACACCAGCCAACAGCCATTATATCGCAAGTTCTATTCCCGGAAGCCTAAATTTGTGAATTTGAGAAGTGTGCCGATCCTCTCCTGTTTCCCAGTTACCACATGGGCACAGTCAAAGTTACTTAGGGTGAGAATTAATTCTCACAATTCTCACTCTGCCCAGCACACCTATGGCCCTTAAGTGCTGCCTGAGCAAGCGGAGAGCAATAAAAAAGAGATACCACGAAGAATATGATCGACAACGGAAAGACAAGTGAGGGCTTCAGCTCAGATTTTCCTTCATGGGGGATTTTTGCAAGAACCCCACATGGAGGGAGGAAGGAGCAGGGGTCAGGGTACTCCTGCCATGATTGAGCAGCATTTCTTAATGAGCGTCTCCTCTCTCCACACACCATTCTGCACCCTGTCCCTTGTCCTTCTGAAAGTGAAGGGGTCTGTGGGGTGGGTGGTGGAGGAGAAAGAAGAATGGTGGCGAGTCCTCCTCTTGCCCCCATCACACTGCCACCCCTCAGCAGAGCAGAACCTCATGAGTTATAACGATAATAATAATGGCATTTGTTAAAACACTATGTGTTAAGCACTGCTCTAAGTGCTGGGGTAGATACAAGCTAACCAGGTTGGACACCGTCCCTGTCCCACATGGGCTCACATTCTTAATCCTCATTTTACAGATGAGGTAACAGGCCCAGCTAAGTGAAATGATTTGTCCGAGGCTACACAGCAGACGAGTGGCGAGGCTGGGATTAGAACCTAGGTCCTTCTGACTCCCAGATGGTGCTCTATCCATTATGGTTGTGGGCAGGAAATGTGTCTGATGTTATAATGTACTCTCCCAAGTGCTTAGTACAGTGCTTTGCAAACAGTAGGCATTTGGTACAATTCAAAGAATAAATCAATTGAATGAGGCCATGCTCCTTCTCTAAACAAACACAAACGAGCTCACCTCTGCTCCCAGAGACTTCTGACTTAGCATTTGAACACCCATACTGCCTCAAATTCCAAGACCACCTTTCAATTCTCCACTCCCTCTCCACTGACAAACCCCCACAAACACAGAAGCAACAAGATTCCTCTTGAAGCCACTAAATTGAGGAGCTAGGGGTGGGGCAGTGATTAGTATCCTCACTTTGAAGGGGAAGAGGGTGAGGCTTTTCAAGGAGAGTATTTTAAAGGAACTCCCGGGGACTGCAGGCTCCTTTCTCATGCTGCCCCATTATTTCAATTTAAAGAGCAGGTTTTCCCTTTAAGAGTCAGACATGCTGGCAGTGGCTGTCTTCACAAAAAGAACACCATCTTCACAATGCTCCAACCAAGGGCTATGTTTGCAAGGTCAAAGAGGGGCCCAATTTTTAGGGGGGTCATCCAAGACCCCTTCCTGTAAAACCGAGGCCCTGGGTTTTAGACCTGTGACTCCATCCATTAATCCATCTCTGGCTATATTTAAATATTTGAATGAGATATTTTCTCCGAGAAAGGCTTAAAAGGTTAACGTCTGACCAAACTTCATTTGCAAAGTGCTATGAAATGGCTATGGGAATGAAAGTTACCATCTGTCAGTAAGATAGTATTAATCATCATTTTGAAAATAGACTGTAGTGCACAGATAAAATTGCCAGGCAATTTGATAAGAAATTTTCAAATATTCAAATACAATTTGAAATGCTATAAAACTGCAGCAGAGACCAAAGTAGTTGACTCACAGGTTGTCTTGACAGAAGAAGGCATGCCACCAAACTTTTAATTTTAAATTCATTTCCTATCATTCTTTCAATTTTACAGTTGCACTTTGTAGGATCAGCAACAATCTTTAACATGATCATAAAAGGAAATAGAAGACCAAGATCTACTTAATGACCTGATGACAAGCCAACAGCCATTATATTCCAAGTTCTATTCTCGGAAGTCTTAAATTTGTGAATCTGTAAAGTGTGCTGATCCTCTCCTGTTTTCCAGTTCCCACATGGATACAGTCAAATTTACTTAGGGTGAGAATTAATTCTCACAATTCTCACTCTGCCCTGGCTACCCCAGCACACCTATAACCCCTAAGTGCTCCCAAACAAGTGGAGAGCGATAAATAAAGGATACCAGAAAGAATATGATCAGCAGCGGAAAGACAAGTGAGCCAGCACTGAAGTAAAGGATGGACTATCAGGTACGGGAACGGAAAACAGGAGAGTTGAGAGTCCTTGGATTTTTCTTCTAGTGGGCTGGAGAGATGGGGGCTCATGAACACAGGGAGAGTTTGCAATACGGAGGAGCCAAAGTTCAATCATTGATCCATGGAGGTGAAACCATGGAGGTGATTGTTCAATCAAGAAAATTATTTACATTTCAAACCAGTAATCCAATTTTTAATCTTTGGTTCTGTGTTTCATTCTTCAGGTTTATAGTTTCAGAATGCCTGGGCTAGTCCCTTACTCCCAAAATATCTCAGCTATGCAAAAGCTTTTAGACAGCTGAAAGGAGTGGGGGAGAATTCTCTCAGTGAGTCAGAAGAGAAAGAAAATCAAGTATTAAAATGATCCTGGGTAAATGATGGCCAAAATCTGACCCTTGATTTACATTTAAAGAGGTGAGATTGGCTTTGAAAAAAAAACCTGTCATATTTAAGGCAAGGGCACCTTTGGACAGAAAAGCTATATTATATATTTAATGTCGTCACTATGAGAAGAGATTCAGGATTGACCTTGGGAGAAAGGTTTATACTGTCAGAGAACAGTGGTGTGAATTAAATGCACAGAGTTTGAAAATTAAAATTTATTATGTTTGAAGCTTTTAAAGTACTGCTTATGCAGAGTATTGATCCCTACCCACACGTTAGATGGCATGTTTGGAATATAAATTTAAATAAGGGGCTGGTTCAAACTTTTTGAAGTTCACTTTAGATCTACTGCTTGGTAAGAGCTGTGTGTATTTGTATTTTGAAGATTTTTTTTGTTCAGGCCCTGTCCTTTACTAGAAGAATGAATATAGTTTCTTTTATTGCCTTCTTGATAATGCTAGCCACCTCTCAATTTATTTTCCTTGCCTCCTGGAAGAGCCAAAAGTCCAGTGGATTTGGCTATCTGCTACCAAGAGTTCCTGCTTATGGTTCTTATAATACTACGGAGTTGTGATAGTCTTGTACCTATAGGTTAAAACAAATAGACTTTTACAGTTCTCTGAGAACCCTTCATTCCAGGGTAGGAGCAGTTCATCTGGTTGATTTGAACCATTGCCCTGGCTTGTGGGCTCTGTCAGCCTGCCTCTGTCAGCATCATCCTCTGTTGCTCCTGGGCAAAACCTGGCCACAGTGACATGGAAACTTAGACCACCCCATTCATTCCCTCACATGGAACAGAGAAGGGAAAATCTCTCTGGGAACACGGCACCCAGGATCCCCACCTTGGTGCCACAGCTGCCCAACTTTTCACAAAACTTTTCACAACTGCCCAGAGCTCCCCACCTCTGATGACATTTCCTCTGCCTCAAGCAAGCATTTCTAAGATATATAGCTCTAAGAACACAGTCTTTTTTCCAGACAGAAATATTAACAGGCACCAAAAATACTTGTGGTAGGAAGGAGAGATGGCTATGGTTTTAAATGAATCCTTCACAGCATGTGCCCACCTCCCATTCAACCATGCCCCCTAACCCTAATAGAAGCAGCATGGCTCAGTGGAAGGAGCCCGGGCCTGGGAGTCAGAGGTCATGGGTTCTAATTCCAGCTCTGCCACTTGTCAGCTGTGTGACTTTGGGCAAGTCATTTAATTTCTCTATCGCTCAGTTCCTTCCTCGTTAAAATAGGGTTGAAGATTGTGAGCCCCTCGTGGGACAACTTGATTACCTTGTATTCTGCCCCCCCCCAGCACTTAGAACAGTGCTTGGCACATAGTAAGCGCTTAACAAATGCCATCATTATTATTATTATTATTAATAGTGCTAGAAGCTACTGGGTAAAGTGATCAAATCAAGGATGTCCAGCTTCCTTGTGTTATGATGTCCAGAGGGGATAACACAACTCTACCTAAACTTCACCTTTGTGGACAGAAGATGGCCTGTTCTCCAGCTACTCTGTAGGAGAATAAACTCTTTGGTTTTAGCACACTTTATAGGCCAGTGCAATTTCTAGAGGATTTCATCCTACTGAGCTGACTTTTTCCCTCAGCTACCAGACTCCGAGAAAAGAGACAAGCCTTTCTCCCTGATTCTCTATGTGAGCTGGTAGTCCATTGAGCCCAGTATTTTGTCTCTGATGGTGGCGACAGTAAACTTGGAGGAATCAGTTGATGATTGCTCGATTTCTCACTCATTCTTCTCCCTCTTACTTAGACTGTGAGCCCCACGTGCAAAAGGGGCTGTGTCCAACCCAAATAACTTGTATCTACCCAGTTCTTAGAATACTGCTTGGTATATAGTAAGTGCTTAACAAGTACAATAATTATTATTATATTATTATTATTACTAAGGCATGAGTCAACTACCATTCCCTATTTCTCTCTCATATCCCTTTCCCTCTAGTACTCTTCCAAGTGCTTAGTACAGTGCTCTGCACAGAGTAAGTGCTCAATAAATACTACTGATTGATCGATTGTAACCCATTAAAGAACACTGGTTTAGGAATTTACCCCAAACTTCCTAAAGTCCTGTCACTCTTACTCAGCGTGGCTCAGTGGAAAGCAGCATGGGCTTTGGAGTCAGAGGTCATGAGTTCGAATCCCAGCTTTGCCACTTGTCAGCTGTGTGACTGTGGGCAAGTCACTTCACTTCTCTGTGCCTCAGTTACCTCATCTGTAAAATGGGGATTAAGACTGTGAGCCCCACGTGGGACATCCTGATTCCCCTGTGTCTACCCCAGCGCTTAGAACAGTGCTCGGCACATAGTAAGCGCTTAACAAATACCAACATTATTATTATTATTATTACTCTTTTAGCCATGTTTACTACCCACTGCATGAACCTACCACTTTCAAGCTTCAGTAGGTCTCATTTCCCTGTTGTTGGGGAATTTGGTGAAAAGAAATTCCATTTTTACACTGTCCACCCTTTTCATGATTTGGTAGACTTCGATCAACTCCTCTCTCAGTCTTTGTTTTGGCTGCAGAGTCCTAATATTTCCAGTCTATCCTCATATAGAAGCTTCTTCAACTTCCCAATCTGTTGACCGCTCTGTAACCTTGCCAGCTTTATTATATCTTTCTAAGGTGCAGGAATCAAAATGGCACATTTTAAATAAAGCCATCCCAAAGGTCTATATGATGGCAAAACTATGCTCATTGTTGTGTTTTCTATGTCCTTCATAACTATGCCTAGCATTTTACTGTAGATTGTAAATTCCTTCGCTAGTTTGTAAGCTCTTTGAAGGCAGGGATCATATCTACCAACTCTATTTTAGTGAATTCTCCCAAGCACTTACTTTAGTGCTCTGCGTACAGTAAGCACTAAACTAATACCATTAATTGACTTATTTGATAGGTCATTTTGATGGCTACTGCAGTGAACCAATCAATTTCAGCCCAAATGAAGTTTCACCTCATGGAGCTTCCTTTCCTGCCTGCATCATACGATGTTTTAAAATCACACAATCTAATTCTATGAGGTTAAAGAACGGCCATCCCTCACTGCTGTCTAGGAGTGCCCATGACCACATCGATGTTGCTCATTGCTCTTGGACAGCTAAATCATGTTAACAGCATAAGCACTGAATTGATTTGCTCATTATGTGTTTTTTTAAAAAAATGTGCCAATGGAAGTGATTGCCAACAAGTTCCAATAAAAATCTGAGTATGTAACTTTTAAATGAACATAAAACAAAGCAAAAAAAAATTTATTAGAGATGTACTATTCTATCTTAAAAAGACCAATCCAATAGAAAAACTGTCTTGCTAAAATTAATGCCCAAGTATCCAGCACTCTTCAACACCCACAGAAATGCGTTACTTTAACCAAGCACTTGGCTGCATTTTCTTATATATCAGAAATGCCAGTGATTGTTTTTATCTATATTCATGACACCAAACTAATGTAGTTCCAAAGGCAACATTAGAAACAAGATCATCATCTTCATATCATATTTATTAAGCACTCACATGGGATTGGACTAGGCAGAGCACAAGCTGCTAAAACATATTATTTCTGCCTTCTTGGAATTTCTAATCCTACTATAACTGGATTTCTACATCTCAGAGCTGCAAATAACTGCCTCAGTCCACTCCGCTGTGAAAACATGATTAGTCTGCTGTCTGAACAATGATTCAGGAATAAATCCATCTGTTTTTAGTTCAATTTTCTTTCCCACAGAGCTGTGCCTCAGAATCCATCAGGTCACGTGGCAAGTCACTTTGAGACAAGCCTCCTGTTGTGCTTTCCATATCTGAGGTGGCTTTCTCCCCAAACCACATATTCATTCCCCTAATTTGGTCCCAATTTGCCTCAATAAAGGAAATGGTAAAATTCCATATACACTTCAATTATCTTTAAATAAACTTATTTCTAAGCTAATTGGTTGAATTTTTGATCTTGCTTAGATAACTAGAATGCTGACTTCTAGGTCCCTGACATGAAAATATAATTTATTAATTTGCATTAAATATTTGACATAATGAGGCAACAGAGAATTAACATTGTTCCAAGCTATTACTATTTATTTGTATTTTTCTCTTCATTTACAATTATTTGTTTTGATTTGCATCTTTAGGAACTGTTCCCAGATATAAACCAGCACGGGAGAAACAATTAAACCTCCAGATTGCCATAATGACAATAATCTTGGGAGATCATTTTTTGTTATGAACATGTAATTAGGGCCAGTCATAACAGAGCCAATTATAATAGTGAATGAGAGAATTGTTGGTCTTTTAAATGAATTTTACCCTTGCAGTTTTTACTATTACCTTTTGTACTTTATGCCAATTGTTTATATAATTGTATTCTCTTGACTTTAAGATCCTTGTGGGCAGGGAATGTGTCTGTTTATTGTTGTATTGTACTCTCCCAAGCTCTTAGTACACAGTAAGCGCTCAATAAATACAACTCTGAATGAGTATGCAACATGCTTAGTTATTTTGCACTTAAACAGTGTCTTTCATTCAAAGATCTCACAGAGCTTCACAGGCTTTTTTTTTTTAAAGTTTGAATATTTCACAAAACATCCTTGAGGAGCCTGGAGAAACAGAAGCGGTGTGGCCTAGTGGAAAGAGCATGAGCCTGGGAGCCAGAGGACCTGGCTTCTAATTCCGGCTCCACCACTTGCCTGCTGGGTGACCTCAGGCATGACACTTGACTTCTCTGGGCTCCAATTTCCTCATCTGCAAAATGGAGATTAAATATCTGTTCGTCTTCCATCTCTGCAAACACTGGGACAGAGACTTTATTTGATCTGATTTTACTGTATCTACCCTC